>NC_063055.1:36511590-36819090 GCF_018812025.1 Megalobrama amblycephala
CCCTTCTCCAGACAAGACCTTGGATGTGGTGAAGAAACACATGAGTTCACACACAAACCCACCCACACACACACACATAAGATGAGAATGAGATATGCCAAATAATTTAAATGAAAATAATCTATAGTCTATAATCAATACGTCAGGAGAGAGAAAGGGGAACGTACTCTTCAGTTCAATGATTTCCAAAGAGATTCCTGCCGCTGTGTCAATATACAGGTCCAGTGTTCAAATATCTAACTCAACAAATGAAGTAGAAGAAGGAAATGTGCTGGAAAACTGCAGTGAATTTGTGCCTTCATCCTCCTCTTTCCCATTGGAAAAGAACAGAGGAATAAAAAAGAATGGAAAATTGTGTTTGTCAATCAATCGCATGAGTTCCTTAAAGACATAAACCTCACATGACCTAAAATGATTATATGTACACCTCAGCCAACGCACTAAGAAAATTCTAGGCCTTTGTACAGGCACACCCTCTATTTAATTTTAAAGTGCAATTTATGACTAGTTTAGTGGGTTGTCTTGGAATTTTTAGAGTTTATGTATTAAAATAAACTGTCTTGGGTGGAACCGGTTAGATAGAGAAGATGTACAGGATGTATTTTTTGCAAAGCCAGTGCAGTAATTGACCAATAACAAATCTAATATGTGTGGTGATGACGTCTGACGGGTTTGTGGTAAAACCACTTCTGAATGTTCTAAGGGTGGTAGATAAACAGGCTGCACTGGAACGCTTTGCTCTTTTAACAATATGCTATTTTAAGACATTTTTATTGGGCCTTTCTGAGCCCATATATGAGAGATTCATATAGTTTCACCAATAACATGTCAAAAACTGACAGAGCATCCATAAAACAGCTAGATGCAGATATGATTTTGTTTCTCTTGCTATTTTTTACACTTTACTATGGCTTGTCAAAAGTGAAGCTACATGTGAAACAGAAGATTAGTGTCATTTGAAGGATACACACATCAGTTTGCACACTAAGATGTATGTATTTGTATCAACCTGTGACATGTTGCTTATTACAAAATGGGTTTGCCAGAATCTTTGCTTTCCAATTTCTGCAAAAACGATCAGGAGATCAGCCAACAGCATGTTCATTCAGCCAGGAGCTATGGAATTACCAGACTAAAGGCCTCTCCGTGACATTTGCGCATGCACACAATTTCTAAATGGATCATTCTGTAGATCTTTTAATTATACTCAGCTAGTATAAATACTAGAATGTAAACCTCAGGGTTAGTATCCTTATATATATTAACATATCACGTCCCGTATTGATTTGATATAGGACGCATCATTTTACCTGTAAATATGGGATGATCACGTATTTTACAGGATGGGTGGCAATCCTAGCACCATCACTAGTAAATCCGATCTTTCCGACATAACTTGAATGCAGCAGCTGTCTGGAACGTTTGGAAGCTTGTTTCTGCCACATGAAAAAAAAAAAAAAATTAAAAAGGTAACTGCGACTTTTTATCTTGCAATTTGGATTTTTTTAGCAATTCTGAGAAAATAAAGTCAAAATTGTGAAATATAAAGTAATCTAAGGGGCCATTCACACAGAAAGCGTTTTGAGTTACAAACCGTGATACGCAGGGCAGGAAGGTCTAGTAAGTTCTTTTAAAGGGTTAGTTCACCCAAAAATGAAAAATAATGTAATTTATTACTCACCCTCATGCCGTTCCACACCTGTAAGACCTTCGTTATTCTTCGGAACACAAATTAAGATATTTTTGTTGAAATCCGATGGCTCAGTGAGTCCTGCATTCACAGCAATGACATTTCCTCTCTCAAGATCCATTAAAGTACTAAAAACATTGTGGCAAGCAGGGCGGGCGAGAGCCATGAGGGAACGGCGCGAGGCTGGTGACGCGAGAGATAATGAGCTCCACCTTCGAGGCGCACCGGCCTTGAGTCTCTCACGGAGGAGCTCCGGAAGCATAAAAGGAGGAGCGACGACAGTGAAGGATGAGAGAGGACCAGGCCTGGACTTTATTTTATGTTTTATTATGTTTGTGTGGCCGGAAGATGTCGAAGAGGGTTTGCCGGCATTACTTTCGTTTTGTATTTGTTTATTTTGGTATTAAAGTTATGTTTAACGTTCGCCGGTTCCCGCCTCCTTCTTCCTTATCTACGAACTTTGTTACATTGGTGCCGAAACCCAGGAGGAAGGAGGGACATGCTGTCGGAGAGCCCTCGCTGCTGAGGGGGATCGCGGTGCTGCGGAGGTCGGGCAGCGCGGGAGTGAAGACTGCGAGAGGCTGCCCGAGGCGGTAGTGCTGGAGCCTAGTGACAGGTGGGACGGAGACCCGGGTGCCGTGCTCCTGGGACGAGGTGGGGTGGCTGCCGTCCAGGAGGGAGCGGAGGAGTCGCCACCGTTCGCCGTGGGCCGGAGCCTGCTGCCGTCCGCCAGGAAGGGGAGGAGCAGGGGACGGCGGACTCGCTGCCGCTGCCCTCAGCCAGAGGAACCATCGCCGGCCGCCAGGGGGGGGATGAGGATCGAGCCGTCCACCGAACGTCCAGTACCATCGCATGGCACCGCGAGGAAGAGCCTCTCGGCTGGTTGAGGACCAAGCGGCAGTGTGTCTAGGAACCGGACCAAGAATTTTTTTTTCTCTCTTTTTCCTCTCTTCCCTCTCTCGTTCTGTCACTCCGTGTGCTTCTGTCTCCTTTCTCTCGTCTTGTGCGAGGGCTGATGGGGGTATGTGGCGAGCAGGGCGGGCGAGAGCCATGAGTTAACAGCACGAGGCCGGTGACGCGAGAGATAACGAGCTCCACCTTCGAGGCGCACCGGCCTTGAGTCTCTCACGGAGGAGCTCCAGAAGCATAAAAGGAGGAGTGACGACAGTGAAGGACGAGAGAGGGCCAGGCCTGGATATTATTTTATGTTTTATTATGTTTGTGTGGCCGGCAGACGTCCGCGAGGGTCTGCCGGCATTACTTTCGTTTTGATCTTTGTTTATTTTGGTATTAAAGTTATGTTTAACGTTCGCCGGTTCCCGCCTCCTTCTTCCTTATCTACGAACTTTGTTACATTGGTGCCGAAACCCAGGAGGAAGGAGGGACATGCTGTCGGAGAGCCCTCGCTGCTGAGGGGGATCGCGGTGCTGCGGAGGTCGGGCAGCGCGGGAGTGAAGACCGCGAGAGGCTGCCCGAGGCGGTAGTGCTGGAGCCTAGTGACAGGTGGGACGGAGACCCGGGTGCCGTGCTCCTGGGACGAGGTGGGGTGGCTGCCGTCCAGGAGGGAGCGGAGGAGTCGCCACCGTTCGCCGTGGGCCGGAGCCTGCTGCCGTCCGCCAGGAAGGGGAGGAGCAGGGGACGGCGGACTCGCTGCCGCTGCCCTCAGCCAGAGGAACCATCGCCGGCCGCCAGGGGGGGATGAGGATCGAGCCGTCCACCGAACGTCCAGTACCATCGCATGGCACCGCGAGGAAGAGCCTCTCGGCTGGCTGAGGACCGAGCGGCAGTGTGTCTAGGAACCGGACCAAGAATTTTTTTTTCTCTCTTTTTCCTCTCTTCCCTCTCTCGTTCTGTCACTCCGTGTGCTTCTGTCTCCTTTCTCTCGTCTTGTGCGAGGGCCGATGGGGGTATGTGGCGAGCAGGGCGGGCGAGAGCCATGAGTTAACGGCGCGAGGCCGGTGACGCGAGAGATAACGAGCTCCACCTTCGAGGCGCACCTGCCTTGAGTCTCTCACGGAGGAGCTCCAGAAGCATAAAAGGAGGAGCGACGACAGTGAAGGACGAGAGAGGGCCAGGCCTGGATATTATTTTATGTTTTATTATGTTTGTGTGGCCGGAAGATGTCGAAGAGGGTTTGCCGGCATTACTTTAGTTTTGTATTATTTTATTTTGGTATTAAAGTTATGTTTAACATTTGCCCGTTCCCGCCTCCTTCTTCCTTAACTACGAACTTTGTTACAAACATATTTAAATCAGTTCATGTGAGTACAGTGGTTCAATATTAATATTATAAAGCGACGAGAATATTTTTGGTGCGCCAACAAAGCAAAAACATAAACAAAAATGAAGCTTCTGAGCGTTATGAATCTTTTGTGTCTGATTTAAATATGTTTTTAGTACATTAATGGATCTTGAGAGAGGAAATGTCATTGCTTTGAATGGAGGCCTCACTGAGCCATCGGATTTCATAAAAAATATCTTAATTTGTGTTCCGAAGATTAACGAAGGTCTTACGGGTGTAGAACAACATGAGGGTGAGTAATTAATGACAGAATTTTCATTTTTGGGTGAACTAACTCTTTAACTTGAGCACATGCGACATGCAAGTCAAAAGCATCCACGTTTACTGTGTGAACGGCCCTACAGATTCTCTTTCTTTATCAGTCATGATTCATAGAGCAAATTAAATGTAGAATAACAGCACATCACAAGCACACAGCCTGTATTAATGAATCAAGTCAAACTGATTTGCATAGCGCTTTTCACAATACACGTTGTTTCAAAGCAACTTCATAATGTAGGCAAAGCACAAATACTGTCTATAATGCTAACTCTGAGCAGTTTAAGGGCTGTAATATTTGACAGTATATTGGCACCACATTATTTTGCACTTAATACCTTTGATACCACAATTCTGCTGCTGGTGTCGTGTGAGGGTTAAGGACACATTACTGACCTGGCTTCCAGCTGAAAAGCCACAGTAAAATTGATATACATTGACAAACAATGCTTGAAAGCGAGTCAGTGTCTGTTGGGACAATATGAAATAAACAAGAAATGTAATCTGTTCCTGGCCCTAGGCATTAATAGCGCCTTCTGAACACTTTGTAGTAGCTTATGTTGTGGTACATTATCTCTTTTGCTATGTATTATAAACAAGGACAGAGTATGGGCTTGTGTTGTCTCAGGGCACCAGCCTCTTATATAGTGTCTAAAGCTCAATCACAAATAAGAGAAATAACACAAATTTATGAGAATGAACACCATACAATCATATTATGTATGCTCTATAATCGACCCTTCTTTCTTCTATTTGCGAATTTATATCTCACAATTGCGATTTCTTGTTTTTTGTATTAGAGGTCAACCGTTTGATGGGTTCTGGCAAAAATCCATGCCTGTTGGCGCAGCTATGTGCATTGGCTATATTTATATTAAATTATGTGGAGGAAAAATGCACATACACCACTCCGTTTTCTGTCGAACCTCTTTATTTTTTATTGCGTTTATTGAATAACTGGCCATACACACATGATGCTCTATGAGGGCACACCCATTACAAATGTTAACAATGCTGATATTTATTGATTGATTGATTGATTGATTGCAAAAATCTATACCGATAGTTTTTTTCCAGGTTGCGTCAGTTGCTGGAGTGGCTGAGAAGAGCCACTGACACCTTGTGGAGTTTGTTTTGACACATGAGGCTGTGCGCTGCACAGAGAGGGACACTTCAGCTGCAGATTTAAAACATAGACAACAATATGGTATGTATACAGTACACTACACTACATGTTTTCATATCATTATAAAGTAATTAATTTGTTAACTACATGCTGCATTAGTGGAGAACATCAGGGTTTGCCATCGATGCTGAGAGGACGCATTAGTGGTAGCCTACCTCAAACGGTTAAAACAGTGTGACAAAAATACACAAAGTTTGACACAAATTTCACGATTATTACCATCTGTTTGCATTAGTTTATATCCAGCTGGTCATTTTTATACATTCGTTTGTAAGCAAAGTTGAATATTTAAAACTAGTGATGTGATAAAGCAAATTTACATGTTCATGCCGCCGACAGAAACAAATCAGAACCGATTTCAGTTCTTTTTTTTATCGTCAGATTCGTCATTGTAATACATATTTTGTTATTTTGATTAGATAATAATAAAGTTTTCTAAAATAGCAAATAACGTGTGAAAGTATACAATACATATGTCTAATTTCAGTGCTATTTGGCCTTTGTGTAGATATTTTAAGACTGACTGTTTGGATTTATATGAAATGATAACACTACAATTAGAGTCAATCTGTAACATTAACTAAGGTTAATAAATGCTGTAGAAGTATTGTTCATTGTAAGATCATTAATTTCAACATTTGCCAATACATTTTTAAATTTTAAAGATGTATCTGTTAACATTAAAGCACTACGAACTAACATTAATGATCAAGGTTTAATATAGTACAATACATTTTCATGGTCCAGCACTATTAAAAAAAAAAAAAAAAGTTCAGCACTAGTTTGCATGGAGTATTTTGTTCGTTTTCATTCAGTATCCATTTTAAAAACTATCGGTTGGTTAATAGGTTATCGTCCAGTGCAGTCCAACCTAGTTATCGCTATCGGTAAAATCCACTTTCGGTCGACCTCTAATTTAGATATGATATCTTAAGAGATGTATTCCAAAGTGGACTTATGGAAGTAAGCTATTATATATATATATATATATATATATATATATATATATATATATATATATATATATATATATTGACAAGCCAGGGTTAACATGCTGCTTTACTGGAAAACTGGCGAATCACATGTGTTGTATGTGTGCCTCAGAATAAAACCACTGAATATTGTGTATTCACTTGCTGAATTTTTAAGTTAATATTGAGTGATAAAGTGGTAAGATTTTTATTTCTTAGAGGAAATTGCAAGGCAGCAAAAATTAGCAGCAAAAGCAGGTCCGAGCGAAATAATGACATCATTACAGGCACTACAATTTTGAGCTTCAAAGTCAGTGTCAAGTCATCGGGATATTTAAAACATTAATCTTAAAATTCCCAATGCTTTAGTCCATGACTGTCAGGCCATCTGGAACATTAACAGCCGAACAGCTGGAGGGAGAGATGGGATACAGGCTGATGGCCAACAGATAAAGAGTCGTATAAAGAGACATGATACGACTAGGACAACAATCATGTGAAAATATATTCTCACAGGGAAGCCTACTCGAAGAATTATTCATTCATTATTCATTAAAAAATTATAAAAAAATTGTTCAAATTAAAATAAACATTTAGTCTGTATGCAAACCATATTTTGAAGAATGTTGAATAATGTTCTGATGATTGACTTCCACCGTGAATTAAAAAAAAAAAAAAAAGACATTTCTCAAAATATATTTTCTATTATTTTTTTAAATAGTCAAATACATATCGTTCTAAACTTTGAAGTCAGTAAGATCTTTTTTTTTTTTTCATGAAATTAATATTATTCCGCAAGGAAGCATTAAATTGATCTAAAGTGTAAGTAAAAACAATTATAATGTTACAAAATATTTATAATTCAAATGTTTTTGTTTTTTTTACATTCTATTCATAAAATCCTGGACAAAACGTATCATGGTTGATAATAATAAGTAATGTTTCTTGAGCAGCAAATAAGCATATTATATATAATGATTTCTGAAGGATCATGTGACACTGAAGACTGGAGTAATGATGCTGAAAATTCAGCTTTGATCACAGGAATAAATTATATTTAAAAATATTATACAATTGAAAACAGTCATTTTAAGTTGTAATATTTCAAATTATTACTGGATTTTTATTATTTTTTTATTTATTTATTTATTTTAAATCAAATAAATGCAGCCTTGGTGAATGCTGCATTTTGGCTTATCACAGAAAAGTCTTATTTCAAAAAGACCCCATGAGACCCCAAACTGAAAGGTAGTGGAATGACACAAGAGTGAGTAAATGATCACAGAATTTTCGGTTTTGGCTGAACTAACTCTTTAAGACCATGTTTTACCTGTCTGTGGAACACAGTTACATCAGATCAGCAGAGAGGAAGTCCAAACAGTTGTTTGAGTTGGTTTCAGGAAGTACTGTAGTTTTCCAGATGTGTTGGCTGTCATGTGTATCACTAGAAAACATCCTGAGTATGCAGTAGTCCAAAATGTGCTGGTCAAGTACAAGCCACAAGCACAAACCTCAGCCCAAACAACAACCACTGACTGAAAGCACTGACTGAAGCAAAGCACCGTACATTCTGTCTGTACATTCACTGGCACACAACATTGTTCTTAACCATATTTTTAGATCCATGTTGCCATCTGATGCAACAGAACCACATAAAACATGTGGTTTGCTTTGCTCTGGATTGCCCTTTTGCTGATAACTCAGCATTGATCTGTACTATAACTATGTGTGCAAAGAAAACATTTTAAAGCAGTTCATCGTCTTCATGTAGTATTTCTGGTGCTGGAAACAGCTGTTTATGAAGTTCTTCAGAAGCTTCAGTCCTGGGATTCCTTATTCAGTGAACATTAGCAGGACTCTATCACCCTCTACTGGAGAAAACATAAAGCACAGGCTCACTTTGGAGAAGACTATTGCAGTATCTGTGTGGTAAGGTTTTATATATATATATATATAGGGACAAAATTGCTGTGTTAGCTGTGGTGTCAAGACATCTATAAATATGATTAAAAGATTAATATTAGGCAGAAGTACAGAATGTCACATTTTATTATTGACTGTTTCAACACAAAATGTTTTACCAACTAAGAAGTACAGCACTTTTAGAGTTTCATCCCTCTGTCTAATGTGAGCATAAGCATTGGGAGGGTTTAACTTAAAGCAAATGTAAATGTGTAAAAGCTCATATTTAATTGTAAATCCCTTGCAAGCAATCACAGGAGCGAGTCTGTGACCCATAGGCATCACCAGACTCTTGGTTTCACACTTTGAAATGCTTTTCCAGACCTTTAATGCAGCCATTTACAATGGTTGCACCATCTTTGAGTGTTACAGCTTTAGAGACAACGCTAGTAATTCAGCACTTGCTGCTGTTTCATTAGAATGAATTAAAATAATGTGATTTTAAGTAATCAATCTTAACTGTAACAAAAAGAAGGCGGGAGCTTGCAAACATTGAACATAACTTTAATCATAAAATAAACATCATCAACAAAATGAAAGCAGCGGCAACAGCTGACTGTGGCATATAGGCATAATAAAAGCTCTGGAGCTCCAGGTGTCTCTCATTAGCAAAATTGTCCCTTATTTTCCTTTTCTGAAGTTGACAACCCTATTTATCAATAACTTGATTATAAGAAACCACGTCTCACCTCAGAAAGTTAAATAAGCCCGCAATTTGCCCAGTCACTATCAACAACTACATTGAGGACACTATAAAAATGCTGGGTTAAAAACAACCCAAGCTGGGTTGAAAATGGACAAACCCAGCGGTTGGGTTAAATGTTTGCCCAACATGCTGGGCAGTTTTATTTAAACCAACTATTGTTTAAAAATTACTATATGGCTGGCTTAAAATGAACCCAAAATAGCTGGTTTATTTTTAAAATTAAAAACCAGATGCAATTAGAGGCAACAATAATAGTCAAAAGGTGAACATTTATTAATAAGCAATTTAATAAATGTTTATTGTTTAATAATTATTCATTGAACATTAATAAATGTTCATTTCCAACATACTTTGGGTTAATTTTAATTAAGCAATACAGTAATTTTTAAACAATAGTTGAGTTAAATAAAACTACCCAGCAGGTTGGGCAAACATTTAACCCTACCGCTGGGTTAAAACAACCCAATTGCTGGGTTTGTCCATTTTTAAGTGTAGAATCTTTAGTGCTCCACTTCTTTGCTGTGCAGCATTTACCAAGACACCACTCCAACTTGCTCTTTGTATAAATGAGACTTTATTGAAATATCGGTCGGAGTCTATTCACTCACTGACTCACTAAAACAAAGTGACTCCCCAAACAAAAAGACACACATTTATACTTTGCAGAATGTATATAAAAACATGTTCACTACATGTTTTTCTTCATTTTAATCTTCATTTAATCACTGAACTTCTTGACAGCTTAATCTTAAAACAGACTTGTTCCATTTCCTTTTGACTTTCTTGGAACATGCACAGTCCATTTTTGACTGTTTTGTTTGACATTTTTACAACATGCAAACATATAAATAAAAAATAAAATAAAATAAAAAAAAAAGAATGATATTCATATGAATTTCCATATTCCACAAAAGACCTTTCACTATATAAACATTTTACTCTCCATCAACAGAATTTCATCATAACTGCATGTTGTATTTTATGTATGTTATAGTTTGGGGAAAGAGAAAAACAGGACTTAGGTACAGAGGAAATGGTGGACTTTATTTGGTTCAAAATACAAACAAATGAACACAAACTACCATAAGGGGGAAAACACCAGTAACAGGGCAGGTAACAGTACAGAAGACAGGCATAGGACCAGCCCAGCTGGACTGGAGGATGATGCTGGAATCATGTCCTGGGCACTGGGCACTTCAAAAAAGACAAGGAAAAGACATTAAAAAACATGAGTGGCAGGATCATCTCACAAAACTGCAGTATAAACATACACTGAATAAAAATTGTAACATCTAAAAGAACTGGATTTATTCAAGTCAAAAATATTATTTAACATCACTGGACCAACCTATATAAATCAACTTATACCCACAAATCTAATTGTTATGGGTTAAATCAGGTAGATGCCCTTTAATGATGGAAAGTTACCACTTTTTACAGGCTAGGGTCCTCACAAAGTAACTCACTCGCTGTTAGACAGGAAGAAGAAATCATCAACCAAAAAGAGCACCACAAGAACCAAAGATACCTTCATAGACAGTCAACCATGCAGAGTGATGGGAGTGGCCGATAGAGTTCCCAGCCAAGCAGGTGTACTCTCCAGCATCCTCTAAAGCCACATTCCTGATCTGCAGTAACTCCATCTCCTTATGTGTAGTGTTGACGCCTGCCGTCTAGAGGAAAGAACCACAGGATGAAGCCGGAGAGCTCCAGGAAAACCCACCAGAGGAGAGAGAGGACGTTTTGAATAATGCTTTTGAGGTCAGTCTCGGACTAGTAAAATGGTGTTACCTTCAAAATCCGAACGTACGGCAGTCCGTCAGGGCCAACGCTGCTGCCGTTCACCTCAATGTGCTTCAGCCACTGCATGTGAATCGGAAGATCGCTGTAGACTTTACACTTAAACTCCACGTCACTGCCCACCACTACTGTACGGTTAGCAGGCAACCCGGCCTGAAGGACTGGCTTGTGTGGTGAACGCTCTGTATCACACACACACACACACACACACACAAACACACACACACACACACACTGGCATATGTGGTTTACGGGGACTCTCCATAGGTGTAATGGTTTTTGTACTATACAAACTGTATATTCTAACCCTATCCCTAAACCTAACAATCAAAGAAAACACTTGGCATTTTTTGAATTTCATAAAAACAAAGTTTAGTATGTTTTTTCAAAGTCATTTTGGTTACGAGGACACAGGAAGTGAAACAAAGTTTCTTCAAGTCATGTTTCAGTGGGTGTTTCTCAAACGGAAGGCTGAATCCTAGTTCAGTCCTTTGGAGGCATGTAGACTAGTATTCTCAGCATTAAAAGGCTGCATATCTTGGCTGCAACGTCATCAAGCGCTGCTGAAGGCCATCTCATTTTGAAGGATCCTTGGAAGGCAGCCTTCATTTCACGCCCTTCATTCGGCCTGTTCTGAAGGGTGGATCAGGTGTATCCTTCGCTGCCTTTAAATACCCACAATCTTCTGCACGCATTTCAGATGATTTCAGAAAACATGGTGGGAAGAGAGTCGGTGTTGAGCACGCCCGAATTCATTATGAAATGTAAGTTCAATGTTTTCAGAGATGAAAGCACTTATATGTTTTGTTGTAAATTAATACATACTGGTAAACTACACATGTCTGTGGGCACTACGAGACCACAGACAGTTGCCATTAGTGTAGCAATTACCATAACATAATACAATTTTTGTCTTATTAGAATGAAATGTTGTATGTATTTATATTGTTTAATGATCTACACTGGTGGATCAAGAAGTGATGAAATTTCAGGCATCCAGCTTTTCACGCCATGCTGCTCCGCTCCGGCTATCATCAGCATTTTCTTGGAGAGGCTGATTGTTGTCCTGTGGAACATCTCCATCTTCCAAGAGGTCACCTACACCAATGCATATGTTGTGCAATATTGCACATGTATGTAAAATGGCAATGCATTTCTGTATTTGAATTTACATTTTCCATACCATATGTGCAATGTTCGGAGCAAAATGATAATTCAAATTTAACAACAGCAAATGTAAATTATATAGTTAAATTTGAATTATCATTTTGCTCCGAACATTGCACATATGGTATGGAAAATGTAAATTCAAATATAGAAATGCATTGCCATTTTACATATTACATTTCAAATTGAAATTTGCTACACATATGCAAGCAGAAGAAAGCGCCTTCTGTGCATAACAGCAGGACTGTGCAAACTCCTGTTATCTTCCTCCATTTCCAAAAAATAGTTGAAAAACACAGGGTGAAGATGGCAGATGTCATACCTCTCTTTTCAAAGTTTTCGAGTTGTGGCCAAGGGGGCGGAAACATTTATGACATAGCCACGTGCAACCCTGATGCATCTTTCCAAACGAGATGAATGATGGACGCAAAATGAAGGCTGCCTTTCAAGGATCCTTCTGATTTAGATTAGTCTTCAGCAATGTTTGATGACGTGGCAGCCGAGATTTGCAGACTTCGTGCCAGGTGCCAGGTCTGTTTATAGTCTAGTCAAGTTTTTGTTCATAGTTTGTTTCATGTTTTGGATTTTGTTTATGGTTTATGTTTCATGTTTTTGTATTTTCACTGTAAATAAACATCTCTGTTCCCTCCATCAGGGAACAAGGGTTACACTAGTAACCAAAACATTCCCTTATGATGGTCACTTTCAACATTGTGTGAAATATCGACACTAGGGGTCCCTTCACTAAACCCCACAACTACTGAACTGTGTCACAAAACTTGCCAGTGCAGAAGATCAGACGTGGGGGTCCAGAGGTCTGGGCGCGGGTACCAGATTGTGCCCTGCCCTTGAAAAAGAAGGTCCCTCCTCAGGGGAATTCTCCAGAGAGGGGCCGACGCCATCAGCGTGAGCTCTGTTGTTGGGCCAGTACAGCACAAATATTAGGACTTGTTCTTCTTCCTCCCTGACTTAGCACAATGGCTGTGCAATGAGGTTCACTGAGGGAAACGCATGTTTGCGCAGGCATCGGGGCCAGCTGTGAGCCAGTGCATCCGTGCCAAGGGGGGGCTTGGTTAGGGAATACCACAGTGGACAGCGGAAGGATTCCATTTGTCACAAGTACGAAAGGGATGCAAAGCCTCCCGCTCCCCCTCGCCGCAAACTACCCACTTCAGGTACACCAGATGTGGTTCCATTGGTGCCGCTGTTACAGAGTCTGGACATGAGGTTAGCGCTCCCCATCTGGTGAGTCCTGGTAAGAAGAAATTGCTTTTTATTGACCATGTAAAATTCACTCCGCCTTCCGATGTGAGTGAGGCTCACCCCAGCTGGGGCAAACAGGTCCACAGTCTCTCCCTCTCTGGGTCTCCCATCTCAGGATCACTTTGAAGCATTACGAGGGTTCTTGGTGGCCTGCTGATGGGCAGGCGGTGCCACCTAACCACTGAGGTCTAGCTGCCAGTCTAGGCTGTTGCGGGGCTGGTGCAGCCTTCACAGGAGCCACCCTCGGCAACGAGCAGATGGAGCTTGGGCTCTCGGGGGTCCAGTGGAAGTCCTGCGCCAAGGTGAGATGTTTTGAATAACCTCTGTCCACTTTTTCACTGCCAAGAACTGCGGTGCAAAGTCCTTGACAGTGTTGCCTTAAAGGCCTGGGGGCATTGAGAAAGCGTACTTTCTCGGCATCTTGGCAAGGTTTGGCCAATGCAGATCTCTAAAAAAAACACATCTCCACACTGCCATGATGAATCCAATCTTCAACCAGATGGAACTGGACACTGGACACAACAATATTACTGATCTGCCTGCAATGACACCATTGTATGGGAACTGAACTGAGCTGAAAGATGACATTACTGTTTTCTCTAGAGCTGCTGTATAGATAAATGAACTAAATTAATAACTTATGATTTTCCAACAGAAATGCATCAGCACTAAACTTACTTAAGCTGGACAATTATACTATTTTCTTCTAGAGCTGCTGTACAACAGAAACAAACTTTGTTGCATTATTGTTCTGTTATCACTGTAAAGCTGCTTTGAAACAATCTGCATTGTAAAAAAGCGCTGTATAAATAAAGGTGACTTGACTGTTGTGTGACAAAACTAAACATTTCTCAATAGCTCTGTGGTTGAATAACACATACAAGCAACAGTTACATGCCTAACAAACACCTATTTGCTCTGTTATGGTACTAGAAGGGGAAAAAAATCTCTCATTTGAGAATTAAAACAAAAGAGAGAGAGAAAAAAACTTGCTCTATGCATTATTTAAAAAAAAAACCAAAATCATGCACATGACATCACACAGCAATTACAACCTCTAAACTCGTGAACAGGGACTTCCCAGGAGGGTTTAACAGTACAAATGTATAAGTCTAGAATGTGTTTGAATTACTTTATTCCAAATACTCTGATCTCATCCTGTAAACACTTCAAACATTTATATTTGCAGTGGATTATTTACCACATCATCCTTGAAGATGACATTTATATCAAGCTAACTTTTAATATGCAAGAGAAGAAAAGAAATATGACTGACCAGCTATATCGAGCTGGTAGGTGTGATTGATGCTGCCGTATTTGTTTTCCACCATGCAGGTGTAGTTTCCTTTGTCTGACGGTACCACCGACTCCATTATGATGGACCACATGTGCTCTCGAACCTGTACAGTAACAGAGATATACACATATCTGATAAGAACTATGAATGACTAAACACATATCTTACATTTTTATTACTTGTTGTTACATATTATGCTGATTTGTCAGTTTTCATGTGTTGACAGAAGAGCTCTTCTGGTTGTGACTTAATGAATCTCAGACATGGTTGGGCAAAATTAATAAGAGGTTATGGCTTCTCACTCTACAGAACCCCAGATGTGAGCTGCTACACTCACAGTGTGCCTGACTTAATTTTCATAAACACTTAATGGAGTCTAAATGAACAATTTTGCCAGACTCTTGCTAAACAAAAGAAACCACAAGAGACTGGTGTCACAAACTGCTCTGAGACTTGGGTTGAAGATTCAAACGCAGCTTTATTAGGGGTAATCCACAGTTGTAATTCATATAACAGACATAGGGTCAAAACCACAGGCCAAACAATCCAGATAATAACAGAGACCAAGACACAATCAAACAGGGAAATAAGCAGATAAACCAGGGAGACAAGCAGATCATCAAAACCATGACATGGAAAACCAGAAATAACTCTCAGAAATGCAGTGTAACACATACAAGACTTCGCAAGGAGTAAGTGAAACACAGAGCTTATAAAGGTAAACACAAATGAGTTAATCACACACAGGAGGAAGTAATGAGACCACAATGAGTCCAGGCAGTGGGCAAAGTTCATCAAGTGGTAAAGTTAATGGAGCGGTGAAGGAGTGTCCTCTGGTGGCTATCATAGGCACTCCAGCTGGCAGGTGTGACAACTGGGAAGAGTTTACTAAGAAGGGGAGGTTACTACACAAAGCTGCAGGGGCCCTCAACAGAAGCCATGAAAATCAATTTACATATTGATCTGTTCCTCACACAAAAACTATCCTTTGACACCAAAAAACTTAAAGGGATAGTTTACCCAAAATGAGAATTTGTTGTTAATTTACTCACCCTCAGGTCATCCAAGATGTGTCTTTTTTTCTTCAGTAGAACAATAAAGAAGATTTTTTTGCTGAAACCGTAGTCCTTGGTTATTCATATAACGCAAGTCAATGGCTACCATCACTTTGAGAATTAAAAAAAAACATACAGGCAAAACAAAATTAATACCCGTGGCTCCTGAAAATTCATTGAGGCCTTATGAAGCAAAGCGATCGGCCTGTGCAAGAAACTGAACATCATTTACAACATTATTAACTATAATCCACAGCCTTGGCAAATGGTGAGTGCATTCATGGCAGTCTGGAGTACGAGCTTCCTGTTGCATAATGATGTATGCGCAGGAGCAAACTCACACGTGAGCTGACACTGTGTTTGTTTACAACAGAGCGGGAGGACGCATGTGTTGTATTGTTCATCAAAGTGGTAATTACTTGTGCTTACTTGTGATGCCACAACCTACATAAAAATGTAAGATTACATTTGTCGCAAAATCATAGTTGGGAAGATTGACTTTTCACAGTTTCATACCTGTCTGCTTCAGTCTCCTTTACCGCTTCATGAACTACATTTCCCATAACCCAGGGGTAGGCAAGTTCGGTCCTAAAGAGCTGCTGTCCTGCAGAGTTTAGCTCCAAACTTAATCAAACACACCTGAACAAGCTAATCAAGCTCTTCAGGATTACTAAGGCTATAGGCAGGTGAATGTTTTTTTTTCAGGGTTGGAGATAAACTCTGCAGGTCAGCAACTCTCAAAGACCGAACTTGCCTACCCTTGCCATAACCCACTGCCTGGACTCATCATGTTCTGATTACTGCCACCAGTTTGTCATTATCTCGTTTATATTTGCCTATTTGTTCCCTGTGTGTTCATTCACTCATTGCAAAGTCTTATTGGTGTGACACTGCATTTCTGAGCGCTACTTCTGGTTTATGTATCATGGTCTTGATCTTCTGCCTGTCTCCCTGAATTTCCTTGTTTGCCTGTGCCATGGACATATTATCTGGATGGTTTGTTCTGTGTTTTTGACCTCATGCCTGTTTTATAAATTATGATTATAGATTACACTTAATAAAGCTTGCATTTGGATTTTCAACCTAAGTCTCAGAGCAGAGGGCTGTTTCATAAAAGATGCTAAGAAAAGCGAGGATTAAACTCCAAAACCTGACTTGAATTAACCTAACAAATGAGTTGGCGCTAAAGCGGTTTCATAAAAGGTAATTGAAGTTCACGCAGTCCCGCTAATTTGATCCAGGATTACCTAGTCGAGATAATTTTGCGTGCACGCTTTTTTTAAGCAGCCCTAGAGGTCGATCATGGATCAAATCGATCCACCATAGGAAACGGCATACATTTTGTGCTATTTTATGCGTTTGAGACATGGTGTTTTCCTCAGTGCATAACTTACTTTTCACAAGTTTATTCTCCATCTGTAAATGTTAGAAAGTCATGCAAATATTTCCATTTTGCTGCTAAACTTCACAGTGAACGAGCGCTGCTTTTTATATATATATATATATATGTTAAGTCAAATAATTGTATGTGAGAGAGTCAGCTGTAATATCATTGCGTTCCTATTGGTCAGTGTTAAGAGGTGCTCAGTTTAGCCTGACAGTTAGCCTGCTCCAGACCAGGGGTGCGTTTCCCGAAAGCATCGTTGGTGAACCATGGTCGTAAGTCCCATTGAGCTCTATTGGTAACGACGGAACTTGCGACCATAGTTCGCTTTGGGAAACGCACCCCAGACTAGTTTCCCAGCATAAGTTGGCAGAGTAACTGAGTTTGAACTAATTTAAGTTTGTTTTATGAAACAGAATTTGCTGACAAGTCTGACTAAGTAAAATAAGCCTGGCTTGTTTTCTAATCTTGTTTTATGAAACAGTCCTCAGTACTCATAACAGAAAGATTTCAACATTTGAGCTCCTACACATGCTTCAGGAATCTTGCGCTCTACACTGCCATGAATGCACTCAGGATCGTTTGCCGAGGCTGTGAATGACAGGTAATAATTTTGTAAATAATGTTCAGTTTCATGCACAGACCGATCGTTTCACATTACAAGATCTTAATGAATTGTCAGAAGCTGCAGTTATTGTGTTTTGCCTGTATTTTTTTTGACTGTAACCATTGACTTGTATTATTATTATATGAATCACCAAGGATCAGTTTCATCAAAAAAAAAAAAAAAGACACCTACACCTTGGATGGCCTGAGGGTAAGTAAATTGACAGCAAATTTTCATTTTTGGGTAAACTATCCCTTTAATACAGCCCACAAGTTGTTAGGAAGAACAGTTTATTATCAGCAATGAGCAAATATAGTGAAACAAGTGAGTAAACAGTTAAGGTGCCTGCTAGATATACCCATTGAAGATACACGCTGGAGACACACATTGGGGATTCACACTGGAGAACAGGAGAGTAGTCCACTTCGTAGAAACATATAAACGTACAAATGAGGGGAGAAGAGGTGAGAGCTTATATAGAGCTGCAGACCAGGGTGATTGCTGGCAGGTGCAGGTGATTGTGAAATGTGTGCAGGTGGGAGCCAGGGAGGATGATGGGAGATGTAGTGCAGAAGTGACAGAGCTAGTGACAATGACAGCAGCTTGGTTTCAACAAATGCATTTTTTTTTTTTTTTTTCATTTTTAATGAAACGATCAGAGAATTTGATTGCTTATATCATGAGTCTGTTAGTTCCACACTAGTGGACCAATTTTACACAAGCTATTCATGAGAGTATGACAGCGTTAAGACAGAACATCTCTTATTTAAAACTCAGACAGAACTTGATGACAGCACAGGTAGTCTCCTCACCTTGAATCCTCCTATTCGCTGATCTCTCTTAAACTCTTTGCCGTTCTTGAGCCACTTGAGCGTTGGTGTAGGGTTACCGTTGGCGTGGCAATAGAACCTTACAGTATAACTGGTGGGAACCGTGTGTCGTTTCTTCTCCATCCTGTCAGGACGAGTCCAGTAGGGCGCCATTGCTAAGGAACAGAGGAAAATTAAATTGGTCATTTTGAAACTATTGTTTTGAAACTAAATGGAACTACGATGTGAACAATATTAGGACCAATTCTGGTTTTGCTCCCTCTGACTATTCTTGATATTACCCTTGGGACTCAAAGAATAATTCATCAAAAGAAATTAAGATTTTCATTCTAATGAACTAAAGCTCGGCACATTCTACAAGATGGCTGTGGTTTATTAGACAAAAATGTGTCCTATTTCCTGTTAAAATTCCTGCTTTAAAGGACAATCTTTAAAATGTTCTAAAGAATGGATACAGATATTGCATTGCATTTGCAGATCTTTGAGTCGGAGTTTACATTACAAGTGTGACCCACAAAGTAGTTTCTGGTTACTTCTGAGGAAGACTCACCTTCATCATCATTTTCAGAGTAATCAAATCCATCTGATAAAGAACAGAAAAAGAGGAGGTTATTATGTTGTAAACAATGCTTAAAACTAAAGCAAACAGAAACAAATCTGTCTTGCCCACGACCAGGGATACCACTAAGAACAGGATATAAAAAATGTTATATAATTAAGGCTGTTAGAATTCAAGCTTGAATTATTATAATAATCTAAAAATTCCTTTCCAAATGGATACTAAAAATCAATTTACATTTGGATCATGGGGCATAATTACATTTTGAACGATGCAAATCAATTTTAAAACATTTTGTTAAAATAATTAATTGCATTAAATTAACTGTCCTAGTCCTAGAAGCACACTTGCTCTACTGAAAACCACAATTAGATCCAAATGAATTAGCAAATTACACTGCAAAAAGTTTTGTCCGCTCAGATGCGCTCCTTCTTGCAAAAAAAAAAAAAAAAAAAAAGATATCTATGAAAAATTTCAGTATGCATTTAGGCAAAAACTGTGCTTGTTAAAGTTACAAATGACTTACAGCCTTAGTCAGAAGCTAGAAGTATCTCAGTACGTTTTACTTGATCTTAGTGCTGCGTTTGACACTGTAGATCATGGGTGGGCAAACCCGGTCCTGGAGGACCACTGCCCTCCATAGTTTAGCTCCAACCCTGATAAAACACACCTGACTGTAGTTTTCTAGCAATCATGAAGGCATTGATTAGCTGGTTCT
The DNA here is from genome assembly GCF_018812025.1 of Megalobrama amblycephala. Taxonomy (NCBI): domain Eukaryota; kingdom Metazoa; phylum Chordata; class Actinopteri; order Cypriniformes; family Xenocyprididae; genus Megalobrama; species Megalobrama amblycephala. The sequence continues at coordinate 36,531,346 of NC_063055.1, forward strand.
GGTGTGTTTGATTATGGTTGGAGCTAAACTCTGCAGGGCAGTGGCCATCCAGGACTGAGTTTGCCCATCCCTGCTATAGATCATAAAATACTCTTAGATCGACAACAAAATTACACTGGAATTCAGGGACAAGCTTTAAGGTTGTTTAGATCGTACCTATCAGATTGTTTCCATTTTGATTTAAATGGGGGGAAATCTAATATAACGTCAGTAAATTATGGAGTGCTGCAAGGATCAGTGTTAGGCCCTCTGTTATTTTCATTATACATGCTGCCACTTGGTGATATTATAAGAAAACATGGAATTAGTTTCCACTGTTATGCCAATGATATTTAGTTATATATTTCATCACAACCAGATGAAATCTCTAAATTATCCAAGCTGACAGAGTGTGTTAAAGATATAAAATATTGGAAGACCTGTAATTTTCTTCTATTGAATTCAGATAAGACTGAGGTATTACTTATTGGTCCAAAAACCTGTACACAATCTCTTAGAATTTAATTTGCATCTAGAAGGATGTACTGTTACTTCATCGTCTACAGTTAAAGACCTGGGTGTTACATTAGACAGCAGCTTGTCTTTTGAAAATCATATATCATATGTTACAAAAACAGCTTTTTTCCACCTCAGAAACATTGCTAAGCTATGGAACATGTTATCTGTTTCTGATGCAGAAAAGTTTGTTCATGCATTCATGACCTCTAGACTAGATTATTGGAATGCATTAGCTGGTTGTCCTGCATCCTTAACACACACACACACACACACACACGCACACACACACACACACACACACACACACACACATATATATACTTATCGTGAAATTAAGCATACACCATTTATCTTGTTTAACACGTCCATTTTGTCATCATTGCCTATATCCAGCAAAGTAAACCATCAGATTGAAGTGTGATTTTGTCAGCTTTTTTAAAGGTAAATTTATGTCTTTCCAAAAAAGGACACCAAATAACCAAATGATATGATTTAATATAATTCATAAATTTATGTACACCAAAGCACATGTAAAAAAAATCACAGCAAAAAAAAAAAAAAAAAAAAAAACATTTCAGAGTTTTAGACAAGTCAAGTTGCAATACTGAACAGGACCACATGGAGATGCCAAAAAACCTAAACCAACTGCCTTGACCTGCATATATACTAAAATACACAGCAACATACACAGGACAAATCCCAAAATGATCCTGAATGCGTGTGAAAACAACGTGAATGTACTGAAATGTGTCTGTGCATAAATACAGTGTGCGATCAGTGCGTCAAGATCGCTCATACATGATTTGTTTGCGCATCAATATAACAGACTCACGCGTGCTTCTGTACGTTTTTAGTATATTAAGTACAAAATTAATGCACGAATATAGAGCGCCTTAAGGACATTATAAAAGTGTACTTTTTTTCAACTGGGTAATTATGACGGGCCCTCTCAAGTAAAGTCATGACAAAATAATGCATTAACAAGGCATGAGTTGATATTAGTGTATGGGTAGTTAATAATGAGTTAGTAATGATGCGCCTTAAAGTAAAGTCATGACACAATGATGCACTAACAAAACATTAAATTAAACATGATTAAACATGCAGGAGTGTCATTCTTATTCCTTTTCACCACCAGTACAAAAAAAAAAAAAAAAGAAAAAGATAAAGGTTATTTGGAGTTCTTTTTATTATTTATTCACATCAAACATATATGGACTCAAAAGAAAGCCCAAACACACCTGTAAAGACACATAGCTAATGCTAATCAAAGCATATAAAATTAAACGACAAAATAATACAGTTAATGATTGTACATAACTTCCTGAAAAATCCCAATGCAAACCACATGCAAACATGACTTTTATTTTTACAGAGTGGAATGCCTGCCAGTAATCGGCGGCGCATTTTGGGTAATGTAGTTCATGACTTAAAGCATGTTATATGGGTTAAGGAGAAGAAACAGAAATTGTGAATTGTTACTTTGATATTGTAAATTGCCTGCATATTAGAAAGATGGGACAATGTACTAACTAAATGATGTATTTTTAGATTCTGAAACCAGAACAGATAATTGTTGTAAGTAACACTATCCCATTTTATGCTTGCAGGTATGAGTTACTGTGTTAATTTTGTTTTATTATTGTTTTATTAATTTTCAGTATTCATAAATCTTATTAATTTTATATATTAAAAAAAGCGCCTTTGGTGTTATGCATTTTATTAAGTGGAACAATTTGAGATACTGTAAAGAAAACCTGCTATACAAGTCTGTGTGAAACGTTCTGAAGAAAGATTGTGAAACCAGAACAGATGATTGTTGTAACACTGTCCCATTTTATGCTTGGAGTAAACACCCAAGAAAAGACATTACTGGTGTTTGTCCTTATTTGGGGTTGATCCTGTGGTGCGTCCAGTGTTCCGCTACATAGACATGTATTTTCTGTAAAGCTGCTTTGAAATGATGTGTTGTTAAAGGTCCCGTTTTTCGTGTTTTTTTTAAGCTTTGATTGTGTTTATAGTGTGCAATATAACGTGTTCATGTTTCGTGTGTAAAAAAACACAGTATTTTTCACATAATTTACTTATCTGTATACCGCTGTTTCCACTGTCATAAAAACGGGCTGATGACTTCCTTGTTCTATGAAGTCCCTCCTTCAGAAATACGTAACGAGTTCTGATTGTGCCAGCGGTTCCTGTGTTGTGATTCGACAGCAGCTTAGCGCTCCTTGCCCGGAAAGGTCACGCCTCTTACCATAACGTGGAGATGCACGTGCTCAGTGTTATTGTAAACATGTCTTTACTTTTACCCTATCAATTTGAGCCGGAATCAGACCCGGTGATTGGACTGCGGGATGAAAATAACAGCGTTTCGACGACATGGCGACAAACACACTCTACAAACGCAACTCTTGTGTATTCCTGTGGGCGGAGGTTAGTCAAAAAACTGTTTTAGTGACGTCATTAAAGAAGGAAGTAGAGGGATGTAGTCCAAACTGGCCGTTCGATGTAGGCGACTTCTGTTAAATAAAATATCTCGCTTGGCATTGAACTTTGAGCTTTAACATTTTACAGATTTTATTTATACTCTAACAACAACATTACACACTATCTAAAGTTTGAAACATGAGATCACGAAGAACGGGACCTTTAAAAGCACTATACAAATGAATGTGAAATGAAATAAAATTAAATTAAATACTGTAGACATTTGATGTTTAGTTTACTGATTACTGAATCCAGAACGTTGTTAGCATTTGTCATCCAACAGCAAAAACACCTTCAAGAGGAGTAACTACTTGTAGTAATTATTATGCAGTTTACTGAAACTAAGCTTAAATTAGGTAATTGAGAAATCTTAACCCTCTGTGGTACGGTGTTGCCTCCAGGCAACATGGTCTATTTTAGTTTGTTTTTAATAAAATAAAGCACAAATTGATTGATCAAGCATATCTCAGGACAGAATAACTCAAATACTAATCAATAAAAGTGTAAAAAACACCAAAACATGACCAACAGGGGTCCATTTTGTGTCCTGTTTCAGCACATGTGCACATATCACATGACTCCATATTTTCTCCATTGAAAAGTGCTTTTTTCACTTGTTTGTAACCATTTAATCACCCACAAAAAATATGAGTCACCTTCACTGGCAAGTAAAGAAGTATTTTTAAGTAATTTACATTATATATCATCAAATGTTTTAGAGAAAATAACAAAAAACTGTGTGTTGCCTCAAGGCAACATTGTACCATAATGGAATCGCATAAGGCCATACAGCCATAATAGGTTTGAATACAAATGTATCATATTTGTAAGGAAAAGAGTTAGAATTATCTAAATATGTTGCCATTTTCACATGATTTTGTAATGTACTTATAAGAATACTAATTCACATACTATATCTGCATATATTATGATCTGCACATTTTCTGTAGCACTTCAAAAAGGTATAAAACACAGATAGCACTGGCAGTTGATGAGGGTGAGGATGAGGAGTTAATGAGGGGTCATACTGTGATGAGGAAGATGAAATCATAGTGACAATTCGTCAGGGAGAGACTGAGGGTGAGCGAGAAGATGGAGATGAGGATGAAGATGGATATGATAACTTAATATAATAACATAAAGATATGATGGTTTGGTAATACTTGCACTCCACTATGGTACAGTGTTGCCTGAGGGCAACAGCTGGATATAAAATGATACTTTTTATTAAATATGAAACTTTTAATACATTAAAAACTAGATAAATTTGTTTGTTTAAGTGTCTAGCTAAATTTGGCATTTGGCATTTTCTACATGAAGGCCATACAGCCATAATAGGTTTGAATACAAATGTATCATATTTGTAAGGAAAAGAGTTAGAATTATCTAAATATGTTGCCATTTTCACATGATTTTGTAATGTACTTATAAGAATACTAATTCACATACTATATCTGCATATATTATGATCTGCACATTTTCTGTAGCACTTCAAAAAGGTATAAAACACAGATAGCACTGGCAGTTGATGAGGGTGAGGATGAGGAGTTAATGAGGGGTCATACTGTGATGAGGAAGATGAAATCATAGTGACAATTCGTCAGGGAGAGACTGAGGGTGAGCGAGAAGATGGAGATGAGGATGAAGATGGATATGATAACTTAATATAATAACATAAAGATATGATGGTTTGGTAATACTTGCACTCCACTATGGTACAGTGTTGCCTGAGGGCAACAGCTGGATATAAAATGATACTTTTTATTAAATATGAAACTTTTAATACATTAAAAACTAGATAAATTTGTTTGTTTAAGTGTCTAGCTAAATTTGGCATTTGGCATTTTCTACATGAAAATGCCAAATGTTTAAATTTTTCCATTGTGGTACAATGTTGCCTCGAGGCAACAAACTTATAAAAATTAAATAAATTAAAAAATTATGAAAATGTTTATTGATATTGTTAAAGTGTCCAATTTTAAGCAGGAAAAACAACACAAATAATTTTTTCCTCATTGATATCATATTGCGTACCATAGAGGGTTGATGTTTGAATGAATGTAATGAGGTTAATCATAAAAGTCAATTATTTGTGAAGAAATCTTAATGGTACTATTGCAAAAAAGTTTAATTTCAGGTTATAGGTGAAAAACCTGTTTTTGGTGAAAGAAACCTTACACAAGTGGATTAAATTGGAAAAAGTTGACATGAAAGTGTAAGATAAGGCCAATTTAAAAACTATTTTAGGCAGCTTAATTGCAAAGTATCCGAGACATCGTTTATAACTGATGGTTTATCACATGATACAACAAGAGTACTACAAAAAACTTACCCTCATCTTGGGTGGCTGATATGCCATGGGACTGAAGAGCCTGAGTTAGGAGTACTGAGATCAGCAGCAGCATGGTCTTCATCATCATTATCATCAAGGATTCTGTTTGCATCCAGCTCAGCTCTCCATAAAATAGCTGGGACATCTGCACTGTTGTGCAAGAAATTTATTACAGAATATTCATTTGGGCGGGAGTTTATTTGCAACCATCTGGATTTTACTGGATTATGAAATGAGGACCTTGATATCATTGGTTAATATTTTTCTCCTCCCACACAACCATTCTCATTTGTTTTATTAAGAGCAACATGCACTTAATATCTTTTTTGGAAAAAACAACAACTGCATGGTTCCTGGAAGAAAATAAAACCCAAAGAAAGAAGGCTTGGTAAATGACCAGATTACTTGGCTAATGTAAATTTATTAAGTAAGTTTGATTTAAAAAATAAATAAATAAAATAAAATAAAATAAAGAAGTTTCTTTGTTTATTCCTTTGTTCCTTTGTTTATAAACTATTTCTATGTAAACCAACAACATTGCCAGACTCTACATGGGGAAGCTGTTAGGGCCAGGCTGATCAACTCTTTCCTGTTCGTTCTTGTTCTTCACACATATGAAAACTGTCTGCAAATTTCTTTGACATGACAATGGTCACTTATCAGCAAGCAGAGTTTCTAAAAGCTGAAATGAATAGAACGATGTGTAAAAGCCAAGGACGTCCAATCAATCCTGCAGCAGGAGGGTCACAATGTCTTGCAGAGTTTATGGTGCGCCCCCTCAATTCGGAGTTCCAACTTGCTTAGAGACAGCCTTTCCCTTCTGCTGATCTCCAAAGCAGTCAAAGAGCCACTCAGAGCTTCGGAAGCTCTGTGTGTGATCCACGTAAACATACAGTGCATGAACGGGACACAGCAATGCAAGGGCTGGGTCTGCGTCCTCCAGGGGCAGTGATTGCAAGTTCACCACCTGGTCCCTAAAGGGAATTGTGGGAACTTTGGGCACATATGGATTTCAGGATCTCAGGATCACATGAATTCAAGGCATGATTCGCTGACCGAAAATGCCTGCAGATACCCACTCTCTTGAAGGAAGTGAATGCGGTCAGGAGCACTGTCTTTAGAGAAAGGATCTTAAAGGATTAGTTCACCCAAAAATGAAAATTCTGTTATTAACACTCTGGGGTCAGCGGTCACGCCGGTGTGACCACCGTGTTTTTTTTCTAACCAGTGTGAAAGAGACTCAAAATACTCCGTCAATGTTGCACATACAATTAAGAGCTATACACCATTTTAATCTGTGGAATATCTTCTTTTATTTGTGTACACTCAGAGTAAAAACAAAATGTTGTGCTTTTTGCAAAATAAAGAAAACTAACATGATGCGTGATCTCTCGTCTCCCTCTGAACGAAGTCCAATCTGATAGTTCTCAGAAAATTAACTGTAACTTAGTGAATACTAATCACAAAAAAATGAGACTTCTGTCTAAAAAAACTTTGAAATGTCAGGTTTTAAATTGTGTAAGTCAAATCGAAAACAAAAATTCTGTGTTTATGTAATCTGTATGAAAAGAGAGCCATGTCAGATGCCGGGGATTCAGCTCATTATCCGCTAATGCAGCCACGCCCACGGAGCGAGCGCTATTCAGACGCAAATTCAGATACAATGCATGCATTCATCGTCTCAATCGTGTATTTATTGTCTTGAAAAGTGTTTATCTGGATGTTAAAGCCATGGTTAGCGTGCTCTAGAAGACATGCAGTTAGTTCCTGGTTCTTCTTCTTTATATGGATTTGTGGACTAAAGGTGTACAGAGCGCCCTCCAGCTGCAAGTATGAATTGAAAACAGTATCCAGCGTTCATAGTGAAGACAATAAATATTGAATAAATATTACTCCTCTGTATAGAAAATTGACAAACATATGAGAATCCATCAATATTTCTCCAAATGCGCATGCTTTTAAGCTAAAAGCCTATATGAAATGCCATAGAGGTAACATAACTGTTCAGACACTTTGCATCACAGAAATGCATTACATTTTAAAGAATATAATAGAATCCCATTATTTTAAATTGTAATAATATTTCACAGTATTGCAGTTTTTTCTGTATGTTTGATTTACACCATGATGAGCTGAGACATGATTTTTTCACAGCCTACCTGACTGAAAGAGCTCATTATTTATGCAGGTCATTAGAGCTATTTATGCGATTCTTTTGTATTCTCAGATGAGAATCACCCATTATTCATGATGATTCACGCCTCCTTGCATACTGTGTTTCTTGACCAAATTTAAATCTCTCTATTGTTTTATATGAACAAGCAGGCAGCATAATTTTTACCTCATTTTGAAGCAAAAAACTCTAGTCTACAACCTCCAATAACCAGAAATCTTGTGAACACAAATTTAATATATATTTTTTGGCTTTATTTCAGTGACTTGTTTATGAACAACTGAAAAAAGCACAAATGTCAGGGCATGTCAAACCTTCTCCAGGGCCCCAAAAACCTCAGACCCCTGAGGGTTAATTAATTAATTACCCTCATATTGTTCCAAACCCATAAGATTTTTGTTCATCTTCAGAACACAAATGAAGATCTTTTTGATGAAATCTGAGAGCCTTCTATACCTCCCTAAACAGTTTGCACTACTGAAACGTTGACGCTTCAAAAAGTCTATAAAGAGATCGTAAAACTAAACTATATGAATTGAGCAGTTTAATCCAAATTTTCTGAAGAAAACAAGTGGAGGTTCCAGACATCTGGACACAGGTGCCACAGGGTGCCCCATTTCAGGGATTTCAGGGAGAGTATCAGGTCCTGTCACCATCTCTGTGTTGTTCGTCCGGACCAGCACATGCTTGCCCTGCACCAACGGTCGAAACTGGTGCAGGACCAGCAGTACTGCTAGTAACTTGAGGCAGTTGATGTGCCAATTGCATACAGCGCCAAAGCCCATTCTGGAGGCATTTGTTATAACAACAACGTGCCTGGACACTTGTTCTAGGGGCACTCTGACCCATAGAAAGGCAAGGTCTGACCACAGGCTGAAAGTGCGGCGACAGATCTGTGTGGTGGTCACCCGATGTGTGCCACAGTGCCATGCCTAACTTGGGACTATGCCGTGTAGCCAGTGCTGAATCAGTGCTGAAGTGATGTCTCATATGCATCAATCTGAGTGGTGTGACCACAGCTGAGGATGCCATATGCCCCAGGTGCCTCTGAAATAGTTTTAGTGGAACAGCTGTTTTTCCCCTGAATAAATTCCATACTCCATACTGAGAAAAAAGATATTCTGCACAGGGGAGAGTTAGCTCTTTTCACAGTTGACCTGAAGCCCCAGATAGCTGAGGTGGCTGTTACACAACAGATCTTGAGAGTAGGCCAGAATGAGCCAGTCAACGAGGTTGCAAATGCGAATTCCCACTTCACTTAATGGGGAAAGGAAAGGATCTATTGCGTCCTTCACCAACAGGACTGCAATCTCTACACGCATGACAGGGGCATCCTTGTCTGCCACTGATGTAAACAGGATGCTGCTGAACCTGGGGAGATGCCAGGCGAACTGAATCACATGTATCATGAATCTGAACATCCGAATGAGCCAAACAGACGAGCTGGGAAGTGCTAGCAAGGTCCCCAGGAAACACTTTGCAAGTGGCACCAGTGGAAGTACAGAAGCACCCACGGAGGGACAGCGAGGTGGAGCACTGGGGCCCAACCTGGGAGGCTCACCAAATACTGAAGAGCAGCTCCCTTCATCTCTGGATCGTTCATCTCAGGGATGGTGTTTCACCAACCACTTAGAGGGTTTAGCGGTGGCTGAGACAGCTGCATTGCCTTCCTGAGGGCAGCTCGATATAAGGCAGCAGATGTAGATTTTGCAGGCAGCCTGTCCAGCAGCACTGTAAGCCTTGGCGGCAAGTGCAGCCGAGAATGTAGATATTGCAGGGGGACACCCTTGGTGATGGGCAGGCAGAGGGGCAGCCCCCGGCAGTCTGGTGGCAGCAGTATCCCGCACGGGCAGAATGTGATTGATCACCTCCATCTGATTCTGTACTGCTGAGAACTGCTGGGAAAAGTCCTCAACAATGCCGCCAAAGAGGCTGGCCTAGGAGACTTGGGGCGTTGAGAAAGCAAACTTTGTCAGCTTCCTTCATCTCAGCTAGGTTCAGCCAGAGATGGCATTCCTGGACCACCAGTGCGGACATCGTCTGGCCAAGGGACCACGTAGTGACTTTTGTTGCCATACGCAGTTCTTGCATCAACCCTGGCTCAGAACTAACCTCGTGCAGCTCTTTTAGTGCTTTGGCCTGGTGTACTTGCAGGAGGGCCATAGAATGCAAGGCGAAGGCAGCCTGTCCAGCGACACTGTAAGCCTTGGCGGCAAGTGCAGCTGAGAACTTACAGGCCTTGGATGGGAGGCGAGGGCGTTTCCGCCAGGTGGCAGCACTTTGCGGGCATAAATGCACAGCAATTGCATGCTCCACCTGAAGGACCTGAAGGATTTGGATAAAACAGTCAATCGCTTTGATGCCGTGCCTGAACGCCATTTATCCCTTCACAGTGGCGTATGGGCAAGCAGGGCTATTAAATTATTCTTAATATTATCATGCTACTTTTATTATTAATTCATTATTAATTTGCCCCGCGATATCATAGCGCATCACCGCATAACTGACATGCTGTGAGGATAATAAAACATTAGATACAGTAGCCCCTCAATTAAAAACAACTTGTTTAACACAAAATACTTCTTGGTTCATGAAAAATAAAAAATTTTTCTCACTATGGGCCACAAGAGAAATATTAAGAAAATAAATTAGATTCATCTCTGCATATCAGAATATGCACTGTTAATGCAACAACAGATACCAAAAGCTTAGTTTTTACTTTCAGTTTCTGTAGTGAATAATTGATTGGCGTTTGAGACTTCTTCACCCGCATAATTCTCATGCAAAGTTTTCACATTGTTTGTGTGATATCCACTAGTTCACCTTCGTGGTTTAAAATGGAAATCTTTTCAATATTGTGACATGCCATTTTTCTTTATCACCAGTTGCTCATAAAATGATGGATTCACATATCGTTGTTACACACAGAAGGGGACGGAGACACAGGTAAAACGTATATGATGTTTATTGAACAACCAGAGAGTTATAGCAGAGTGCAGGTAAGTGAATGCAGATAAAGTTCTTAGCAGATGGCTATCAAGGCAGTGATACTTGTCTTGATCTTCTCTCCAGGATTCGTAGATGTGGGCAGGCGTGGAACGGATGACACACGGAGACAACTCACTGAAGACACAGAGAACATGAGGAATCTTGGAAGACAATGGAAACAGGTAAGTAGTCTTTATGGTAAGCATAACAGGAAGTATATCTTAATGAGACCAGACAGTGACTGAGTGCTCTGAAGTGTCTTTTATGCTGCGGTGGTGATGAGTGCTGATGAGTGTAAGGTGTTGCTGGTTAACACTCAGGAGAGGGAGTGCAATGTGATTGGTTGAGTGAAGAGCCTGGCGTGTCTGTGACAATCGTCCGCGTCATATCCCGTGATAATAAAATTAAGTGAATTAATGAGTAAATAAAATGAGTAAATGAGTAAATAAACAAGCAAACTTAAACTTGTTTGCTTAAAATTTATGCGAATAATTTGCTGATGCAGATTGCTGATGAAAAAGATCCCCCCCCCCCCCCCCCACACACACACATTTAACGACTAGCTAAAACATTCTAAGACTGAGCTCAACACACAGCGATTATTTCCTGTGACTGAAGCAGATTTAAATACTTACGTATGGAATTTGAACACCGACTTTAAACGCCGACTGAATGCAACTGGCTCTGACTGGACACGTTTGAGCACGATCAGTCATGAGTATCAATTTACATTCGGCCTAACAATTGTTAAGTGTGTCCCCGGCTTTAGGTGCAGAGGAAATGGTGGACTTTATTTGGTTCAAAATACAAACAAATGAACACAAACTACCATAAGGGGGAAAACACCAGTAACAGGGCAGGTAACAGTACAGAAGACAGGCATAGGACCAGCCCAGCTGGACTGGAGGATGATGCTGGAATCATGTCCTGGGCACTGGGCACTTCAAAAAAGACAAGGAAAAGACATTAAAAAACATGAGTGGCAGGATCATCTCACAAAACTGCAGTATAAACATACACTGAATAAAAATGGTAACATCTAAAACAATTGTTATGGGTTAAATCAGGTAGATGCTCTTTAATAATGGAAGGTTACCACTTTTTACAGTGACCTTTACAAAGTAATTCAAATCATTTCTGACTAAGATGGTTTGTTTTCTTTTTCATGCAGCAAATAATCAATGGTAGATAGCTAGTATAAGACCACTGTATTGCTTGTATAAATTAGTATTTACTAGCACTGACAATGACTTAAACATAATAGCTTGTGCCTTCCATAAAATCAAACTATTGGACACTATAAAAATGACTGTGATTTTAACGGTAAAAGACACCAGTAAAAACCTGTTAGCTAGTTAACAGTAAGTTTCCTTACGGTGAATAACTAATAGATCTAACCTTATATTTAATGTAATTTTACAGTAAAATTTTTGGAACTGAAAAAGAACAAGTCATGTGTAATTTACAGTGAAAACCAGCAAACTGACATTCACAGAATTCCTTGCATGACACCTTTGATTCATCATGTGACTTTCTCATCACCATCTGTTTTTGGTGATTTTCAGTCTATTACAAAGGTACAAAACAGATATTAGTGCTTCAGTAGGTTGGTTTAATGTTGCTACCACATTTTTTTACGCTGGCAACCACAGCTGCCAGATTTTTTATTTATTTATTTATTTATTTATTTTTTACAGTGCACAAAGTGTTCAAACCACAGTGTGAACGGTCGCAGTCAACCAAAAAGAGCACCACAAGAACCGAAGATACCTTCATAGACAGTCAACCATGCAGACTGGCGGGAGACGTCGATGATAGAGTTCCCAGCCAAGCAGGTGTACTCTCCAGCATCCTCTAAAGACACATTCCTGATCTGCAGTACCTCCATCTCCTTAACTGTAGTGTTGATGACTGCCGTCTAGAGGAAAGAACCACAGGATGAAGCCAGAGAGCTCCAGGAAAACCCACCAGAGGAGAAAGGATGTTTTGGATGTTTTTGGACTCCAGTGTCCTTGTTGGGCACCCGTCATTACTGCTCTAATGAAGTTACTTTAAAGAATGGACAAGTAATTTGCAGACACTTTTATCGGCAACAGAAAAGGTAAGGAACTTTGGACAACACTGATTTCTGATATTTCTATTTAAAGGAACATTCCAGGATACAACTTAAGCGCTATCAACTGTGTCTGGTAGGCTATCTGTGGCAGCATTAATTACTACAGAAACAAATAAATGTGTTTAAATCCACTTTATGGGACAATTAGTTTATGTTTGCTCCATAGACTTCTATTGTCAGTGTTTGACAAGAAGTTCACTTCATTTCAGTTTAAGTTTTACAAACTGTAGGATGATTAAATATTGTAAACTCTGAGGTGTCACTACATTATTTTGTGTAGAAAAACATGAGAATTTTCATTGTAATTGACAACCTTGAAGCACACTTCAGTTTGTCTGAGGTCAATCTCAGACTATTAAAAAAGTTTTACCTTCAAGATCTGAACACGTGATCCACTAGTGTCTACTCTGCTGCCGTTCTCCGCGACGTGTTTCAGCCAGTGAATCTGAATCAGAAGATCACTGCTGTAGGCTTTACAATCAAACTCCACGTCACTACCCACTATTGCTGTACGGTTAGCAGGAAACCCGGCCTGAAGGATCGGCCTGTCCGGTGAACGCTCTGTATCACACACACACAAACACACACACACACAACTGGCATATGTGGTTTATGGACACTTGATATTTGTGTAATGGGTTTTGTACTGTACAAACTGTATATTCTATCCCCTTACGCTAGCCCTAAACCTACCAATCAAAAAACTTTTGGCATTTTTTGAATTTCAAAAAAGAAAAAAAACATACACACACACACACACACACACACACACACACACACACACACACACACACACACACACTTTAGTATGTTTTTAAACCATTTGGTTTACGGGACATAGGAAGTGTAAATGTTTATGTTGTAATTCCTTCATCATACGCTGTCACGTTTGTGTTTGGGTTTTCATGTTCTTCTTCTAGTTCGGTTTAATGGCGGTTGACAATCCAACTAGTACCGCCATCAATGGGAAGGAAAAACAAAAACAATCATGGGGGGGGATTATAATAATAATGTTAAAATAAAGTTACATATGCCATACATAAATTATACTTTCTAATCCTGTTATTTTGAGATAACTAAAAGTATTTATCTCTGTATTCTTGACTGTCCTAAGGCACAACTTAATAGATTTGATAGAGTAAAAATGATTAAACCTATATCTTTCAATTTCTGCTGGTCATATAATTAGAATATCATCAAAAAGTTGATTTATTTCACTAATTCCATTCAAAAAGTGAAAGTTCATAAGGTAGATTATATAAAGGGAAAATTATATTCATTCATTACACACAGACTGATATATTTCAAATGTTTATTTCTTTTAATTTTGATGATTATAACTGACAGCTAAGGAAAATCCCAAATTCAGTATCTCAGAAAATGAGAATATTGTGAAAAGGTTCGATATTGAAGACACCTGGTGCCACACTCTAATCAGCTAATTAACTCAAAACACCTGCAAAGGCCTTTAAATGGTCTCTCAGTCTAGTTCTGTAGGCTACACAATCATGGGGAAGACTGCTGACTTGACAGTTGTCCAAAAGACGACCATTGACACCTTGCACAAGGAGGGCAAGACACAAAAGGTCATTGCAAAAGAGGCTGGCTGTTCACAGAGCTCTGTGTCCAAGCACATTAATAGAGAGGCGAAGGGAAGGAAAAGATGTGGTAGAAAAAAAATGTCCAAGCAATAGGGATAACCGCACCCTGGAGAGGATTGTGAAACAAAACCCATTCAAAAATGTGGGGGAGATTCACAAAGAGTGGACTGCAGCTGGAGTCAGTGCTTCAAGAACCACTACGCACAGACGTATGCAAGACATGGGTTTCAGCTGTCGCATTCCTTGTGTCAAGCCACTCTTGAACAACAAACAGCGTCAGAAGCATCTAAAGACAAAAAGGACTGGACTGCTGCTGAGTTATGTTCTCTGATGAAAGTAAATTTTGCATTTCCTTTGGAAATCAGGGTCCCAGAGTCTGGAGAAAGAGAGGAGAGGCACACAATCCACGTTGCTTGAGGTCCAGTGTAAAGTTTCCACAGTCAGTGATGGTTTGGGGTGCCATGTCATCTGCTGGTGTTGGTCCACTGTGTTTTCTGAGGTCCACGGTCAACGCAGCCATATACCAGGAAGTTTTAGAGCACTTCATGATTCTTGCTGCTGACCAACTTTATGGAGATGCAGATTTCATTTTCCAACAGGACTTGGCACCTGCACACAGTGCCAAAGTTACCAGTACCTGGTTTAAGGACCATGGTATCCCTGTTCTTAATTGGCCAGCAAACTCGCCTGACCTTAACCCCATAGAAAATCTATGGGGTATTGTGAAGAGGAAGATGCGATATGCCAGACACAACAATGCAGAAAAGCTTAAGGCCACTATCAGAGCAACCTGGGCTCTCATAACACCTGAGCAGTGCCACAGACTGATCGACTCCATGCCACGCCGCATTGCTGCAATAATTCAGGCAAAAGGAGCCCCAACTAAGTATTGAGTGCTGTACATGCTTATACTTTTCATGTTCATACTTTTCAGTTGGCCAAGATTTCTAAAAATCCTTTCTTTGTATTGGTCTTAAGTAATATTCTCATTTTCTGAGATACTGAATTTGGGATTTTCCTTAGTTGTCAGTTAAAATCATCAAAATTAAAAGAAATAAACATTTGAAATATATCAGTCTGTGTGTAATGAATGAATATAATATACAAGTTTCACTTTTTGAATGGAATTAGTGAAATAAAGTTTTGATGATATTCTAATTATATGACCAGCACCTGTATGTTCTTGAATTCTTCTTTTTATTTCTGCTTTACTCATTGGAATTTGTACTTCAGTGTTCATATGTTTGATTGTCTGTTTGACCAGTTTGGCAACTATTTCATTACCTTGTCCTTCCACATGTGCAGGTATAGGAACCTCAGGACTACCCATTTTTTTGGATTTTCTTATTGTATATTGTTTTGGTTTTTTACCTGCTCTGTCAAAATATATAGATTAATACTTATTAAAGCTACAAAAGTTATTCAGTCAAGTGATTTTCTCTGTCTTTTGTTATTTGATTAACATTAATGACAGACAGCGGCAGGTTTATTAGGCTGCTGTCATTTTAAGATCTGAAGCACATGACATGGATCTGACACACATTTGATGTTCTCATAACTCTTGTAATTTAAGACTTTTTAACTCATTTAAAGGGATAGTTCGCCCAAAAATAAAAATTGGAAACAGATCTCGCCCCCATTAAAATTTATTTTTCCTACTATTATAGTAAATGGGGCGTGAGATCTGTTTGGTTACTGACATTCTTCCAAATATCTTTCTTTTATGTTCAGCAGAACAAAGAAATTCATACAGGTTAGGAGTTTTGTGTGTTTCAGTCTGTTCAAGCGCAAAAGAGAACCCAATGCGGTACTGGCGCGTGGGTTTTTGGAGAGATACCATCATGGTGACAAGTGACGTATGCTGCTTGGTTTGACAGTAGGTAAGTTACATGTTTTAAGTTGCTGTACTCAGTCAGTAAGTGTTATAACAAGTTGGCATTTTCTGAATTTTCTTATTAGGGTTTACAATGAAGTAAATAACTCATTTGATTTGCAAGAACTCGAAAAAATGTAATTAACTATATATTTTATGTTAATTGCTATCAAAATGTATGAGTTAGCTAACTCTGCACTTCAAGTTAGGGGCAATTAACATGCATAAGTACTACAAACTCAACTAGTTCTGCATACTTAAAATTGGGAACATAATTGGGAATTGTGAACTTAATCATAATCAGTTACATCAAATTTTTTGATGTTCCCCATTTGTTATTTGTGTTTACAGTGCATAGAGAGATCTTCTATTTTGGCATTTTGGAAAACATCATTTATCATGATTTATATCCCGTCCTGTGGTTCCTACACCACAGCCTCTCCACATCATGCCTGCCAGGCCAGAGACTGTTCACATCATGCCTGTCAAGCCAGAGATTGTTCACGTCATGCCTGTCAAGCCAGAGACTGTTCACGTCATGCCTGTCAAGCCAGAGATTGTTCACGTCATTTCTGCCAAGCCTGTTCACAATATGGCCGCCAAGCCTGTGTCTTTGAACTAGATGGCCGCTACACCTGTGTCTTCGGACAAGATGGCCGCTATGCCTGTATCTTCAGACAAGATAGTCACTACACTTGTGTCTTCGGGCCAAGATTACCGCTATGCCAGAGCTCCCAGCCATCATGGCCACCACCAATGAACTTCCTGTCTGCCTTTATACAACCACGAGAGGTCGCCCCTGAGTTCCCTGTCTGCCCTGCTGCCCTGATTATTTGGACTGATTGCCTGTGTTTGACCCATTGCCTGTATTTTGGATTACATTTCTGGATTGTCCCTCTAATAAAGCTGCGTTCGGATCTTCATTTAGTCTGGGAGCAGTTTCGTAACAACTGTACTGCACACACTTCCTTGTGGAGCACTATTTTACATATCTGGAATATGATGATCCAACCCTTACCTGAACTGTTCTATTAAGCAAAAACTCTTTTACTCAGTTAAAAATTCTGCCTTAAATCCCTATTTGTTCCAACTTTATTAAGAGCCCCTCCTTTCAAAGCATGTCATAAGCTTTTCAATATCAAAAAATATGCCTACTACCATCTCTTTATTATCTCAAGGCTTTCTTATGTCTGTCTATAAACATAAGGCAGCATCTAATGTACTGCGTACTTTACAAAAGCCACTCTGTTGAGGTGAAATAATCCCTTTTCTTTCTAACATGTGGTTCAATGTGCTCTGCTCACAATCACATGTTCCATTAACTTACATAAATTCAATGTTAATGTGATAGGTCTATAATTTGTAACATTATGCTTGTTCTTGGCTGGCTGTAAGACAGGGATAACAGCCGCATGTTTCTACGAAGAAGGACGTCTCCTTGTGCTCCACACTTTATTAAAAAGATGTAATATAACATTCAAAGACAAGTCAGATAAATTTTTAATCATTGTATATCACACCTCATCCTTTCCTGGAGATGTATGCTTAACTCCCCCAACAGCTCTCTTTAACTCATGTAATGGAAATTCCACATCAAAATGGTCATTAGACGGCCTTTTCTCCATAAGAATATTTGGATGTTCCTTTCTACTTTGAGAAAACTACTACTTTGTTCTCTACTTATTTTCAATTTGTCTGATATGTTATTGTTACTGTGTACTTTAACAAACACCTCTGCTAACATTTCTGCCTTTTCAACATTAGATACAGCTGTTCTTTCATGTGATCCCCATAGTCATGTATTTAAGCCCTTTTGTTTGCCATGTTATTTGGCCATGTATTAAAGTAAGTTGCTGTTCCATGTTTCCATGCGCAAGATCTGTTTATAGTCTAGTCAAGTTTTTGTTTATGGTTCGTTTCATGCTTTGGATTTTGTTTATAGTTTGTTTTATGTTTTTGGATTTTCATTGTAAATAATCTGCACTTGGGTTCGCTACGCTATTGCCGTTGCCTGCTCTGTATCAGCTCCGTTACATACATGTTTGTGGAACATAAACTATAAGAACACAAACACACACAAATAGCCCACACACACAAATATTTACACACACAAATATTAAAAAAAAATAATCCTTTCTCTAATTAGCTTTTTCCCCCTCCTAAAGAAATCAAAGTTAAAGGGTTAGTTCACCCAAAAATGAAAATTCTGTCATTTATTACTCACCCTCATGCTGTTCCACACCCGTAAGACCTTCGTTAATCTTCGGAACACAAATTAAGATATTTTAGTTGAAATCCAATGGCTCCGTGAGGCCTGCATAAGGAGCAATGACACTTCCTTTCTCAAGATCCATCACTAAATAAGTCGTTATTTATTTTTTTATTTTTTTTGGTGCTCCAAAAATATTCTAGTTGCTTAATAATATTAATATTGAGCCACTGTACTCACATGAACTGATTTAAATATGTTTTTAGTACATTTATGGATCTTGAGAGAGGAAATGTCATTGCTCCCTATGAAGGCCTCACGGAGCCATCGGATTTCAACTAAAATATCTTAATTTGTGTTCCGAAGATGAATGAAGGTCTTACGGGTGTGGAACGGCATGAGGGTGAGTAATAAATGACAGAATTTTCATTTTTGGGTGAAATAACCCTTTAACGCAAATCACGCACATGACATCACACAGCAATTACAACCTCTAAACTCGTAAACAGGAACTTCTCAGGAGGATTTGACAGTACAAATTTGCAAGTCTAGAATGTGTTTGAATTACTTTATTCCAAATACTCTGTCCTTATCCTGTAAACGCTTCAAACACTTATATTTGCAATGGATTATATACCACACCCCATCAACAGAGTACATGTGCCTGTCCTTGAAGATGACATTTACATCAAACTAACTTTTAATATGCAAGAGAAGAAAAGAAATATGACTGACCAACTATATCGAGCTGGTAGGTGTGATTGATGCTGCCGTATTTGTTTTCCGCCAGGCAGGTGTAGTTGCCTTTGTCTGACGGTCCCACCGATGTCATTATGACGATCCACATGTGCACTAGAACCTGTGCAGTAACAGAGATACATATCTGATAAGAACTATGAATGACTAAAGGCATATTTTACATTTTTATTATTTGTTGTTATATATTTTTTATTTTGATTTGTCAGTTATCATGTGGATACATAAGAGCTCTTCTGGTTATTGTGATGAAATGAATCTCAGACATGGCTGGGCAAAATATGGTTAGCTTCTTGGCCTACAGAACCGCAGATGTGAGTCTGCCTGATTTCATTATCACAAACACTTAATGGGATCTTAATGGAAGATTAATACAAATCTTTTTACATATTGATCTGTTCCTCACATAAAACTATTGTTTGGCACCATGGCCCTGTTTACACCTGGTATTAAGATGTGTTTTGGTCGATGAGATCTTTTAACCACTCCTGTCCTGATTTCTTCAAGGGAGGGTCTATGGGCAGGTAAATGTATTTTTGTTTGTTTGTTTTACAGATCTTTCAATCTAATGGACAAAGTAAGCTTGTGCAATTTACATTTGAATGCCACTGAAGACGACTGAAAAACACACAGAGAGCAGCAGCTTTCGTTTCTGCTCTGAGAGCAGCAACAGTGTGTGTTAGAAATCAGGAATGGTGAGAGAACATTGTGCATGGTATGTTTTTGTCCTCAACCCAAACTTGGGTCTTCAGCAAAGTTTAAATCCCGTCTGGCTAGCTCGCTTTCCATAATGTTTACACATTAGGTCAGTAGGTGGAAAGGAGACGGCCTTTAGTGGCTGTTTGAACACATTTGACCACCTGAGCATCTATACTACTAAAGCAATCAGGTTGAATGCATTTTCGACTACCTCTTGAAGTAGTCGAAAGTGGACAAGCTCAAAAAGTTTTAGACCCTGTTTACACCTGTATTAAGTGTCATCCACTTGTGATCCAATCGACCAAAACCCATCTTAATATCAGGTGTAAACAGGGCCCAGAAGGCTTAATACATCCCACAAGTTTAATGCTTTGATGCTTTTTGTTCTTTTTGGTGACTGCTGGGGGGCTAAGAAACTGATAAGGTTAAGGCTTTGATGTGTCATTGTGAAGCAAAAATGAGTCGTTTGGCAGCTTGTGAGGATAAATTTTTATAATAAAAAATGACCCCTGTCAAAAGATCAGAGAATTTGATTGCTTATGTCATGAGCCCTGGATTAGTGGACTAATTTCACACAAGCTATACTTGAGAGTATGACAGAGTTAAGACAGATAATCTCTCATTTAAACCTCAGACAGAACTTGATAGATGATGACAGCACATTTAGTGCCCTCACCCCAAAAGCTCCTTTTCGCGTAAACTCTTTGCCGTTCTTGAGCCACTTGAGCGTTGGTGTAGGGTTACCTTTGGCCTGGCAATAGAACATTACGTTATGACTGATTTGAACCATGTATAGCTTCTTCATCTTCTCAGGATGAGTCCAGTAGGGCGCCATTGCTGAGGAACAGATAGAAAGTAAAGAAAATAAGATGGGGAAAATTAAATTGGTCATTTTGAAACTATTGTTTTGAAACTAAATGAAACTATGATGTGCACAATATCAGGACCAATTCTGGTTTTGCTCCCTCTGACTGTCTTGATATTACCTTTGGGACTCAAAGACAATCAAAAGAATGAAGATTTGTACATTCTACAAGATGCTTGTGGTTTATTAGACAAAATGTTTCCTGCTATAACTCCTGCTTTAAAGGACAATCCTAACAATTTTGTAAAAAATGGATAGTAGAGAAAAAAATCTGAGCCAGAGTTTACCGGACAAGAGTGACTCACAAAGTAGTTTCTGGCTACATCATTTGGCTTCTTCTGAGGAAGACTTACCTTCATCATCATTTTTTGAGAAATCCAATCCATCTGATCAAGAACAGAAAATAAAATGAGGATGTTATGATGTTAAAAAACTGAAGTGAACAGAAACAAATCTTTTTTTTTTTTTTTTTTTTCCCCTCAACCAGGGATACCACTAAGAACAAGATACATAAAAATGTGTTATAATTAAGGCTGTTAGAATTCAAGCTTGAATTATTAAAATAATCTAAAAATTCCTTTCAAAAATCAATTTACATTAGGGGGTATAATTAACATTTGAATTATGCAAATCAATTTTGAACATTTTAAAATAATTAATTGCACTAAATTAACTGTCCTGGTTAAACAATGAAGCACTCGGTCTATAGAAAGAAGTCTGATTAAAAGTAATACTATATACTTTTTGATACAGAGTTTCTATTCAATCTAGTTTATCGGTTACTTAATCCAGAATTCTGATAGCATTTGGCACCCTACAGATAAGCAAAAACACCTTCAAGGGGAGGACGAGACTTGTAGTAACTACTATGTAATTTACTGAGTATTTGAGAAATCTTAATGATGTTTGAATGATTTAGATGAGGTTAGACAATCACAACAGAAGTCAATTACTGCATATATTAAGGAATCTGGTTACCCTTTATTTTGATGGTCCCCTTTAGACATTCTGTTGACTATGTAACTTGTCAACTTACTCTCATTTGAGTATTAGTAGACTGTTAGTGGTATGTCACGGTGGCACACAAAAACAAGATGTTAGGATCCAGTTGCAGCATTTATTGGGCAATCCAAAGTCGTAATCCAGAAAACAGGCAAGGGTCAAAATCCAAGAAACAGTCCACAAACAGAAAGCCAGAGGTACAAAAGTGCACGTAACAAAATAACAAGCCACAAACAAAGGCAGAAACAACTGAGACTAAATAGACAGAACTAATGATCAAACACAACAGCTGAGCGCAGTGAAACGATGATAATGAGTCCAGGAGGTGAACTATGGGAAATGAAGTTCAGACAGGTGACAAAAGTCCATGTTGGAGTGCCCTCTAGTGGTTAACTTGGGCACTCTACTTCGTGATCATGACAGTACCCCCTCCTTACGGAGCGGCTACCAGACGCTCCATGAAACAAAAACAATGCTCAGGAGGGAGGTGGACTGGAGGAGGACCAGGGGGAGGGACGGTGGTCCAGGACCAGAGCCCCTGACTGAAGGCCAGGGAGGAGCCGGAGGAACAGACCACGGGGGCTCTAAGAAGGTCGGGGTCCTGGCTGAATGCCAGGGCGGCGCTGGAGGAACTGACCAGGCGAGTTCCAGCAGATCTGGATTCCTGGCTGAGTGCCAGGGCGGTGCTGGAGGAACAGACCAAGCGGGTTTCAACGGTTCAGACGGCCTGGGCAGCGGCGGCAGGGCAGAAGGCCTGGGCGGCGGCGTCAGGGCAGAAGGCTTGGGCGGCGGCGTCAGGGCAGAAGGCTTGGGCGGCGGCGTCAGGGCAGAAGGCTTGGGCGGCGGCGGCAGGGCAGAAGGCTTGGGCGGCGGCGGCAGGGCAGAAGGCTTGGGCGGCGGCGGCAGGGCAGAAGGCTTGGGCGGCGGCGGCAGGGCAGAAGGCTTGGGCGGCGGCGGCAGGGCAGAAGGCTTGGGCGGCGGCGGCGGCAGGGCTGGCGGCCTGGGCGGCGGTGTCAGGGCAAGTAGCTCAGGTGGCACCGGCAGGGAAAGGCGCTTAGTTGGCGCCGGCAGGGCAAGGCGCTTGGGAAACCAAAGGAGGAAGCCCTTCTCCTTTTCCTCCTCTTATGAGGGTGAGGCGGTGGCTCTGTGCCTACCTGATCTGTAGGCACCGAAGTGAACCCACAGGCTGGAACAGACTCTAAAGCGAACTCCCTGGCTGGAGCGGGCTCTGGAGCAGATTCCCTGGCTGGAGCGGACTCACTGGCTGGAGCGGACTCTGGAGTGGACTCAATGACTGGAGCGGATTCCCTGGCTGGAGCAGGCTCTGGGAAGACCTCCAGACCTTGAGGGATGACTGAAGCCTTCCTCCTCCTCCTCTTCCTCCTTTTACGAGAGTGAGGCGATGACTCCGTGCCCTCCTCCTCTGTGGATTCGGGAGCGACCTCGCAGGCTGGAGAGGGCTCTGAAGCAGACACACGGGCTGGAGCGGCCTCTGGTTGAGCATGTGTTGCCCACTGGCTTCTATGGCCAAGATATTTGACAAAGCCCCAAAAGTTCAAGACCTGCAGCCCCTCCATCTCCCACTGCAGCAGAGGATCATCGAGACCTTTATTAAAAATCTCTTTAAGCGCATCTTCATTATATTTTAGGGCCACCGCCTCCGTCCAAAACCTCCAGGAAAAGCACCATACCTCCTCTCCCTCCTGGCGTAGAGCCATCACCGCCCCAAGCAAAGCCACATGCTCCCTGCCCGTGGCTGGCGGAAGAACCCTCATGCTGCTGGATCCTTGCAGTGGGTGGTTCGTTCTGTCACGGTGGCACACAAAAACAAGATGTTAGGATCCAGTTGCAGCATTTATTGGGCAATCCAAAGTCGTAATCCAGAAAACAGGCAAGGGTCAAAATCCAAGAAACAGTCCACAAACAGAAAGCCAGAGGTACAAAAGTGCAAGTAACAAAATAACAAACCACAAATAAAGGCAGAAACAACTGAGACTAAATAGACAGAACTAATGATCAAACACAAAACAGCTGAGTGCAGTGAAACGAGGATAATGAGTCCAGGAGGTGAATTATGGGAAATGAAGTTCAGACAGGTGACAAAAGTCCATGTTGAAGTGCCCTCTAGTGGTTAACTTGGGCACTCCAATTCGTGATCATGACATGGTAGGGTTAGTAGAATAAGTTGACATGTAGTTGTAAAGTTACCTATAGTCAGTAGAATGTCTTTTGGGGAGAATCAAAATAAAGTGTTATCGGATATTAAGCAGACAGTCTACTAATACTCTAATGAGAGTTAGTTGTCATGTAGGTGCAACATCCTTATAGTCAACAGAATATCTAGGGGACCATAAAAATAAAGTGTTACCAGATACTGTTGCAAAAAACATCCTGTTTAATTTCAGGTTAGACAAAAGGTGGAAAACAATCAGAGCTGTTTTGGTAAAAGAAACCATAAGCAACAAGAAGTGGATTTAAGTGGAAAAAGCTGACATTAAAGTGTAGGATATAGCCAATTTACAATTTTTTATTTTTTTTTATTTTAGGGAGCTTAATTGTAAAATGTCTGAGTCTGAGACATCGTTTATTATTGATGGTTTATTACATGATACAACAAGAGGACTACAAAAAAGACTTACCCTCATCTTGGGTGGCTGGTCTGCCCTGGGACTGAAGAGCCTGAGTTAGGAGTACCGAGATCAGCAGCAGCATGGTCTTCATCATCATCAAGGATTCTGTTTACATCCAGCTCAGCTCTCCATAAAACAGCTAGGACTTCCGCACTGTTGTTCAAGAAAACAGAATCTTCAGTTGGGCGAGACTTGAGTGTAACCATCTGGATTTTATTAGATAGTGAAATGAAGGCTAGGATATTATTGGTTAATATTTTTTTCTCCTCCTACACAACCATTTTTATGCTAGCATTCTTTTCTTTTTTCTTTTCTTTTCTTTTCTTTTTTTTTTTTTTTTTTTGCGTAACATGCCTTTAATATCTTTTTGGGAAATGACAACTGTATGGTTCCTGGAAGAAAATAAAACCCCAAGATAGAAGGCTTGACAAATTACCAAATTAATTTGCTGACGTAAATGTTTGAACTCTTTTATGAACATTCATCAGTAGACACTCCATAGCTATTAGGGCCCGACTGATGAATTCTTTCCTGTTCATTCTTTTCATTCTTTATTTTTTCCTTTATTTCCAAATTTCTAATTCTCCTCTAAACTCACTTTCCATAATGCCGCTGTAACTGCCGGGTAAAGTCCTCTGCGTAGCTTGCAGACTTGTGGGCTCAGCTGAAGTGCGCATCGAGGGCGCATAGCAGCCGCAAAGGGGGCCTCGCGAGCACCCGTCTGAAACCTAAAATTATGAATGGGACATTCGCACGCGGCAGCCATTGTAAGTCCACAAGACCGAAAGTGCACATAAGTGTGCCATTTGGGATTCAGCCTACAACGTTCAATTGACCATATGCCTGGTTGGCTACTTCCTAGTTTTCTTTAAGAATTATTTATTAATCTATTTCCGGTGAACTGTTAGCTGATCATTCTGTACTCGCTGTACACAAAACCATAAATGGTTGACTTTTTAATGTTGTATTTATATTTTAATGCAGTAAATAATATTTTAATGCAAAGACGAAGCTAATGGGAACGTTTGAATAAGAAACGTTATGTCTGTAAATAGACATGCACGCACAACATTTTTCCAGCACTTCAAATGTTATTTTTAATGTGATGAGCACAATCATTATTTGTTCATCCTTCTGAGATTGTGCCCATTTGTAAAACCAAACATTTCAAGATGTAGGACATCCAACATTTAATAGAAAACACTTTTATTTAAAAATAAAAAATACATTAATTACCACTATAACCAGCAGGTGGCGGCAGAGTACCATTTATTTTCGCATATATTAACCATTTTCTGTAGGGTGAATTGAAGGTGCTTCTCATTTCTTATTTGTGCATCCTCGTTTCCTTTCCTCGTGTCTCAGCTCCACCCCTGTAGGATGCGAGGAGAGGATGCAAGCAGGGGCGGATCTACCGGGGTGGCATGGGGTGGCAACTGCCACCCTAAGAAAAAGCTTTGCCACCCCATCTGCCACCCCAAAATAATCACAGAATAAAATATAAATGTAAGCAGTGTAGTCAAAACTGCAACGTGATGACCTAAAAAAGGCAGCATAACGCAAAATAATAGCAAGAAAACACATCTTTCAATAAACTGTGCATGATGGTTGCACGCAGCACGCTCAGTGTAGTCAGCTTCATTAACAAATGACTCTTATGAACTGGTTCTGTGGGAGTCAAAAACACAGCGCAGCCAAGTTCACTTACGAATTGTTTTTCCATTTGTTCGTGAATCGGGAAATTACTGCTTCTCGGCTAACTCAGAAGTCCTGTGAGAAATAGCCCAATCCCCATCCCATCCGAATATGTCCGAGATTAATTTTCGTAACTGTTTGGCGAGCTGATTCCTCGCCCACTCCACTTTCATCATGGATAAAGGTCTATTTGTGATTGTCAACTTTCTTTGTAGCCATTTGTTATGTGTAGCTACTGTATTTTTGCAGAACTGAGAAATGACTGCTTAGGGATATAGTCTTGTGTCAGAAGACCAGTACACTGCTATAGTACTGTATATACTGTAATGAAATTTGGCCAAATGTGCAGAGAATGCTGAATTTACTTTTACTGCAATTGACAGTATACTGTATTGTGGTGCATACCAAGTTCATACTTATTTTTCTCATGCTCAATTTATAATAGTAAAATGAGGGAAAAAAAAAAATCCTCAAAAAGTTAATTGCTGTATTTTACTGTATATGCATCTGTAAATGTATTTTTGTATAGTGCAGTAGCTGCAAAATAATTCCTGAATTACAATAAGATAAGATTTTTGTTACAGTGTTATATGATCTCTCTAGTGTTCACTGGGCAGTGTAGTAGTCTGTGTATTTGTTACGTTTTGTGTGTCATCTGATGCCAAAGTTTGATTTTGTAAGACAAGAATATGTTTTTGACTAGAATATTTTATTTTGACCTGGAAGTTTGAGGTTTGTATAGTTTTGAGATTGTGTTTATAGTTGTGAGAAAATGTTGAATTGTTTCATGAATTGTGCATTAGCAATTAAGAAAAACAATAACTAGACTGAAAGGTTTGAAAAACAAATTTATGCTGGCTTCTCATAAAGCCAACTTAAAGACTTGTTTAAAAAACGTAAAAACTTTGGTCAGTTAGGACAGAATATAGATATTCTGGGTGATTGCTAAAGTGTTGCTAGGTGGTTGCTAGGAGATTCTGGGTGGTTGCTAGGCTCTTACTATGCAGTTGCTGGGGTGTTGCTAGAGTATGTGGTTGATAGGATGTTCTGGGTGAACACACACAGACATTCCCACTTCTGTTAATAACAGAAACTCAAAAATTGTTTGCAAAAAACAAGTTTTTGTTGCTCTTTAACTTGCTCTAAAACATGTGATTTATATCATCGAAGTAGCCTATGTAATATTAATAAAACTGCTCATCTTCTTTAGTGATACAAGCTCAGACTCATTTAGAATCTGTTGATGTTTTTAATATAGTGTCTTTACTTGGTGCCATGATGAATATTGAAATCTTGTTATTTATTTTTATTTATTTTAAACAGTATATAGGTGACTACTTTGTGGTAATGCAATATTTGTGAACATAATTATGTATGTCAGGCCATAAATCTCCAAAAACTATGCATGGGCGCTTGCTTGGGTGTGGCCACCCCTCATAGACCTCATGCCACCCGATAAATAATTTTCTAGATCTGCCCCTGGATCCAAGGAAAGAAAACGAGGACGGAGGAATCGAGGGAAATGTTATTTGTATATTGGAATGTTCTTGTTCACTCAAGCATGACTTCAAAGCTTAATCAGCTGCGCTCAAGGGATCTGCCCTCATGTGGTTTGGCTATTTAAAAAAAAAAAAAAAAATAATAGTTTTTCAGCTGGCTTATATTATTGCGGAAGTTTCTAAAGGAGGCTCTGTGCATATAGTCCATTGACTGTAGTTTGCTCACATTTCTGCACCGTCTGGGTCAAGTCTGCACATGCAGTTGCCAGCCAGCATGTCATCAATCATAAACAGCTCTGCTCCTCCATGTTCTTCACACCAATGAAATCTGTCTGCAAATTTCTGTGATATGACAATGGTCATCAGCAAAGACAGTTTCTAAAAGCTGAAATGGAAGGAAGGATGTGTATAAGCCAAGGATGTCCAATCAATCCTGCAGCTGGAGGGTCACAACGTCTTGCAGAGTTTATGGTGGGTTCCGTTTACTCAGAAGTTGGAAATTCCAAGTTCAGTAGGAACTCCGACTAGGAAACCTGGAGGAACCACAACAACTCTGAATTCAGAATCCAATATGGCTAACCTGTAGAGCCTCTTACTGTGTTTTCAACATGAGGAAGACATGCATAATCTGTCATTAAATCACTCACCTGAGAATCAATTGAAATCAGTGAAAATAGTATGAGTGGGGATCCATGTTCGTCCTGAAGATCCTGTGATTTTGTAACATTTTGCGATCATGCAAAAGGAAGACATGAAGAAAAATTTCTTCTAAATGTCAAAACTAATATTCAAATGTGCTTTTACTTGAGTCGCAGCCCTCTATAAATTGGTCTAGCTTCGGGAAACTAACTTTACTTTTGAATCTTTTAACTGGTTTGTGGATAGTCCGTATCGTCGGCCTCCCTCAGCACTACAGAAGATACGAGATTCCGCACTCATGGATGGAGGAGTGTGAACAGAAAGACCTGACTCCCCCTCCATCACTAACACCTCAGGACTACCAAACAGCTCTCCCAGTGCATCCTGGGATTGTAGTTTGTCACACTGAGCTAAAAACCCTCTAAAATGCTTTGCTTTTCAAAATAGTTAAATATTATATAGAGCTGTCAATTCAATTAATCACGAACATAAGGGTGTGGGTGTGTACACAAATATTTACATGCATGTATACATGTCAGACACAGGCAGATGATGAAAGTAAAACTTAAGTTGATTTAAACAGGTTGCAGGAATTGCGGAGTCAACAGTGCAGTGCAGGTGAGTATGGCAGTCACAGATAACGCTGGTGGAACTTAGCTGAAGGTAACAGGAGTCCTTGTTTGTTGCAGGAGGTGAGCAGAAAATGGAGGTGACCGGAAAATCCTGCCGGCGGGCAAATAGGTCTGTGTTGTCTTGACAAGACCAGACAATGTGGTGGAGTGAACAGTGAGCTTAAGTGGGGTGTGCTGATGAGGGCTAATGAGGGTGATGGCTTGCAGGTGCAGGTGATTGAGGAGTGTGTGCAGGTGTGGAACAGGAGGGATGCTGGGAATTGGAGTGCAGTGCTGGTGACTGTGACAATATATACATACATACACATATATTATAGTTTACAAACTTTTATGTGAGATGTTATCACTCATGATTAATCGATTTGACAACACTAATTATATTATACTATATTATATTATATTTTGAGAAAGAGCAGTTAAGGCAAATAAATAAAAAATGTTAAGGTCAACATTGGATCAACTGCCCAATATCTTAAAATGCATATATGTATATGTATATATATTTATATATATATATATATATATATATATAGAGAGAGAGAGAGAGAGAGAGAGAGAGAGAGAGAAAGACAGAGAGAGCGAGAGCGAGAGAGAGAGAGTGACTGATAAGTCCCATTTCTTTATCCTTTGTAGATAAAAATTCACTTTGTAAGTAAGCATTATTCAGTTTTTAATCTAAACAACTGTAACGAATGTAGCGGTTATTAATCAATTTATGGATGAAATATGAATATAATAATTCATAAGGTTATGAATAAATTATGATTCTATTATGATAATATTATAAACGGAGTTATTCTCTGGCCATGAAAATAACTTGCTGTTAGCATAAAGCGATCGAAAAACGTTCAAGTGACTTGGTCTTCAGTTGAAAGAACGAACAGAACAATCGAGCATGAATTAAGTGTTTAATATATGCAGCTATGACTACAGAGATTATACGTCTAAAATATATACAGAAGTATACACATATATATACACAAGAGTGAAAATAAAGAAAAGACAGGGAAAGAAAGATGATCAAAGAATGGCAAATTACACAGTTAAACCCTTTTGAGAGAGCCAGCACAGAAATCAGTTTAGACAAATTTCAGTTAAATGATAATACTTGCTTATTGGTTCAAGTCCGTGAGTAGCAGTTTCAATGCGCTTGGCTGGTCCTTTCCGAGAGGGTTTCTCCGGCGGGGTTTTTCAAACGAGGTTTAAACTGAAGAGTAACTTAGCCGAAGAGAGAGAGAGTCTAAGGAAGTGGTCCTCCCGAGCTGCGCGCGTGGTTGGGAAGCGCGGTCACCTGAGGCGTCCGGAGAGACGTGCACGAGACGATCGGGAGGTCACCGGGAGAGCCCAGAAATTGTGCGTCTTTGCTTTTATGACAGATAAGCCGACACACCTCCTTGAGGTGGGGTAGCCAATAACATGGGTGCAAAGTTGGCGGGAAAGCTTTCCCTTTGTTTGGCCTCACGACTTAATCTGCATGATTTATGACTATCAGATCAGATCTCCGAATGGAGTGCGTTCTTCACAGTATCATTAAACACATAGAAAAATGCATTTGTCAGCTGTGTGACATATCTCAGTGAATAGCTCGTGTCCTGAGCTTTACGGAGAGATCAAACTCGGTACATCAGAAATGCCTATAAAAGAAGTTATGGTTTACAGACAGAATTCTATCATTAAAATGCACACTAGCACAAATACACTCATTTAAACACTAGGAAACATGCATACGCTTCAAAATACAGGATGGGTATATGTTGGCATAATTGTATCTTACATATACAGTCAAAAATGTATGTTTGTGTGTTTCTGTATGCGTCTGTGTGTGTGTTTTGTGTGTGTGCCCGTGTGTGTGGGGTGTTGGAATGTGGATCTGGTCAGTCTCTGGGGGGGGGTGCTCCTTTTGAAGTCACCAAAGTGAGGAAGTTGCAGTTTTCTGTTTACCCTCACAGGTCCACAAACCTGCCGAAAGTCACAGTCGTCCGGAGCCGAGTTAGTGATTAACAAACAAAGTTCATCAGGTTAAAAGCGTTCTGAAAACTCCAAAGTTTATTGACTCTGAACGGATCCATCCAGACGTTACAAACTGTGAAAGTATAACAAATATAACAAACAGAAGCTACACCAAACCAAGGATAGGTAGACAACAGATTCTCCCTATCACTACATACACCCTGATTCATTGTTGAATAGCTTTCACCCTTTCTTTTCCACAAGAATATGACAGAATAAACTTAAAATGCCTGTTTTGTTCGCCTTTATTGAAAAGGATTGTAGTAGAAAAAAAAAAATACAGTGCTCAACGTAAATCAGTACACCCCCTTTGAAAAGTAACATTTTTAACAATATCTCAATGAACACAAAAACTATTTCCAAAATGTTGCCAAGACTAAGTTTTATTTAACATTTGTTTAACTTATAATATGAAAGTAAGGTTAATAATATAACTTAGAGAACAAAATTTTCAGTTTTACTCAAATTAGGGTGATGCAAAAATGAGTACACGCCACTAACAGTCTCTGGAGCAAAGCTAAATTTTAGACTACAAATGTCTAATTTAATGAGAATTCAACCACAGGTGAGTCTAATAATTCATTACACAGATGTTCAGCAGACAGTTGACTATAAAAGGGTGTTAAAACACCTTCCCATTTCATGCTGTCAGCAATGGCACCACATGGAAGAGAAATGTCACAAGACCTGAGAAATTGGTACAAAAATTTTAAAAAGATGGAACTGCAACCATCTCACAGAGACGTCTAGGTCGTCCACAGAAGTTAACATCTCAACAGGAGCGTCTTCTGATGAGAAGGGTTGAAGAAAATCGGCATGCAAGTTCACTGCAGTTATCTAAAGAAGTAGAAAGCCAAACTGGGGTGACTATTTCCCGTGACACAATATGGCAATCACTGCAGAGGAATGGCATGCATGGGTGCCGTCCACAAAAGAAGCCTCTCCTAAAGCCCAGGCACAAAAAAGCTCACCTAGAGTTTGCCAGGGCCCAAGCTGACAAAGATGAAGACTACTGGGACTCTATACTCTGGAGTGATGAGACCAAGATAAATGTTTTTGGAACTGATGGCTTCAAAACTGTATGGCATCACAAAGGTGAGGAATACAAAGAAAAATGCATGGTGCCTACAGTGAAACATGGTGGTGTCAGTGTCCTTATGTGGAGCTGCATGAGTGCTGCTGGTGTCGGGGAGCTGCATTTCACTGATGGCATCATGAATTCACAGATGTACTGCTCTATACTGAAAGAGAAGATGCTACCATCACTCCGTGCCCTTGGTCCTCGTGCACTTTTCCAACATGACAATAATCTAAGGCCACTGTTAGATTTCTGAAGAAGAACAGGGTGAAAGTGATTCGATGGCTCCTGATCTGAACCCAATCGAACACCTATGGGGAATTCTGAAGAGACGAGTTGAGCATCACTCTCCATCCAGCATCCAGTCTCTAAAAGAGGTCATTCTTGAAAAAAGGAAAAAGATAGATGTTGCAAAATGTCGCCAACTTGTTCATTCCATGCCTAGAAGACTTGGTGCTGTCATTAAAAATCATGGAGGCCGTACAAAGTACTAGATGTAGTAGTTTTTGTTGTGGGTGTACTCATTTTTGCATCACCCTAATTTGAGTAAAATTGAAAAATGTGTAATTTAAGTTATATTATTAACCTTTCTTTCATGTTATAAGTTAAACAGATGTTATATTAAACTTAGTCTTGTCAACATTTTGGAAACTGTTTTTGTGTTCATTGAGATATTGTTTAAAATGTTACTTTTCAAAGGGGGTGTACTCATTTACACTGAGCACTGTACTATGACGTCAGGTGCTTGAGTTACTTCTTATCACCTTTTACAGATTGGCCTTACCCAATCTGTGGATGGTGCATTTGTGTCCTGTCCAAGCAGCCACTATCAACAACTACAGTGAGGACACTAGAATCTTTAGCGCTTCCCTTCTTTGCTGTGCAGCATTTACCAAGACACCTCTAACTTGCTCTTTGTATAAATGAGAACTTATTGGAACATCGGTCTGGAGTCCACTCGCTCGCTCACTCACTCGCTCACTCGCTCACTCGCTGATTCACTCACTTACTCACTCAACGACTCACTGGCTGCGTTCCAGTTTATTTAGAATGATTTTCAGAACTATATCTTTACCATTATCATTATTATTATCATCCTTGGTGTGAACAAGCCTTTACTGTAGTACTGACTTGTTCCATTTTCTTCTATAGCTGTTCATTGGACTGTTTATGTGCAGTCCATTTTGGATTTGAACATATAACTTTAAAATCACAAAATAGGAATAAAAAAAAAGAATCTTATGAACTTTCATCTTCCTCAAAAGAGCATTCACTACATGCCACTCTCCATCTAAAGTATTTCCATCACATCCTACTTTAATGATTTGTGAATAATAAAAAACAGCATTTTTGTATAATAAACATGTCATAGTTTAAGGAGAGAACACGAACTCAGAGCAGAGAAAATGGTGGGCTTTAATTGACTCAATATACAAACAAACAAACAAAAACTACCATTAGGGGGAAAAACACACAGTCCAGGGCAGGTGGCAGTACAGAAGACAGGTATAGGACCGCCCGGGCTGGACATGATGCCGGCACTTCTGAAAAGACAAGGACAAGACCAGAAAAAACATGAGCAGCAGGATCCTGTCACAAAACTTTTTTCTTTGTGCTATTCTTCATTTTAATTTAAAGGGGTGGTTCATTGTGATTTCACTTTTTTTAACTTTAGTTAGTGTGTAATGTTGCTGCTTGAGCATAAACAGTATCTGCAAAGTTACAGCGCTGAAAGTTCAATGCAAACAGAGATATTGTCTTTTAAAGTTATGGCAGTTTAATATACAATACGACCGGTTTGGACTACAACAAGCTTCTTCCCAGATTGGTGACATCATAAACCCTGCAATTACCATAAACAATACAGAATCACCAAATGACACTTGCTTGCATTGATAGACATCTTTAAAAGATTTGGAAGTGGCTCAGATCAGATATGAAAAAAAAAAAAAAAAATCGGATCTTGTGCAGATTTTTTGTATTTACACATGCGAACAAATTCCGATCAGATGTGAGCAAAAAAATAGATTTTTTTGTGCCAGTGTAAACGCAGCCATGGAGCCATCAATCTGATTACTCATTACAGATTATTTGAGTGCATGTACAGTGCACAGCATAAATGAGTACTCCCCCTCTGAAACTTCTGAAAGTCAGCAATTACTCAATTACTTAGAAGACATGTTAGTGTTCTTTAGAGATATAATGTTCCAGCAAGTCTGCTTAATGAATTACCAAAGAAGCATGTCAAAATTATTCAGGAAAATAAGATTTTCTTATCAAGATGATAAAATATTGTGTAGCAAAAATGAGTACACCTTCCTAAAAGTTACTAAATAAAATTAAATAAAATTTTTCTCGGGTAAGTTTAAGGCAATGTTTGATCAACAGGTAAGTATGTTGAACCAAAACATTTAAAGAGAAGTAATTTCTTGACAATTAAAAGTGTTATATAGCCCACTGAATCATTCTCAGACTTAATGCTGACAACAATGGAAGCAATTGGGAGAGAACTGTCAGGAGACTTATTTCTTAGCACAAAAGAGGACAGTGGTACAAGAGGATTACCAAATCATTGTTTTAAGGGTGAAAATATAACAAAATTTAAAAGAAAGTAACACAGAAATTCAAAAACAATGGACTTGTGACAAGGCCCCTGAAATAATCAGGCCTTCATTTTAAGCTTTAATTTAGTGATGAGGGATTTTTTTGCTAGACAAAGAGCAGGAGAAATACCAAGTGAGCGTCTCAGAACCAGCAAAAGCTATGAAAAGAGTGACTGTTTATCTCACAGAGTAAGATGCAGCCTGCAGAAATGACATGCTTGTTTGTTGTTCTCACTGGAACTACCTACTAGTGATGCACGGGTCTGCTTTTTTTCCAACCAGCAGGTCCCGCTTTTATGAAATTATTTGGCCTGCCCCAGCACGCCCCACACCACTGTGTCTATTTTTACAACCCACCCCGCCCCACACCCACGACCATTAAATAGACATATTAGGCATTGTACTGTAAATAAAAACAGCCTTTATTTCAGCCTGAAGTTCCCAAACCTGTCCTGGAGTACCCCCAGTCCTGTGCATTTTGTATGTCTCCCTGTTTCTGACACACCCATTTCAGGTCTAGCTGTCTCTACTAATGAGCACATGAGTTGAATCTGGTGTGATAAATGAGGGAAATATACAAAATGTGCAGGGCTGGGGTAAATTAATTATGTAAATTCCCGACCTCAATTTCTCCCGCACCTCGTCTTCCATCTTCACTTTTATTTCGCCATTTTTTGTTTGTTTGTTTTTTTGTCGTGGCTGGCGGCGGGATCTGCTTGGCGCGCCGCTTTCGTGATGTGTCACATGACGCCAAAGGTTTGGGGACATCACGCAAGTTACATTGCTACGGCCTTCGTATTGTAACCTTATCAAAGAACCTAATAAAATATGAAAATAGATATTCCCAAATATTTAATATAGGCTATAAGGAATTGCACGCAATATACATGGATTTTTTGCAGTTAATTAAAGTGTCAATTTCTTTACCCGCCCCAACCAGACCCGCGGGGTCCATGGGTTATGAGACGAACCGCGCATCACTACTACCTACTGTAGCCAAAGCACAATAAAGTCAATTAGCCTTTTCCAAAGCCCATATTTACAAAATATAGATTCTGGGAATCAATACTCTGGTCTCATGAGACCAAATCAATCATTTTGGATCTAACAGCATCCAAAATGTTATGGTGTTGCTAGAGGAGGAGTACAGTGAGAAGTGCCTGGTTCCCACAGTAAAGTTCAGTGGTAGTAAAGCTCTTATATAGGGATGTATGAGTGCTGAAGGTGTGAGGGAGTTGTGCTTTATCAATGCTGTCATGAATTCACACACCACTGTGTAATTTAATACACAAACTTGAAACAGAAGATGTTACCCTTTCCTCATTCCCTACATTGTTGGGCCTTTTTTCAACATGACCATGAGGATATGCATTCTCCCAAGGTGAAAAACCTTCTGTGGACATGTATTGCACTCAGTCTTCACACTCTTGTGGGGGATTCTGTAGAGACGAGTTGAGCAACGCTCCCCATTAAAGATCAGGGCATTTAAGGAGCTCATCATCCAGGAGTTAAACAGGACGGATGTGACAATTTGTCATGAACTTGTACACTCCGTGCCAAGAAGGTTCAGAGCAGTATATTCAAAATTATGGAGGGCATACTAAGCACTAGAATATTATACATTTGTTGAATTAAATCAAGGGTGCACTCATTTCTGCAATTCCTAATTTAAACAAAACTGGCTAATTTACTTATTGGCTAATTTACTAATTTACTCATGGCTATTAATGACATATTTCTCAGTTTTTATTATGTATATGTTTAATACAATTTAGTTTTGCCATCTTTCCATGAATTGTATTAGTGATCATAAAGAAAATACATCTTTTGTATTTGTTAAGAGGGGGTGTACTCATTTATGCTGTGCACTGTAAATGTAGCTTGTGTAAACTGCAGCTGTTAAAAAGGGATATGAAACCATCAACCAAAAAGAGCACCGCAAGAACCAAAGATACCTTTATAGACAGTCAACCATGCAGACTGATAGGAGTGGCCGACAGTCACAGCCAAGCAGGTGTACTCTCCAGCATCCTCTAAAGACACATTTCTGATCTGTAGTACCTCCATCTCCTTATGTGTAGTGTTGACGCTTGCCGTCTAGAGAAAAGAAGCCAGAGTGATCCCAGAAAACCAACCAAAGGTGAGAGTTCCCTTGGTTAACTGTATGCATGTATGTGTGTGAATGTTAGATTAGTTAAGTGTTTAGTCTAGTTAATAAAGTCTTGTTCATGCCACACGTAAAGTTGTCCGTGTTTTGCGCTCATATACTGGAGTCCCTATTCATGCAGATCCTGACTACAGGCTCTTAGTAGTACTGTACAATAAGATTGTTATTTCCCATAACCTGGAAATGAACATTTCTTAGAATTAATAAACAATTAACACTGTGCGTTCATTGGACAACAGGTTAATTGATTGTAATATTAATTTTATTACATTAAGTTAATTGTATTAACTTATCCAAAAATATTTATTATTAATTATAACTAGTTATGATTAATCATTCATATTTATTTTGAGCTAATTTGCTACAAGTGGTAATTTTAACATGCTATAAAAAAAAAAAATTCTCTGTGGGGTATTTTAAGCTAAAACTTCACATACACACTCTGGGGACACCAGAGACTTATTTTAAATCTTGTAAAAAAGGGCATAATAGGTCCCCTCTAAAGGGTTAAACCTGTTTTTCTCAAAATTTCATTCCTGAAAATCATAGCGATAAGCTAAATTCAGATAACCATAACTTTTGTTACAGACAAGCTATGCAAGAAACAGATTTGGAAAGGGCTTGAAACCAGCTTTCATATGGTATCAAAATATGTAATATGTAAAATTTCACCATGTGATGGGTTTTTGTAGATCACATCACATATAGAATTTTCATTTTAATTGACAGGCACACTTGGGTAAATCTCAGACTAGTAAAGAGGTTTTACCTTCAAGATCCGAACGTACGGCAGTCCGTCAGGGCCGAATCTGCTGCCGTTCACCTCGAAGTGTTTCAGCCACTGGATGTGTGGCTGAGGATTTCTGGAGACTTTACACTCAAACTCCACGTCACTACCCACCACTACTGTACGGTTAGCAGGCAACCCGGCCTGAAGGATCGGCTTGTGCCAGTAACACTCTGTATCACACACACATTTTGCATTATACACAGTGTTGTTAAAATTAGCACAAATAACAAATATTTTTTATAAATTTTTTCCCTCTTAAAGAAATCAAAGTTCTGCACTGTGGAAAATGGGATAGATGTCCATTAAACACTAATCTCAGAGCCTGCAGGGAGCAGCCTATTTAATATGCAGACTAGAAACGTATTATAATTGCCGTAATTTGGTGAAAATGAGTGGGAATGTTTTTTGAAGCCCCAGCCCATCTCTCAGGCCTTCTGACCAAAAGAGGGTAAATAAAGACAATCTGCCACTGTTTCTCACTGTGAGCAGTGGAGTAAGTTGAGCTCTGCACATAAAACAGTCCAGAAAGTATGACTGAGAAACTCGAGAGTACTTTGTATTTGTGTGTGAGTGTAGGACAGGAGTGAATTGTTGCTGGAGTGATCATAATTACACAACGAAAGCACATGAACACAACAAAAAAACCTTTTGATTAACACTCGGAAACACGTTAATGAATGATGGTGGAAGCAAAAGGGTATTGATCATCATTTTAATTGTGGATGTTGACTACAGTTTACCTCAGGGGTCAGCAACCTTATGGCACGTGGAGGGTAATCACAGAATGGTTTTTCAGATCTGTGCATTAATGCAGGTTAAAATCTCACACTTTAATAGTATTTATAGCTCCTAACTTAATAAAAGTGTGAATATGAGGAATGATTACCTCAAAAAGTACGTCTGTACGCAAGTCTGAAGGACTTACGTATACCTCTTTAGCTATTGTTATGTGTCAGGGATTATTCCTCTGTGTGCAAATGTTGGCATGCATGCCATATGTTGCAGATCCCTGATTTAGCCTTTATGCATTTTGGGTATTGCTGATGATGAATAGATAAAGGATAGCATTAAATAGTTTTCAATTTTCTGTTGTGCGACAAAACTAAACTAAATATTTCTTAACTCTGTGGCTGCATGGGAATGTTGCAGCATAGGTTCATTGGAAATACATGCTTTCAATTACATTTCAGCAAAACTCCAAAATCAAAAATCAAAAAAGAAAAAAAAAAAAAAGAAAAAGAAAATCTCTCACACTCAAAAATTGCATTTAAAAGGTAAAATGACTTTGCCCAATGCATTGATTTTTTTTTTTTTTGACCAAAAAAAAAAAAAAAAAAAAAAAAAAAAAAAAAAAAAACAACAACTCACAATCGCATGGTGCAAATGATGTCACAGTAGTCTCTGTCTGCATCGGTTCACTGATTGGCTGATGTCGACTTGATTGATGCCTTCATTATGTACCAAAATAATCAGCACAACATATAGAGGCATCATTGCCAATAAAGGCATCAGTTAAGTCCATTAAGTCAGCCAATCAGTGTTTGAATTACTTTCTCATCTTGAGCCACCAACCATGTCTGTAACTCTAACACATCTAAATCCACTGTGTCTTGGAAATACTTTATATTTGCAATGGATCATTTAACATGCACCATCAACAAAGTACATGTGCCTGTCCTTGAAGATGACATTTACATATAATTTTTAATCTGCAGAGAAAAGAGAAGAAAAGAAAATTTACTGACCGATTATGTCCAACTGGTAGGTGTGATTGATACTGCCGTATTTGTTTTCCACTAGGCAGGTGTAGTTTCCTTTGTCTGATGGCACCACCGACTCCATTATGATGGTCCACCTGTGTTTTCGAACCTGTGCAGTAACCAGAGCTGGGTAGAAATGATTACATGTAATCTGGATTACATAATTAGATTCCAGTACTTGTAATTAGATTATATTACATTTTAAAATACTCGTAATCAGACTACAGTTACTTTTTTATTGATTACATGATTACATATTATTCCAACAATGGCAGTAAATTATTCATAATTGATTGATTCTCCCCACTACTTCCTTTTTTTACACACACAGACTAGCCACTAGTCAAGTATATCACTGAAAATTTACCAAAATCATTTCACTTTTAACAAGTGTTTTATCAACATTGCAACACTGCAAATTTAATCAGCTCCTGATGAACACATTAATCATTATTTGAATTATCACTCAGTCAATCATTTAACCATGTATTAATGTCTTTGTAAGGCTTTTGTCTGTCAAACACATTAAAATGTACAAATTCACGTAATTTCATATTAACATGCAATGCAAGGATTCCCCATCTTTTTTGTCAGCTGAACCTTCTTAGATTTTCAGTTAATAAGTTAGGCCAATAATAAAATTTAAATAATAATAATAATAATAATAGAGCATCGCGTTAGTTCAGGCAGGCCATGTCAGTCAAGCTTGCACCAGCTGACAGTCAGCTGTTTCACGACGTGTACCAGTCCAGTTGTGACACCTATCACAAAAAATAATAAAAATAATAATAAAATTAAGTTCACGGTTCTCTGGTGTAAGTTAATGGTCACATGATATGCAGGTAAACAAATAAAATATGCATTTTTATCTTTTTTTAGTAAGTGTTTTATTTTGATTGCTTTTTACTTTAAAATAATTTATTTTAAATGTTAAATTTTTTAATGCTTTAATTCCATAATAGGTTTTCATTAAACTCACGAACCCCAGTATGGGAAACTCTGACTTAATATAATAGTAGTAGTAATATTTAATACACTTCATGTTGTTCATAAAGAATGGAATATATTTTCTTTTTCTTTGTATTTTTATATCAGTATGGTACAAGATTATCCTATTCAAATCAATGTGATAAATGAGTTTAGTCAAAAGTAATCTAAAAGTAATCAAAAAGTAGTCAGATTACATGACCTAAACTATGTAATGTAATGGATTATGTTAACTACAATTTTTGTCATGTAATTTGGGATGAGTAATTGATTACAATTTGTAAGTAATCTACCCAGCTCTGGCAGTAACATAGATATACACACATATCTGATAAGAACTTCTAATGACATCAGAAAGAAAGAAAGAAAGAAAGAAAGAAAGAAAGAAAGAAAGAAAGAAAGAAAGAAAGAAAGAAAGAAAGAAAGAAAGAAAGAAAGAAAGAAAGAAAGAAAGAAAGAAAGAAAGAAAGAAAGAAAGAAAGAAAGAAAGAAAGAAAGAAAGAAAGAAAGAAAGAAAGAAAGAAAGAAAGAAAGAAAGAAAATTACCTCATAATATACAAATGATTTAGATAGAAGATATGAATCTGATTCAGAACTCTTCAGTTATAGATTTTAAGACAAAATCTACTACAGAAAACTGCTAGTAAATGCATTAGAAGGCTGATCATCTTTTATGTTCAGCAGCAAA
Source organism: Megalobrama amblycephala (assembly GCF_018812025.1). Classification (NCBI taxonomy): domain Eukaryota; kingdom Metazoa; phylum Chordata; class Actinopteri; order Cypriniformes; family Xenocyprididae; genus Megalobrama; species Megalobrama amblycephala. The sequence continues at coordinate 36,572,123 of NC_063055.1, forward strand.
TCCATGTTTTATGGTGGAGAGTTGAAAAAAGGCCACTCCATCCACTAATATAGAGCGTTTCTCAAGCCAAGAGCTCTATAAACTGCCAGCAAACATCAAACTTCAGTCTATTAAAAGACATGTCTGCTAAACAACATGGATCTCTACAGTACAGCTGAATTAGGATGTAGGTGACTCCCCGTTTTGCCTCTCATTGGACAAACCTATAGCTTGCCCACAAATCACTGTTGTGTCATCATTTGCCAAACAAGATGAGTGTTCATGGTGCTTTTTTAACAGAACAAAATCTTAATATTGCTTCTCTTTGACTTCTTCAAGAATCGCTTTAAAGATTAATAAAAAAAAAAAAAAAAAAAAAAAAAAAAAAACAGGTTGGAATTGCATTAGGGCTAGTTACTAATGACACCGTTTTAATTTCTTTGGAGATTTCTTTAAGCAATATGTTGTAATGTTTTTGAAAAACAAGGAAAGCAATGAACTAATTGAAAATAGCAGGTGTCTGTAAATGAAGCATGCTTTAGTTGACTGTGGTCTCTTCTTCAGTTGCCCTCACCTTGAATCCTCCTCTTCGCTGGTCTCTCTTAAACTTTTTGCCGTTCTTGAGCCACTTGAGTGTTGGTGTAGGGTTACCGTTGGCCTGGCAACGGAACTTGACAGTTTTGCTGATGAAAACCATGTGGAACTTCTTCATCTTATCAGGTTGAGCCCAGACAGGCGCCATTGCTGAGGAACAGATAGAAGGTACAAAAAAAAAAAATATGATGGAGAAAATTAAATTAAACTACAATGTGACCAATACCAGAAGAATGACTATCTTAAAAAACCAAAGCAACAATAGGAGTACGTTCCAAGAGAGTGACTGTACTAAGGTGACCACAGATCAGTGTGCAAGATTTGGGTTGGTTGATGATTTCGTCTTGATAGTGCCCTTGGGACTCAAAGACTAATCCATCAAAAGATGGAGGCTGCATCCGAAACCAGCCACTCATTGAGTAGGTACTACTTAACGAGCGCTAAAAGAGTAGGTAATATATAGCCAGATCTCGTTGAGTATGAATGCGATCCGGACATCATCCACCCTGTTGACATTATCATGTGACCTACAACATTATCACAAGCGCAACAACTTAAAGGGATAGTTCACCCAAAAATGAAAATTTGATGTTTATCTGCTTACCCCCAGGGCATCCAAGATGTAGGTGATATCATTTTTTTTTTTACCTCTAAAACACCACTATGTCCAACTTGTTGTTGCAATGACCTTTTGTGTCTTGCCCTCCTTGTGCAAGGTGTCAATGGTCGTCTTTTGGACAACTGTCAAGTCAGCAGTCTTCCCCATGATTGTGTAGCCTACAGAACTAGACTGAGAGACCATTTAAAGGCCTTTGCAGGTGTTTTGAGTTAATTAGCTGATTAGAGTGTGGCGCCAGGTGTCTTCATTATTGAACCTTTTCACAATATTCTAATTTTCTGAGATACTGAATTTGGGATTTCCTTAGTTGTCAGTTATAATCATCAAAATTAAAATAAATAAACATTTGAAATATATCAGTCTGTGTGTAATGAATGAATATAATATACAAGTTTCACTTTTTGAATGGAATTAGTGAAATAAATCAACTTTTTGATGATATTCTAATTATATGACCAGCACCTGTATGTAATTATAAGTTCTGCAATAAAAAAAATAAAATAAAAAAAGGATACGAGTGACAGGTGCACCAACATCTCATAACACCAGTAACTCAAAAACCCTACCTAGTGCGTTTTTTTACTCAGCGTTTGCAATGTCTGCACAAAGGAGACGTCGGGCAGCTGCTCGAAGATCTCGTCATTGGAGAAGACTGTTGATTTTGTACTCAAAAAATTGAATGAATTGCATTGAGCCCACCCCAACACTTACACACAATAATAATGATAAATGCTGACCAATACTTAATTATATTACTTTTTTTTTTTTTTACTGAAATTGATGTGTTTTAGTAAAACAAGCAAAATGTAATTTTTGCCTTATGACATAGCTGTGCATGAACACACACTAGACAAATGCAATCAATGTGAATACATCTCAATTTACAGTCAAACAATGAATTAACACATGAATTAAAATAATTATATTTTAATATAATATTTGAATAAGTAAAAGAATGAAAAGTAACCATCACAATAGATAAATGCATATACAAGTTAATAACACATGAAACAAAGCTTTATTCAAAGTTAATGTTCTAACAATCATGTATTTACAGGTGGTGAACACCATATCCTACTGCCATCTTAACACAGCTGTGCCAATTCTGCGGCTTTATTTTGATGAAGCAGCTGACCACCGTGAACACCTTTGCCTGTCTTTGCCATCCATCATGTCCCTCATCTTCATAATGGTTTGACATTGTTGATCTAGAGGATAAGGAAGACCATGTCGTCGGCCCCCTGAACCCCACAACCTTGAAGCAAGAGTGGGAGGAGATGTGCGGGACAATCTGGCTGCTGCTGTGCCTGCTCCAAACATTCATGTGCTCTCCATGAGCAAAACAATTAAACAGGCTAAAATTTTGCAATTCATGTCAGCATTCCGTTTCTTGCCATATTTCATTTAATATTTTTACATGCTAATTTTTGTTGTAGCTTTATTACTTTTTGTTCTGTGGCTAAACCACTGAACTGGTAAGCAGAAGGTTGCTGGTTCGTCCTCCGCAGCTTCTCCACCAGTGTGTCCTTGAGCAAGACACTTTACTCCAGGTTACTCCATGGGGATCATCCCTGTAATAAGAGCACTGTAAGTCTCTTTGGATAAAAGCATCTGCCAATTGCATAAATGTAAATGTGATTTTGTAAATCCTTTTTTGTTAGTGTCTCGGGCACAAATGCTCAATAAAGCCGTTTATTTCTTAAAGTTTTCTTTTTAAAGGCACTACTATAATATAAATGCATACATACATTTCATGCAGTTTCTATTTGGGAGAATAAAGTGTTAGTTCACCCAAACATATAAATTTACTCACCTTCACGCTGTTCAATCCCTGTGGGTTTTTTTGTTTGTTTGTTTGTTTTTTTCTGAACACAAAGGGTGATTTTGGTCAAGTTTGTCCTGCTGGTTTCTTTTTACCTTTTTTTCCCCACAAATGCCACCATCACCTTGCCTTGCAGGTCCTGCTCCACCACAAAAGCTCTGCAGCAAATGCACAGAAATCAAGAATAAGAGAAGTGCTGTAATAACTCTGTTTGAAAATTCAATAATTAAAATAAACTACTAAAGATTTTATTTAATTTTTGTATTCATTTCTGTAGTATACTCACTCAAAGCCTTTGATGGCATCATTCCTTCATCAGCCTCTCTCCACCAGATAAACACGTTCATCTGTCCCTGTAACATCCAGACATGAAGATTCAAGTTACCTCTGAGATTTATGTGCTCAAATCTACATTTAAATTGTTGATCCAGCACAAATGCCTTTAATTTATCAACAGTACCAATGGACAAATAAAATAGATAACTTATGTCTAGTTACTTGTACATTTGTTTATTTACATTACTTTCATAATGTAAATGTAAGCTGTACATGTAATGTAGGCAGTGTTGACAACCGTGAATTCTACATAATAGCACACATAAATCACTCTGTCTATTTCATGTTGTGATGTGCTCATCATCTGCAATACATATTGAATATTTTCCTGTCAGATGTTAAATAAATATTTAGTAAGCGTCTTTATGATGTATTTGGTTTAGACTTTATGTTAATCCACTTTGGTGACATATGTGTACTTACTGGAGCTCCCCTGTTAGCTGTACGTATTAAAACGTGTTTTTACAGCAAAATCACAACTATAGTATGCTGCCTAGCATCTTTACACCTTCAACGATTTAAAGGAGGGGTATCAAACACAGTTGCTGCCACGGAAAAACAAACTGAATCCACTGTTCCTTTAACACTGGGTTCTTTGGGAAGCCTAAAAAGGTAATCTTTTCCTCACAACCAAAAACACACTCTTTCGGTGACAGGAGCTGCGTCTCATTGCGGAGGCTGCGTCCTCCGGAGGTCACATTTGAAGGCTGCATACGTCATCAAGGATATCATATTTAAGAAAAGTAACCGTAATAAAATTGACTGATATTCACTGTGAGGTGTAAAATACTGTAATTTCTTTCTTACGTTGCAATCTAACAGTTATTTTTCTTAAATGAGACTGCCTAATGATGTATGCAGCCTTCAAAGGGTGCAGCCCCTGAATTGGGACACAGCCATTGTTGAAAAATCTCTCAGCTTCCGTATCCCGAACGAAGCGCATTGATGGGCGGCTCTTGCTCTTGCTCTGGGTGTGCACGCTTATCAGGGAGAAGTGCCTATACAAGGAATTCCCCTCTTTTATTACATGATAAAGGCCATACTCGAAAAAATTCGGCAAACCATGTCCACAACCGAAAGTTGTATATTTGCCACAGAAATACTCTGTCATACGTCCAACTCGTGTTTTGAAACTTTGGCCATGTTTAGCATGAGAATCCAACTCTTTAACAGTGTAAGCAAGACAGAATGCATGAAATAGCATTAGACCCCCCTTTAACAGTTTACAGTAAGCAATTTTAACACAAGGAACCGTGTTTTTGGTTTTCAATACTCACTTACTTCAATACTCACTTCAATACTGAGGTTTCAGACATACTACTCCTTTCACGTACTGTTTTCTCCTACTATATAGTAGGCAAGTAGGCATATACGGACGCACTTAAAGTAGACACACGTCTGAATCTAATGAGAATTAGTACGTCACCCAGGTAATTCTCGCCTAATCTTTTATGAATACTAAGGATTCGGACATACTTATTTGCTCGCCTACTGCTTTTCGCCTACTATATAGTAGAGAAGTAGGCGGTTTTGGACGCAGCCATGAAGACTTTCAGTCTAATGAACTAAAGCTCGGCACATTCCACAAGACGGCTGCGGTTTATAAAACAAATATTTGCACTATTTGCTGTTAAAATTCCTGCTTTGAAGGACAATCCTAAAGCCTGTTTCACACTGGATGCGCAAGCGCTGAATGTCATATAGTTATTGTGAAACACGAAACACCTCACATACATGATTTTATGGTGAAATTTGTTTTTTTTGTTTTTTCATGTAAATAAGGTCAATTTTGATCAAGAACAATGCACTGTGGCTTTAATTTAGCATAAGCAGCACAGCAAAAATAGACTCGGTGCCGAAACTCTGCTCTGCTCTTGCAATGTGCTGCAGCGCCACATCTGTGTGCAGTGTGAATGCTCAGTCTACTCAGTCTTAACATGGGCGCTGAAAAAAATATGGTGGGAGGGTGGGTGGGGCTGTCTTCCATACCCCCAAATTCCACTAGCTCTCCCTCGGCGACAGTTGGTCAGACCCGCGCTCCTGATGTTCTGCTCAGTCACACCCGTTGGCGCTGGCTCGAATGTCACACCGAAGTCCCGATCGCGGCCTGCGGTGGGCTCATGCTGCCGATCATCACGGTTGGAGTGGTTTTGGCTGGGCACTGGATACTCAGTGGGGCTGGTGTCATCATCGATGGGGCCGACAGTGAGTGGCGATTTGCAAGATTTACCAGCACCCACTCGACGAAGTCAATGAAGCTCACTCGAGGTTCTTCCCTGAACAGCTGTGCAATGGTAGCATTGTTCAGGCTGACAAGCAGAACAGTACAGAGGAAGTCATCCGGGAATGATGTTTCATTGGCGATTCTGAGAAATTCCTCAATATGTTCCTTGAGTGAACTGTCCTTCTGTTCAACGCACAACAGCAGTATCACTGGTAGATTCATGGCAGTCGGGAAAAGAAAAATAAACACGAACTTCAACAAGCAAAATAAAGGTTTCAAAAACATGTTGCACATCTTTTCTAGGTCTTGCCTTCTGTCATGGTTTGTAGAAGATATAGTTTAATATAACTCTTAGGTAACAGAACACAGGAAAAACGCACTTAAATGCCGAGAAAAAAAACATTAAACACTTTAAAACCTGCGTATATTTACCTCTGACACATAGTGTAAATGTGGTTTGATGTTGCATGATCACCAAACAGTAAAGTACAGTTTGATTGAGTTGCTCCTGCTCATTTGCTCCTTTATCTGTTGCTGGTTTGAGTTGCACACGCACATTTGTTCAAATGAGACTCGCTTATAGTAAAGAGTTTCACGTAATGAAATTGTGTGCCTTGAATTCATTCAGTTGTGTTCGACAATCACTAAACAATCACTAAACTTTTGTCATGAAAACACTCTGCTTGTACGATACATTTATTTAAAAAAAAAAAAAAACTACATTTTATATTTTAGAAAACTGAAAACACATATAAAAACACAAATATTTATGCTTATCCAGACCTGGAAATTACTCAAATCAAAGTCCATACTTTTCCAAACTGCATAGGAACCCTGCTAGAAAATACTTTTGAAATTTCTTGAAAAGGTTTTCATGTGTGTGATTGATTTGGGAGTTGGCTGATGGTTTCACTCTGTGCCATCAAAAGACATCAAAATTTCAATGAACAAAAGTCTGGCAGATTCCACAAGACAGCTGTGGTTTATTAGGTGAAAATGTCCTGATTCTGAGTCAGTTCAGTCTGACTAAGAGAGGAGGGGTGACTCACAAAGTAGTTTCTGGCTACTTGCCGTTAGTGAACAGTGTGGGCTTGACCAGGGCTATCACTAAGAACAGGATGTAAAAATGTAGTTATAATTAGGGATGTTAAAATTCAAGCTTGAAATTCAAATTTCTTCAAAAGTCTAAATATTAGAAAAGCACCTTCAAGGAGAGGCTGTGTCCACATTTGTAGATTTCTGTTCTAGAACATGTTTTGAAGTTTATTTTGCTCTTTAGTATCCATTTTCTCATTTCCTGTTTAGTTCCTGTTTTCTTGGTTTCCAAGCTCTCTGAGTGTGTTCTTAATGGTTGCCATAGTTACTCATGTTCACCTGTTTCTTGTTTAGTTACTTGTTGACTCTGTATATGTAGCCCAGTGTAAGAGTCATCCTCTGTTAGTTATCTTTGTCTTATTGTCTTTGTTAGACAGGTGAAAACAATCACATCTGTTTTTGTTGAAAGAAACTTACCCTCATCTTGGGTGGCTGATATGACCTGGGACTGAATAGCCTGAGTTAGGAGTAATGAGATCAGCAGCAATATGGTCATCATCATCATCATCATCATCAAGGATTTTCTCTGCATCCAGCTCAGCTCTTCATAAAGACAGCTTCAACATGCCTGCATGTTCAAAAAACACATTACTTTTCACATATTTGTCATTGTTGCAGCTCCTCTCTTCCCAGACTGTCTGTAATGCTCTGTTTAGTTCCTGTCTCTATGAAGCCCCTCCTTCCGAAGAGTGCATTGTGCTCTGATTGGTTGGCTGGACCAGTGTGTTGCGATTGGTCAACCGGAAACGTTTGGGAAAGGTCAAACCCCTTACCATAACTGCGAGTTTCAACACAGTGAGTGCTTCTCATTTCTTATTTGTGCTTCCTTGTTTCTAGGGCTGCAACTAAAGATTATTTTGATAAAAGATTAATTTGTTTCTTTTTTTTATTATTCGATTAATCAGATAAAAAAATCTAAAAATTATTACACATTAAATATTCATTTTAATCCATTATTTTAAACAATGTTATTCCACATCCTGCCCGATGCTGTCCTCCAAACAATTTGTAATATAAAGACTATGAAAACAAATATAGTCAAAGCATCTTTGTAGTTTATGCTGTACATTATAAGCAAATAATGTACAGGGTTAAAATACAAACATTACATTCTTGGTACATTCTAAACCAAAAAAAAACACCACCAACTGCTTATTATTTTTAAAGCAGAAATTAAAACAACTAAATTAAAAAAATATAATAAACAAAAATAAAAGCACAAAATGTTAACTTGTACAAGGTATGAGGAACACATTCACTCGTCTGAACATAGTAATGATATTACATTAATGGGCTATTCCAATAATAGTGCCTTTACTGTTACTACTCTGATAAATATGATTACTTTTGTTAAATGTAGAATTTTAAACTTACACTTAATTTATAACAAAAAATATTCAAAATGTGTATTTTAGTCAGAATTACTGACTGAAGGTCAATTTAGCGATTAGTTGTTGCAGTCCTACTCGTTTCCTTTCCTCGCATCTCATCTCCACGCCCTTAGGATGCGATGGAAGGATACACCTGAGTATCCTCGCTCATGACTTCTCAGGAAGCTTCCTCACTCTTCGTTCCTCGCCTCCTCACGGTGCAATTAGAGAATTGAGATGTTCTTCAAGATGGCCAAGTACGATCGGTTTCCAGGTCACGGGCTGGAGGACGTAGGAGCGAGGAAAGTGGAGCTGTCCCTGACTAAAGATTTTTCTAGTTGACTATTTGTCGTTCATTTAAGCGATTAGTCGACTAATTGCATGTTTATATTAATTTAATTACTTAAATATATACTGAGGAGAATATTAAACCATAATGAGTGTAATATATATATATGATTATGTATGTGTCGGGAAAAAATAGCAAGGGTGACATTTTATTTATTTATTAGTGTTGATGATGCTGACTCAACATCTCCATAGTATAGTGAATGCCTATAGAGAGAAATAAGCAGAGAGTATTTCTTTTTGATTTGAATTGGTTTGTTTAACAGTAGACATTTCAAGCTTTATATAGATATATTTCTCATGTCTGTGAGGCAAGTAGCCTATACGCTGAGTTTCGGTCAATTTTTTTGTGACAGGAACCAGTTTAGGAAGACCGAGATGGCAGAGAAATCGAGAAAGCGAAAAAGCGCATCCTGTTTAATTCTTTATTTTACAAAGACACAATGCAAGTGATCGCGCCTCCATGTCTTGCATTACACGCTCTACTTCAGCTTCCACACTCCGCACAGACATTTGGATCTGCACCTATAGCGCACATATATCGATGTTAACGTTAGAGCAGGCAGCCATGTACAGTTGCTAATACAAGTTTTAAAATGATAAGCCATATTTGAGGTTGATGGATGAAAGGCGAACGTTTGGATTTCCTGCCTGACACATCACCACAAGGACCCGCCGTTAACGATCTGTCCCCATGCGTGACTTTGTCATAAGTTTTTTTTTCTGCAACTAAAAAAAAAAACAAAAAAAACAAATTGGACAACTAAAGTTAATGATACACAGGGCAATTTTTTGAGCAATGTTGCTGAGCAATGTTGCCGTCAACGGGCAACCTGATGAGACACAGGGCAACTAATTAGGGCAACGGACAATTTGCAGCAACCAATCAGCGAGGAGCAAATCTATTGCCAGCCAACCCACTTTATTTCAACTTTTCAAATATTTTCTTCATTTTTATTAAATATAAATGCCTTTTCGATTTGATTTGTGATGGGATAAGGTGGGATTAGCAAAAGGCGGATTTGAACCTGGGTCAATTGTGTCAAAAGCTACTTTCACGTGCCATACTCCCTATGTCCTACGCCACTGCAGGCGTTAAACAAAACACGTCACATCTGATGGCAAAATTACAGCCTACGTACATCAAATTGGACGTGTTTTGGTATTTTAAATATTAAATGAGGTAAATTCCCTGTTTTAGGTGGACATGACAGCTTACCAGCATAAAAAGATACAAGTTAATGCTCTTTTTCTTCGCTCCACTGCTGCTGAGAGGCCGCCATCTTGTTTGATTTTTTTCTAAAATCTCCAAGCCATTCACACTGCTAGCATTCTGATTGGAGGTTCTCAAAAAATTGCCCATGACCTATCTAAAGTATCTAGATACAAATTTGTTGCTCTCAATGGGAAAGTGAAGTGCCCAAGCAACATTGCTCGGCAACAATGTTAAAAAAGTTGCCCCGTGTATCATCACCTTAAGCCTCTTGTAGTTGACTAAGCATCAATTTGAGGAATATTGTGACGTATTTGTTCCTGGAAGAAATCTCAAGACTACAGTGGAGGTGTTTCAGGGAGTTCAGAAACAGTGACACTGATAAAGAATAACTCCTGCTGGAGTGACTTTGTGCAGACATTTTTCATGCTCAAACAGTAACATTACACACTAAAGTAAGCTGAACATGGGAAAAAAGCACAATAGGACCCCTTTACTGTATGGTTATTGGAAGGAATTATAATCACAATATTGGAGGTTTAGTTTAGTTTTTGTAAATGTTTGAAACTAAAGAAAAAAAGAAAAGAAAAAAGAATTTATTTTGTATAAACAAATTATTTAAGAAAAGCCAAGTGGCCAGCTCCTCTCTGCACGTCCAGTGGGGTGGAGAGATTGTGTTGAGTTGTGGGTAGGGTTAGGGTAGGATTAGGGTGTGGTTGTACATTCGCTCCCCCTTCGCTCCCCCTCACTCGTTCCACTCATTCGCTCTGCAGGCCCACCAAGAGTCGCTAGACTGCCAATTCAGGAGGAGACTGATGAACTCTTTCCCGTTGCTGTTTCTGGGAAAACTGACTCATGCTAAAACAAACTGAAATGCGCCACTTGAGTCCGAGTGTGTTAAGGCACCATCTAAAGAACTTCACCGTACAAGTAGCTATAAAAACAAAGAAGACTGCTGAATAGCTACAAATTATTTAAACAGGAGGAAGTTTGTCAGCTGATCAATCTGATGGATTTGTGATCATTTGTAGAGCATCAATAAATAAAGCAACAGTAGAAAAAGATGCTGTAAACAGTGAAGTATCGGTTATCTGTCTAATTTATTCATGTCACATTGCCTTAAAAGTGCTCAAGTTGTTTAAAATGCACAAAATAGGTCACAGATGCTTTGTGTTTAAAAAAAATTACATGCAGTTTTTATGACCTCTTTTAATATCTACTTTCTATGTAGCCTACTTAAAAAAAAAACACTATTTAGGTGACCGATTAATGCTGAAAGCTGCATTGAAATATAAAACACTTAATCAGTCACATTTAAGACGATTCTCTTCATATAGAACCTTATTTTTCTATAAAACAGAGTTTCCTAGCAGACAAATTAAACAAATGAAAATGATCTAAGGCACAGTGGAAGGCAGTGTGGACATGAAGAGAAACGATAACATGTACGCTACAAACTCCATCTCTTCACACAAGGCAAGTGTTGTTTATAAAAATGTTAGGACATTAGGCAACAAAAACACTACTAATATTATTCAAATTCAAAAAAAGAAAAAAAAAGAAAAGAAAAGCATGCGTATTTTGTTACATACCAACATATCAATCCGATCAGGTTCAGATGTTCATAAAACTGTCTCCCAAATAGTCACTGGACGAAACTCAACATTTCTTTAACCTCTTTGGTTTTCATTAATCATTTGAAATCAGTGAAAATATGACGACCGGATGTGTGCTCCTGAAGAAGGCGTTAAGATTTATTCGTAACACTTATGACTAACTCTATGGCTGCATCCGAAAACCTAAGCAGCTGACTTGCTGCCTCGCTGCCTTATTAGGCAATGACTTGTAAGGCAGCGTTTGTGCATGAAGCCACCTCATGAAACTGATTTCAGATAGCAGGGTTGCCAACTTTGGGACTTTGGCTGGAGTGAGACTCTGTAAAAATTTCAGTTTGCGCGTGTGCGTGTAAAAAATGTTTGGTAACCCTAATTTTAAAAACCAATGTCAGTCCATGTTTACTTAGTATACACCCTGATTTATGCACAAAAAACCTGAATATAATGGAAACGCTTTTTCAAACACCACCACTTCTTCATTGTCTTTCTCCACTCTTTCCTCTATCTAAAAGGTAGGCTAAAAACCTGCAGCCTTATAATGACATGGTAGCCTAATCATCTCCATTAAAATTACATGCCTAGATTTTCCTGTGCTAACATTGGTAAGACAGGTTCATATTTTGAGTTATGGTGAGGTATCAGGTGGAGGGCACACTGTCCATCTTTTAATGAATAGGTAGCCTAGTGTAACATTTTTTGCTAACAAACAACTGAACATTATTAATTATGTGACTAGCTTACCTGCTGAAGCTCTTCTTGATTCTTCTCCTCTCCATCTTTCTTCTTTCTTTTGAAATATTTCAGCAAGCTCATCTAACAAAACGTAATTAGGCTAGGTCAAAAATTAACTTTTTGACTCACCTGCCACAGGGACTGGTAGATGAAAAAATCCACCAGCCAAGCACAATTTTTTACCGGTCAAAATAATAAACAGCCTTTTTTTTTTGTCACATATACATTCATATCAGTACATTTAATTGAGATAATAAGGTAGGCCTATTATGTTGAATACAAACATGAAAAATAGTCCAGAGCAAAATTTGAAATGTATAATAAAAAAAATAAAAAAATCAATATATTGATCAAAATGAGAGAAATGTGTGAAATAATTTATTTTATTTTTTTGTCAGTTTTGTTACCTGTCTCGTGTGGAAGGGAAGGCAGAACGTAGCCTACTCGGTTACTTACGTAACCTCGGTTCCCAGAGATAAGGGAACGAGTATTGCGTTGCAAACGCTATGAGAAAACTCCTTTTCTCGAGAAAATAACGGCCATGGTGTGTAAAGCAGAAGCAGCCTGGCCAGCGGCTGAGTGTGCACGATCCGGGAGTGCTGAAGACGTTCTGCGCGGCTTTGATGGGTGCGCGGCCACAAATGGGCGGCGACCGCTTCTTCCAGTGGCAGGAGCTTCACATATCCTTTTTCCTCAGCGCCGTCAACAGCGTTAACTGTATGTACACACCGCCGCCGACTTGAGCTGCAAAGAAGCTCTGGCCGCTTTGTCAAAAAGTACGGGGAAGTGTGGCGGATAGCCTTTTGAGATTTACTCACCAAACGGAAAATCTACCCGCATTTGGCGCTTGGCGGGTGTTAATTTCGGACCCTACATGAGACTATTTTTGTTGAGCAATTTAGCTATCCCACATCATAACGCACGTCAGACAACATTTGCAACTATAGTTGAAGTCTGTAACTTAGTCTCGGCACACAGACTGATTATGCAAGGCTATGTCTGTAGTGACGGCTCACCATTTTATTATTTGATTACCTTGATTGTCTTCCAAACTTTCACACGTGTCGACTCCGACTCCGAACTCTCTCTGAGCTTCTCACACGCAACTGACCTATCAGGTGCAAGGTTTTCAGCCAATCAACGATCAGAGAATACTACAGCGAGAACGTTGTAGGGAGATGTAACAGCTGTGGACTGTGAACTCCTCTCCTGTCATTAATACGCTGTGGTCTAGTCATCAACAGAAAATTAACGGATTGAGAGGGGAGAAAAATGGATTTTGGCGTGACATTTCTTGTGTGTGCGTGAGAGCGTGAGACTGATGCTGAAAGCGTGACTGTCGCGCCAGATGCGTGAGAGTTGGCAACCCTGAGATAGACTTCTGAGACAGCGTAACCGTTTATTGATCTACAGCAAAATAGCGCGGGCTTGGTGAGAACTAAACAAATATTTAATTACTACTAACTTCTTGCTATAAATTACAGCAAAAGTGAAAAATGTTGGTCAAAAATGAACATTTACACACAAACTGACCAGCAAACGCAACTCTCGGACACCATCTTTATTTTTCTAGGTCAACTGTCACAGAATGGAACGCGTTTGTGGGATCAAAGGCAGTGAAGGATACATCTATGCTGCCTTAAAAAAATCGATCAGATCAAAGAGTATATAACCCAAGAGGCGAAACTCTGATGTTTTTGGGTAACAGCCACGAGGTGGCGCTTCAGTAGCGCGGCAGCCATTTTGGGGTGAAAATGCCAACTTGAAATCCCATCTTACGCACCCAAAATCGGCGAATCTCACAGCCAAATCAGCAAAGCAATAGAAAATTCAGTAAATTTTATGACACCTACAGTATGTTGTATTGTCTTAACCTATGTTTTATGTGCTCAGTTGTGGAATCCAACCATTACACATCTGAGGTAACGTAGTTATTAGCCTACTTTATGGTGTATTTCCATTTTATGCAACTTTACATATTTACTATTAATAGTAAATTAATATTCATAAAGTTATTCATAAAGATCATCATTAGCATGATCCAGGGGATTAAAATGTATATAGGCAGACCCAGTGGATTAATATAGAAATAGTAAATTAGCTACTCCACTAGGTCTGATATGTTTTAATCCTCTGGACGCTACAAATAATGATCTTATAGAACATGATCCATTGCTGTGTATGTTATCCCCTAATTGCCACTTTTGGACACATTGGCTGTGTTTTTTTGTTTACATAGTCTTGCTTTAACAGACTTTATAAGACAATACTGCAAAAACAGCTTACTGTCAAGCTGTTATATTCTGTTATATATTTATTGTCCAACATTTCCAATTTTTCTGATGCATGTCATTAATTTAATTTCATATGTTGGTATCATTATGTCTATGGAGTGTCCCTGTAAAACCACATAGGCCTATACAAGCGTGTGTGTGAGTGTTTGCCACACTGAGAATGTCGTAGGCTCACCACTTCATTTATGTGTATGATCTGAATGAATGTATGGTCATTGAGTCTTTGGAATCTAGACAATCTTCTTCTATGATGTTTAGTGTTCAGCCTGGATAGTCTATATCTCATGTGATGATGCCATGAGGGTGTAATGGTGGTGTGTGTTCTGTGTTCATGTCTTGGAGATGGGTGGAATCTAATTTATAACAATCTGTGTTGCAAGATTAAGTTCCGGTGCTACACTGGGAGGCCATGTAGATACTTATGTAGTGATGTACTGTTGTGAGGTGTGTATGGCCCCTTGAAGTGTCTTTGCACCCGTCTCCCACATCTCAGGTTATGTTCTAACAATTCCTCTGTCCTGGCTTTGATGCAAGTTGTGTTAGGCACCTTCCTGGCATCCATCCTCCAAGGAATTGCAGTGGTCAACCTGAGATAGAAACAAATGCAAAAAGAATAGTTAGGACTAGAAGTGAGGAGATGGGGCAGTGGAGGGATGCTGATAAACTGTCAACGAACAGCCTGCTGTATATATATCTCTTAACATTAATTGAGTTGATTAACTGAGTACGTTTCTCTCGTGTTATTTAGGTTAATGATCTGAACGTGCTCCTCCCGAACTTTGTTAATAAAACAATTCACAGCACCTAAAGCTGCTCTTGCAGTTGAGCCTTCACAGTCAGCTGTATCATGAGTATTAGAGGACCCAGTTCTGCTGAGGAAATTCTTAGATTCATGGGTGTTTCCATCACCCTTCTAATCAGAAGCTCAAAAGAAGCTCAAATGGGTTGATGACCATGTCCTTAGTTTGAGTTACTCTCAGTACAGTCAGATCTGTTTTGGAGATGTCTGCTTAGCAATTCTTGAATTTATGGTGCCTTTGAAACGTTTGATCAGTGCAGATCTCTGTGACCTGTAAAGCATGTGATACTTCTGCCTGATGTTTAGCATTTCACACCCCCCTTGTAAATTTACTTCCCTGATCAGATTAAATTCCAGTTGATGCACCCCAGTGAAGGATGAATTGGTTCACTATCACTTGTGCCACACTTCGAGTGTTCTTGTAAAGGCAAAAAATGAAAGCATACCTCCTCCCTTTTTGGCACTGGGTAGTGGACCAATGAAATCAAATTGTAAGGACTGATGTATCACTTTTCTCTATTTATTGCGTTGATTGGCGATTATACTATAATGTATATTATAATTTAATTTATAATATAATATAATTATATTAAAAATAGTATAAGTAAGCAATAAGGTACTCAAGGCTGTGCTGTATCGTGAATAAGTCATGGTGAAGGGCATTGTTAGGCATGACGTGAAGCATGACTTATTCACAATACAGCACTAGCCTCGAGTACCTTATTGCTTTTATAAAACGGTTACCACACAATACAAATATTAAAGCCAAAAACTATGTATCAATGCAACTTTCATGAAGTAAACTTTCACTAAAAGCCTTCCTTCCGCCAGAAAAAAATAGTCCATGACAGTGAACAGCAACAGAAGTTACATTATTATGCCATTAGATGGCGGCAAAGACTGTCTTTATGAGTAAGTCACTCAGAAGTGAAGACTTTTATATTGAAAAGACTGAAATGTTGTGAACACGGAACAAGACACAACTGAGAAATGCTTTGACTAGCGCTGTCAGTCACGGGAAAACCCTTTAACTGTTAAAAGGACAAGATATCGCAGCGGACATTTAAACAGATTTTTTATTATGAACATAGGACTGACCTGAAGGAAAATGCTAAATCTGAATGCAGGTAATAAACTCGCTCACTCGATCTCTTTCTCACACAGAATTGTGAAAAAAAAAACAGCTGTTGACCAATCAGAATCAAGGAACTAACCGTTTGATAAATTAAATAATATTATTTCTGGTCACATCTAGTTCTATCTATTTTTACCACACCAGGGGGAGTACTCTGGGTTCAGGCCAATATTCTGAGCTCGGAGTCCTCTCCCCGGATAGCACGTCAAATATGCATAACTTTTATTCTTAATTTTGTATGTACATGTGAACTCGTGAAATTTGAATATGAAAAGGTTTTTGGCTCAGGGTTGATGCAATGCACAATCGCTGTTTTTAGAATTCAAAGGTCAAATTTAAAGACTATATGAAGGCACAGTGGCCATTTTGGCTCAGTTACCAAATTCAATTTGTGTTACTATTTGGCTAACAGCTTCCATGGAGCAGGGAGGAAAAGTGTATGTTCTCTGAGTGGGCTCAGCTATCAGCCACTCTCAGAAACATTAAGTCATGCAATTTATTGACTAAAATATAGTAACATCATCACCATCATTCTGTGTATCCATTCAGGATTTTAAGCTTTTCACCTCTTAATTATTTGTAGTCAAGAGTAATTCTGTTTTGTAGCAGTGAGAGCGGAGGTGTAATTCTGGCCAAACAAAAAAAATTTCTTAACTTTTACCTGTGTTGCATCACATCACCCTGTTTTACCCAACTTGCTTTTCATAAACAAATGCATCGATCTGACTTTCCATTTATCAAATCATATTTTCCAATTGTTTATAAATTGTGAATATTTTTTCTGTTGTTTGCTCATTTTCAAAGTGTTGCTAGTTTGTTGCAACAAAGCCAATAAAACAATGGAAAAGGAATTTTGCTGAATTTAAAACTTTAGGCTCTAATTTACAACTCTCCATTGAGTACCAGAATATAATTTGGAAGATGTTATTCAAAATTAAGTTTTATTTCTTGTTGCATAGGCAAACAAGGAA
The DNA here is from genome assembly GCF_018812025.1 of Megalobrama amblycephala. Classification (NCBI taxonomy): domain Eukaryota; kingdom Metazoa; phylum Chordata; class Actinopteri; order Cypriniformes; family Xenocyprididae; genus Megalobrama; species Megalobrama amblycephala. Next base: position 36,589,270 of record NC_063055.1, read on the forward strand.
ATCTTTAAATTCATAGCAAGGGATGTCATTCCTCATCTACACTGCCGCTATCATGTCCCTTACATTTTTGCGGTCTCCGTCTACACTGGGTATTGCCGACCCATTCTAAAATGTGTTTATATGGGGTGCATCTGTTTTTCCCTCAACACTTCTAAAAAGGCAAATAACAAGTGACTTACCCCAACAGCTGAAGAAAGAGAAGAGGATCAAACCTCTTGCTGGCTGCAAATCCCAATATTTCGCTGAAAAGATGTTGCTCGCCTGAGTTGTGAGATCATAGATGGTCACCACTTTGTAAGGCCCCCCCAATCGGCCCAACAATGGTTTCCAATAGAGTGGGTGAAGGTTTCCCGTGTGTTCGGTATTTTCAGTGTGGCAAAGTAGTTTAATTAAGGCCCGAGAACCGATGGTGTGAGATTATTCTTCTTCTCCAAAATGAATCACATTTTTGAGGGCCTAAACATGTTCAAAAACTCATGAAACTGTACACGTGTCAGAAGTGGTGAAAATTTACATCTGATATGGGTTTCAGAAATAGGTGTGGCAAAATGGCTCGATAGCACCTCCTACAAAATTTCAATCAAGAGCCCTTCGTGTAACGTTTCACGTACAGGTATGAAATTCAGTAGTCAGATGTAACAGCCCAATACCTACAAAAAAGCGCAAAAAAGTGCAAAATCTGTAAACCCAACAGGAATTGAAATATTTGGGATTTTCTTTGCAAAATTTTGGCAGTTTTTGCCATTTCCAGACATAGTTCTTTAACAAATTCCTCCTAGAGCTTTAATCAGAGCAACATCATATTTGGTCAGTCTAATCTAAAGGCCTTTGCAACGTTAAATTCTGAAGATCTAGAGTTTTCGCTGAAGGGCGTGTCCGTGGCGGCCTGACAAATTTCGATGTTTTGCCATGAAACAGAAAATTGTTGTAACTCAACATACAATGTCCGATCGTTCCAAAACTTCACATAGTTTATTAGAGTCCTGGGCTGAAGACATCTACAATTCAATATTCAGTTACAGTCATAGCGCCACCTGCGAGCAACAGGAAATGACATGTTTTACACTGTGATTAACTCCTCATAGAGATTTAATCAGATCGATATCATATTTGGTCAGTCTAATCTAAAGGCCTTTGCATTGTTAACTTGTGAAGATCTTTTCGCTGAAGGGCGTGTCCGTGGCGGCCTGACAAAATTTGATGTTTCGCCATGAAACAGGAAGTTGTTGTAACTCGGGCATACAATGTCCGATCTGCCCCAAACTTCACATGTGTGATAAGAGTCCTGGCCTAAAGACTTCAATATGCCAATATTTAGTTAGTCATAGCGCCACCTGCTGGCAACAGGAAATTACATGCTCTGCACTGTAATTCACTACCAGAAACACATCTAAATACGCCATGAAGTACCAAACTTGCTAGAAACACGGTAAATCATGAAATACTTGGCTAAGTGCTAATGTATACAATTAACTCCACGAAACAGGAAATTGTTGTAACTCAAGCATACAATGTCCGATCTGCTCCAAACTTCACATGTGTGATAATCGTCCTGGCCTGAAGACATCTAAATGACAATATTCAGTTATAGTCAAAGCGCCACCTGATGGCAGCAGGAACTGTGGTGCACAAAATAATGAGTATATTTATTTCTCCTCTATTTATCCACTTAAATGACTATCGCCCACTGTTCACAGTTTTCCTAAGGCCACCGGGTGGGGGTGTGCCTGGGTGCAAGGGCCCTTTCATCGCTGCTTGCAGCTTTAATTGAAATTACATCCCGATAACACTTTGAATCTCACACCAACCAGCTGTATGATCTCATAATCACAAACTCATCAGTCTTGGTCATTAGACAGAGGTGATTGACTAATATTCTAGACCTACTTTTGGGTCTTTCTAAATTACATTATTTAGCCCCCACAGATCTGAACACACTGAATTAAGGTAAGACTATTTTTAACCTGAGCCCATGACAATTACCTTTGAACCAAGCTGACCAACTTCGCTTCCTCTAATGGTAACTTTATATAATCATGCCGTGGTTTCCCACGTACACTTAGTTAGAATAATCTTACAATAATCAGAGGTTGAGGCTCACCCCTATTTAGATTGGTCTAACATTTGTACTGTATGGAAAACACATTATTACACTGTAAAAAATGTTATGTGCTGTTTACTTAAAAAAAATTATAGTAACAATATTACACATAAGTAATTTTTAAGGTTGGATTTCTTTAATGGAATCTAGATTATTTAGTCTATGACACAATTTAATATTTTTTTAGTAAAATTTGCTTTTTTATTTTAAGTTGACTCTCAGAAGTGTGTTTTAGAGTGAATGAAAATAACTTGCTAATATTTGATTTTGAGTTATGATGTACAATTAAAAGACTGTATTCTGCTGGCACAGCACAAGTAGGAACAAACCTGTTACTGCACTAGCAATAACAAAGTTATTGCTCAATGAACAAAGCAACATGTTTCAAAGTATTAGTACATGCAGTTATCCACAACCTAACCATAAGCTCTACTCTTCTGCACAATGGTCACAATCAAAACTTCAACATAACAGAAACTCTTTCAAATGTCAAACAAAACTGAACAATAAACATTAACAGATGTTTCCCTTCACTCAAAAACACATACACATTAAACACATTAACACACAAAAACACATTCACACCAAGAATGATAACTATAAAGATAACTATTACAATGATTAAATAAGCATCCACACCAGCGAAGGATTATATTCTATTTATCCTGCAGTTACAAGAATATGCCATCTGCCGCTTTATATGCTCAAACTCTTTAAATGCTGGTGAATTTAGTTTGGCTTTCATTGTTTTAATCCATCAGCAGGAAAGAATCATTATAAAAGCAACTGCAACAATAATAAAAAATATATAATAAAAGAAACTTGTGAATTTCCATCTTCCTCAAAAGTTCATTACTACATGCTTACATAAAATATTCCACTCTCCATCAAAAGAATTTCCATCACATCCTACATTAATGATTTGTGAATAATAAAAAAAACAAAACAAAAAAAAAAAAAACAGCATTTTTGTGTTATAAACATGTCATGGTTTAAGGAAAGTGTGAACGAGAACTCAGAGCAGAGAAAATGGTGGGCTTTAATTGACTCAATACACAAACAAACTAACAAAAACTACCATTAGGGGGGAAAACACACAGTCCAGGGCAGGTGGCAGTACAGAAGACAGGTATAGGACCGCCCGGGCTGGACTGGAGCATGACGGCGTCACTTCTAAGAAGACAAGAACAAGACCAGAAAAAACATGAGCGGCAGGATCCTGTCACAAAACTATACAAACTTTTGATTGCTACAGAGGGGGGCCACAGATTTGCGCTAGTCCACTTCTCAGAAATCACTTATGGCTGAGGTTATTCTAAAAACCTAGTATTAAAGGTAACACTTTATTTTGATGGTCCACTTTAGACATTCTGCTGAACACTGCACCTAAATGTCAACTAACTCTCATTAGAGTATTAGTAAACTAACTCTTTATATTGATGCTCCTCCAACAGACATTCTACTGGCTATAAGTAACTTTGCAACAACATGTCAAGTTATTCTACTAACCCTAACCCTACCAATCTACTAATACTCTACTAACAGTGTAATGAGAGCAAGTTGACATGTAAGTGCAATGTTACTTAGCTGTCTAAAGGGGACCATTAAAATAGTGTAACCTTATCTACTAGCACTGACAATGCCTTAAACATAATAGCTTGTGGCTTCCATAAAATCAAATTAGTTTGTGTGATGTAAAATGTATGTAAACATACGCATCATGGCACTGCGCATGTGTGCAAGGAATTTTTGAATCTAAAAATGATTCAAGCGTTTACATGCTTCATTTTTTCCTGTTGATTGAATCATTTCAGGTCTACATCACCCCTTTCCTCTGATCGAAATTTAATTCGGTTCAAGCTCAGATGAATCAATCAGACATTAACATGAAGTCTTTTCGGTCTAATTGAGCCATCGATCTGATTACTCACAGATTACTTGAGTGAGTGCATGTAAATGTAGAGTGAACAGCAGCTGTTAAAACTAGATATGAAACCATCAACCAAAAGGAGCACCACAAGAACCAAAGATACCTTCATAGACGGTCAACCATGCAGACTGATGGGAGTGACCGACAGAGTTCCTAGCCAAGCAGGTGTACTCTCCAGCATCCTCTAAAGACACATTCCTGATCTGCAGTACCTCCATCTCCTTAACCGTAGTTTTGACGCCTGGCATCTAGAGAAAAGAAGCCAGAGAGATCTGGGAAAACCAACCAAAGGAGAGAGAGGATGCTTTGCATAACACAGGGTTCCCACACCTTGTTTAAAGGGATAGTTCACCCAAAAATGAAAATTTGATGTTTATCTGCTTACCCCCAGTGCATCCAAGATGTAAGTGACTTTGTTTCTTCAGTAGAACACAAATAATGATTTTAAACTCCAACCGTTGCCGTCTGTCAGTCAAATAATGCTAGTGGATGGGAACTTCTACTATAAGAGTAAATAAAACTTGCATAGACAAGTCCAAATTAAACCCTGCGGATTGTGACGACACATTGATGTCCTAAGACACGAAACGATCGGTTTGTGCGATAAAGCGAACAGTATTTATATCATTTTTTAACTCTAATACACCACTATGTCCAACTGCGTTCAGCACTCGATTAGTGAGGTCTGATCACGCTCTGACAACGGCAGTGATGTCTCGTGCTTATACTTCAATGAGAGCGAGACATCACTGCCGTTGTCAGAGCACGATCAGACCTTACTAACGAGTGCTGAATGTGGTTGGACATAGTGGTGTATTAGAGTTAAAAAAATGATATAAATACGGTTTGGTTTATCGCACAAACCGATCGCTAAGCAGATAAACATCAAATTTTCATTTTTGGGTGAACTATCCCTTTAACTTCAAATTCAAGGACTTAATGTGGGGACACATTTCAAGTGAGAGCAAGGTTACATCGTGTTACCTTGTAAGATACATTGTTACAGTTTTCATGTGTCAAACACAACTTTTTTTGGCCATATGACAGAGATCTGATATTCTATTTGTCATATTTCTGTTTTGCATAAAACTGAAGAATATTCATTTCATCCTATACTGTATTCTAAAATGATCTGATATTAACATTGGCATGGATTTTATTGAAAAGAGCTTAGGCTCATGTAACCAGAAGTTTTAAGATATATGAATATGCCTCTAAGTTTTTCTTGCCTCATGGGTTTACGTCTGTGAAACGCTTTCACAGCTGAACTTCTGCAGAGCAGTAATGTGATTCGCGCTGCGCTGTTTTAATTGGTCAGCGCCGCGCTGGTGAGATTATTTCACATCGCGCTGTCCGTTCGGTGGCGCAAGCAAGATGAGTCAGTCGCGCGGCTTGGTCCATTGAACTGCGCAGACGACATGTCAGCGTGGCTCGAGCTCTGTGAAACCGCGCTGTCTCGTCCTACATTTCGTGCGTTTGGCTTCCCATACACTCGGTCTCTCTTGCACAGTGTCGCTCACTCGCGGCGTTCGCTGTTTTTCAGAGGTGGGGGACTCGAGTCTGACTTAAGTCGCACATTTTAGGACTTGAGACTTGCTTGACAAATATTAACAAAAGACTTGGCTTGACTTTGACTTGACATTCATGACTTGAGACTTGACTCGGACTTGAGCTAAATGACTCGAAATAACTTCTTTTGTTTAATAAATATCTGTTTTTGAACGCACCGCAACCTAACCATGTGACGCAGCAGGCAAGCAGGGAGAGCTATTGTGAGCTCTCATACGGTGCGTTCCAAACGGGATATATTGCCCTCCGAAGGGCACTTCGGAGTAAAAATAATCATGGCCGCCATGTTGAAGGGTCGTTCCAAACCGAAGTGCTCAAAACTGGCCACTTCAAAGGGCCCTTCGGAATGAAGGATTTCGAAGGGTACAACTGATGGACACTTCGGGCCCCCATGATCCTTTGCACAGGGAAGTTATTTGACATCACAGAATGGGTAAAGGAGGTTATAAGAGTTTGATTTTACCTAAATGTATATATAGTATTTTTCTATACTACTGTAATATTTATACGAGTTAGATTTGGTACATTAATATGGTCAAAACGACATTGTACTTCAACAAAAATACTTTACAGCTCCCTTTATCATTTCATTCAAATGTTTAAAATGCATAGCCTACATGCGATAAACCTAAAATAAATAAATAAATTAACGTTAAACAAAGGGCGCAGCTTGCACAATCTACTCCTCTTTGATTGTCTCGTTAAGATGACGCAGAAGTGCGTTCCAAAAAAAAAAAAAAAAAAAAAAAAAGAGTTTTTTTGACCCCTACACCCTTCATCCCTTCGAAGCTCTCACTCCGGAGGGTAAACCCTTTGAAGGGATTAGGGCAATAGACAGACAGAGCATGCAGTCGTGACTGAACATGGAAGGCGCTATGCCAAGAATAATTAAGTAAAAAAAATGTTTTGGACATGTTAAAGGTCCCGTTTTTCGTGGTTTTTTGAAGCTTTGATTGTGTTTATAGTGTGCAATATAACATGTGTTCATGTTTCGCGTGTAAAAAAACACAATATTTTTCACATAATTTACTTATCTGTATACCGCTGTTTCCACTGTCATAAAAACGGGCTGATGACTTCCTTGTTCTATGAAGTCCCTCCTTCAGAAATACGTAACGAGTTCTGATTGTGCCAGCGGTTCCTGTGTTGTGATTTGACAGCAGCTTAGCGCATCTTGCCCGGAAAGGTCACGCCTCTTACCATAACGTGGAGATGCACGCGCTCAGTGTTATTGTAAACATGTCTTTAATTTTACCCTATCAATTTGAGCCGGAATCAGACCCGGTGATTGGACTGCGGGATGAAAATAACAGCGTTTCGACGACATGGCGACAAACACACTCTACAAACGCAACTCTTGTGTATTCCTGTGGGTGGAGGTTAGTCAAAAACTATTTTAGTGACGTCATTAAAGAAGGAAGTAGAGGGATGTAGTCCAAACTGGCCGTTCGATGTAGGCGACTTCTGTTAAATAAAATATCTCGCTTGGCATTGAACTTTGAGCTTTAAAATTTTACAGATTTTATTTATACTCTAACAACAACATTACACACTATCTAAAGTTTGAAACATGAGATCACGAAGAACGGGACCTTTAAGAGTTGACTTTGAATTGGTTTTGTGTTCATTAAACAGAAAACTGGGTTAAAATCAGTGCTGTCAACGTTTTCCAGTTTAACGTCAAAAATATTTAATGCAAACGCAGCATCCGTTTTTTTTTTTTTTTTTTTGTCATCCTTTGGCTAGCATTACAAATATGATCTCGCTCTTATTCATGCAATTGCTTTTAAACCATTTAAGCGCGACAAAAGAGAAAAAGAGAACGCGCTGTCTGTGAATGTCCTGTTACACACACACATGACCCACAGAAAGACGCGCGCCTGAATGTCACGCTTGAACGAATAATAACACATAATGCCAAAAATGTCAGTTTTGTCGAGTATCCTCATTAGAGCAGCCTTGAATGAGTTAGTCTTAAACGAAAGTAAATAGTTGTGAGAAGAACAGTTCTCCGTCTTTGAAGAACAAAGGTAACAGAGAAAATTATCACTTTTAATTTTTTTTGCAAGTGCAATGCATTGTAAATGGTTAGTCACTGTTTATAAGGAAATGTCAGCTTTTTTGCAATAGCACAGTATGTGTACAGTCTAATAATTGTTCTTCAGTGTTAGACTGAGTGAAAAGCCTATGGATAGTTTATGAGGATGCACATAAATATATTGTACACACACACACAGAAAAAAAAAAAAAAAAAAAAAAATTCATACAGGCTTGCGAACCCAACCATGCACATGCAAACAATACACTTTTCACTCATGCACACACATTAATTTATTCATTTTTATTTTAAAGAGGTTGGTTCAGGCTTTATTGTGTTTTTGGGGCACAGTTTAACATGTCTTAATGCTTTGTTTTTTTTTTTTTTAAAAAGCCATATTTTTCATATATTTTACCTTTATTCTACACCTCTGTTTCCATTGTCATTCGAACGGCTCATTTGACTTCCTGATTCTATGAAGCCACTCCCTTCGAAATACGCAATGTGCTCAGACTGGGTAGCTGGTCCAGTGTATTGTGATTCGCTGAAGCGTCCGGAAACGCCACGCCCCTTACCATTCGTTATATGTGCTTCAGTGGAAATGTAAATAATGGCGTCTATATTGCTGTATCAAATTGAGCCAGAATCAGACCCAGATAAAGAGGGTCAAGCAGAACCTCTGCAATCACGGCTTTTAAAGGAAATTTCTTTTTTTGTGTGTGTGTGTGTCAAAGTGTTTAGGTATGCTGTTACTGCTGTTTGTTAGCTTTCAAAATCCAGTTTTAACCTGATTAAAGCTTTACTGTAGCCAGATAACTTACATGACTGAGTAGTAGCATTTTTGTAAAAGTAGCATTTAATTTATAGCATGAACAACTGTTTGTCTATGAACATAGAATATTTAACTTTAGTGATATTAAACTTCCCTGTATGGAAAAGAGATTTTAATTTTTTTTCAAAATGATTTACTATTTGCCATGTGCATCAGGAAAGTCAAAAAATAACAAAAAAGTATGCCAGTCATTCATTAAAGTTAATGATAAGCATTTCAATAATAGTAATAATAATAATAAAATAGCATTTATATTTCTGTATAAATAGCATTTATATTTTCATGTTATAAACAGTGGTGTAAAAAATTGCTCTGTACATAAGCTGGTGGGTTTTATGGTGAGGTGTGTTGCAGACCGGGTGTGATGGGCCACTTTCTGCCACAAAGTCCAGGGCCACTTTTTTTTTGCCCCAGTCTACCCCAGTTTCAAAGCATTCTTGAATTACAACCATTTAAGCTTGGATAGTGCATTTTCACATCTATGTGAAAAAGGAAGGTAACAGTTAAGCGGTTAAACCTGTTTTTCTCAAAATTCCATTCCTGAAAATCATTGCGATCAGCCGAATTCAAATGACCATAACTTTTGTTATAGACAAATAAATACAAATTTGGAAAGGGCTTGAAACCAGCTTTCATTTGGTATCAAAATATGTAATTTGTAAAATGTAAAATTTCACCATGTGATGGGTTTTTCGTAGATCACATCACATATGAAAATTTTCAGTGTAATTGACAGACACAATTGGGTCAATCTCAGACTAGTAAAGAGGTTTTACCTTCAAGACCCGAACGTACGGCAGTCCGTCAGGGCTGAGTCTGCTGCCATTCACCTCGATGTGCTTCAGCCACTGGATGTGTGGCTGAAGATCGTTGTAGATTTTACACTCAAACTCCACGTCACTACCCATCACTACTGTACGGTTAGCAGGCAACCCGGCCTGAAGGATCAGCTTGTGCAATGAATGCTCTGTATCACACACACACACATTATACATTATACACAGTGTTGTTATTTGTGCTCATTTTAACAAAGGTTTTTATAAATGTTTTCTCTGATCAGCTTTTTTCCCTCTTAAAGAAATCAAAGTTGGGATCAGCACTGTGGAAAAGAGGATATTCAACAGATGTCCATTAAACACTAATCTCAGAGGCTGTAGGGAGCAGCCTATGTAATATGCAGACTAGGAATTTATTATAATTGCTGTAATTTGGTGAAAATGAGTGGGAATGTTTTTTGAAGCCCCAGCCCATCTCTCAGGCCTTCTGACCAAAAGAGGGCAAATAAAGACACTGCCACTGGTCTCAATGTGAGCAGTGGAGTAAGTTGAGCTCTGCACATAAAACAGTCCAGAAAGTATGACTGAGAAACTCGAGAGTACTTTGTATTTGTGTGTGAGTATAGGACAGGAGTGAATTGTTGCTGGAGTGATCATAATTACACAACGAAAGCACATGAACACAACAAAAAAAACCTTTTGATTAACACTAGGAAACATGATAATGAATGATGGTTGAAGCAAAAGGGTATTGATCATTTTTAATTGTGAATGTTGACTGTACAGTTTAGCTCAGGGGTCGGCAACCTTTTGGCACGCGGAGAGTAATCACAGAATGGTTTCCCTTTCGATACTTCACTCGTACTGTGTATGGCGAAAGGTCTCCTTTTTCCCCCGTTACTGAAGACTTTTTCAGTAACGCAGTGTAACTGCATCGCCATTAGTTCACTCATAGACAAGTTGTTGAACCAATGACGGTGCGGCATAGCTGCGCGGTCTATGATGACAAAGCACGCAAATATTCCCGCCGAAATGGGCGGGGTTTAGGGCTATATAAGCAGGCGCTTCGCCATAGGATTTCAGTTCTCTCTCCTTCAGCGACGACTTCACATCGCTCCTCACTGATCTCCGGCTGAAGCCTTCGTCGCCTGGAAAGAAGCTCGCCTGGAAAGAAGCTCTCGCCGCCGTCGAAGAGGCTCCCGCAGCAGACTGCTGAGCTCGCCGACGAAGAAGCGCCGGCGCCCTCGTCGACTGCCGCCCGCTTCCCGCTTCCGGCCGCCTGCCAGCCCGTCTCCTGCAGCCATCCGGCGCGCCTAAAAGAGCATTTTCCCGTGGTTTATTGCTGCTCTAACAGAGCTTTTCCTAGCGGTTCATACCGCTCTAAAAGAGCTTTCTGCGGCCCTCGCTGCTCTAAAAGAGCCCCTCAAACGCCGTGCCTCACCCTCTCCCTCGAGAGAGCAGTCCCCCGTCCTGTTCTCCCGCCCTGAGCTGCGTCCCTCAGCAGAAGCGAGCGACCTCGTCTCCTTCGGCGGTTCTGAGGACGAGCTGCTTAATGACTCCATGTTTCTCGCGGCCTCTGAAACTGAAGGATGGGCCGGTGATTCAGAGGACCCCGCCCGCCTTCCCTCGCTGGAGCCCATTGACTGCAAGCCGGGTATGGATGCCAAGCTCTTCCGCATCCTCTCGAAGGCAGTGGAGGATTTGGACCTCGAATGGGCTCCACCAGAGGAGCCATCACAGAGCAGGCTCGATGAGTGGGTCACCGCCAGGCCCCTCGCCAATGCTCTGCCCCGTTTTTCCCAGAGGTTCATGACGAGCTGACGAAGTCGTGGCACGCCCCGTATTCTGCCCGCCTACGTACTACACATTATTCAGCTCTCACTTCTGTGGATGGCTCTGAAGAGAAGGGTTACAAGCATCTACCGACCCTGGACGAAGCAGTGGCGGCTCACCTCTGTGGGCTGGAAGACGAAGAGGGCCCTTCCATCCAAGCCCTGCAGGACCACCTCTGCCCTTGCTGGCAGAGCTTACACGTCCGCGGGCCAGGCTGCCTCAGCGCTGCACACCATGGCGATTCTCCAGATGTTTCAGACGAAGCTCCTCTGTTCTCTGGACGTGTCCGGCATCGTTGCACCTGCCTTCCGTGACCTCCGCAGCGCCACTGACTTAGCCCTGCGTGCCACAAAGGCCACAGCCCAGGCCATTGGACGATCCATGGCCAGCCTGGTCGTGCTTGAGCGCCACTTGTGGCTCAACCTGACCGAGATAAAGGAGATGGACAAGACGGTCTTTTTGGACGCCCCGGTCTCTCCCTCCGGTCTCTTCCGGCCAGCAGTAGAGGGCTTTACGGAACGCTTCACCACAGCACAGAAGTTGTCCCAGGCCATGCGACACTTCCTGCCTAAGCACTCCAGCTCTATGTCTGCTTCCAGCCGCCCCAAGTCTGCGCCGGCTCAGCAGAACAAGCCTGCCCCCTCTACCTCTCAGGCAGCGCCACCCAAGGAACAGCGGCACCGTTCTCGCTCCGCAAAGCGCTCCTCCTTCCCGAGGCAACATCAGAGACCCCGGACGAAGATTTCGCTGGACCCGACGCCTCCTAAGCCTTCCTGAGCTTTCAGGAAGGAAGAGGATGGGGCAAAGTCTTGCCAAAGCCGGACCACCCCAAAAGCTCTTTCGTTCCATCTCCCCTCCGCCTCGTTCAGTTCCGGGCACGGGAGATATGTTCAGTGTTGTGCTAACTGTGCCCAAAAGTGTTGCGTCCATGCCAAACGCCATTCTCATGGCGAACACTATAAATATTTTACCTTCTCAAAGAAAGAGCAAATTTCCTCTTCCACTCTCTCCGGTGTATGGGCCCCTGATCGGCGGCCCATCATCCGATGCCATTCAACCCCTTGTCACACGGGCCGAGGCCTAGCAGGCCATCCCCGGAGTGTCAAGCTGGGTCCTGGGGACCGTAAGTCGAGGCTACTCGCTTCAGTTCGCCCGTAGGCCCCCGCGCTTCAGCGGGGTGCTTCAGACTTCAGTCAACACGGACGACGCTCATGTCCTCCAAGCCGAAGTCATGTCTCTTCTGAGGAAAGGAGCTATAGAAATAGTTTCCCCCTCAGAGAGCAATTCGGGGTTCTACAGCCGTTATTTTCTAGTCCCCAAGAAAGATGGCGGTCTCAGACCCATCTTAGATCTCAGGCTCTTGAACCTCTCCCTCATGAGATCCTCGCGCAGGTTTGCCCCGGGGACTGGTTCTGCTCGCTGGACCTGAAAGATGCATACTTTCACATCCAGATAGCCCCCCATCACAGGCGATTCTTGAGATTCGCATTCGAGGGTGTGGCTTACCAATATACGGTCCTTCCATTCGGGCTGTCCCTAGCTCCTCGTACTTTTACCAAGTGCATTAACGCGGCGCTTTCCCCGCTGAGACAGTTGGGAATCAGGGTTCTCGATTATCTCAACGACTGGCTCATCCTAGCCCAGTCACGAGCCGAGCTGGAGCATCACAGATCTGTGCTACTCAGCCACATGGAGTGCCTGGGTCTCAGGGTCAACTTTGCCAAGAGCTCGCTGCTCCCCAGCCAATGTATAACGTTCCTGGGTGCAGTCTTCAACTCAGCCCGTATGACGGCTGTAGTCTCGCCAGAGCGCGCTCTGGCCATTCAGCAGCTCGCGGCATCGGTCAGGAACAGAGCCTATCTCCCTCTGAAGTTCGTCCAGAGGATGCTAGGGCTGATGGCTTCCGCCTTCCCGGTTCTGCAGCTCGGCCTTCTGCGGATGCGGCCTCTGCAATACTGGTTGAAGTTCCGGGTCCCTCCTCACGCCTGGCGGCACAGCCGCCTGCGTCTCAGGGTCAGTCAGGCGTACCCCTACAGGCGGTGTCCAGAAGGACGGTGCTCTCAACAGACAGGTTGGGGTGCTCTTTGCGAGGGCAGACCGGCTTTCGGCTCGTGGTCTCATGAATAGAGCCATCTGCACATCAACTGCCTCGAGATGTTGGCAGTGATTCGAGCCCTTCACGCATTTCAGGCACACCTGACGGGACGCCACGTCTTAGTCCAGTCAGACAGCATGACAGTGGTGTCATACATAAATCACCAGGGCGGTCTTTCGTCCAGCCACTTATGCGCTCTGGCGAAGCGCATTCTGGAATGGGCATTACCAAGGTTTCAGTCGCTCAGAGTGACTCACATACCCGGGAGAGCAAACTTGGGAGCAGATATGCTATCTCGGAGCAATGTCCCCTCAGACGAGTGGATGCTCCACTCCCAGACGGTTCTCACGATCTGGGAGTTCTTCGGGAAGGCAGAGGTAGACCTCTTCGCCTCAGAAGACAACTCTCACTGCCAATTTATTTCTCGAAGGAGGATGATGCGCTGGCTCACGTCTGGCCCAGCACCCTCCTTTACACTTTTCCCCCGATCGCTCTGATCTCGCAGATCATCAGACGAATCAGGGAAGACAAGCATAGAGTCCTCCTGGTGGCCCCGCTCTGGAGGAGCCAAGTTTGGTTCTCAGAGCTGTTCAGGCTTTCCACGAAAGCCCCGTGGCCAATCCCCCTGAGACAGGACCTCCTCTCTCAGGCGAACAGGACGATTTGGCATCCCCAGCCAGAACTCTGGGCTCTGCATCTCTGGTCCCTCGATGGGAGCCTGCTAACCTCCCTGGGGACATGCTGAATACCATCTCTCAGGCGAGAGCTCCGTCCACGAGACGCCTCTACGCCCAGAAATGGTCGGTCTTTGTTGGCTGGTGTTCTGCACGCAACATAGACCCAGTGGAGTGTGACGTATCTCCGATACGGTCTTTCCTCGAGGAGCATTTAGAACTGGGTCGCACCCCTTCAACGCTCAAAGTTTACGTAGCAGCCATCGCAGCGTTTCACGCTCCTATCGCTGGCCAGTCAGTGGGACGAAACAACCTTGTGGTGCGTTTCTTAAGAGGTTCTAGGCGATTGAATCCACCTCGTCCTCTCACCGTTCCCACCTGGGACCTCTCTTTGGTCCTCAGAGCTCTCAAAGGGCCTCCCTTTGAGCCACTGTGTTCAGCTGACCTCAGGCCCCTGACACTCAAAACCACTCTGCTACTTGCACTAGCATCGGTTAAGCGTGTTGGCAACTTGCAGGCCCTCTCCATGAGCCCTGCATGCCTTGAGTTCGGGCCCAACGACTCCAAGGTCGTTTTGAAACCTAGGCATGGCTACGTCCCTAAGGTGCTCTCGACTCCATTCAGAGCACAGGTCATTTCCCTCTCAGTGCTTCCTCCCTCGTAGGACGAGCGAGAGCTGGAATTGCTCTGCCCCGTCAGGGCATTAAGGACCTACGTTGAGCGATCACAGCCTTTCCGGCAATCCAATCAGCTCTTTATCTGCTTTGGCGGCCGCACCAAAGGGTCTTCGGTCTCAAAGTAACGTCTTGCGCATTGGATAGTCGACGCTATTACTCTTTGTTACTCCTCTATGGGCCTCAACTGCCCCATAGGAGTTAGAGCCCACTCCACTAGAGGAATGACTTCCTCTTGGGCCTGGTCTAGTGGAGTTTTGATTAAAGACATCTGTGAGGCGGCCGGCTGGTCCTCGCCGTCCACTTTTGTCAGATTTTATCATTTGGATGTCCCGACCTTACAAGCTCGGGTCCTCTCAGTATGATCCAGCGGCCTCTATCGAGCTCCGCTTCATGCCACTCTGGGAGTTGACTCCCCTTTTGGTAGTGTAACAAGGGTTTGACGGCTCCAGCCTTCTCACTTGTCCTCTGGTTCCCTCGCGGTGTCCAAGACAAGTCCAGTCATACACAGTACGAGTGAAGTATCGAAAGGGAACGTACTCTGTTACTAACGTAACCTGGGTTCCCTGAGATACGGAACGAGTACTGCGTTACATGCCGTGCCACTAGGCTGCGGCTTCAGTGTCGTCGCTTCAGTCGAATGACCTGAAATGCTATGGCAAAGCGCCTGCTTATATAGCCCTAAACCCCGCCCATTTCAGCGGGAATATTTGCGCGCTTTGTTGCCATAGGCCGGCATGTAACGCAGTACTCGTTCAGTCATTGATTCAACAGCTTGTCTATGTGTGAACCAATGACGATGCAGTTACACTACGTTATTGAAAAAGGCTTCAGTAACGGGGAAAAAGGAGACCTTTCCCCATACGCAGTACTCGTTCCATATCTCAGGGAACCAAGGTTACATTAGTAACCGAGTATGTTTTCAGATCTGTGCATTAATGCGAGTTAAAATCTCACACTTTAATAGTAATTATAGCTCCTAACTTAATAAAACAGGCTGTGTGAATATGAGGAATGATTACCTCAAAATGTACGTCCACACACAAGTTTGGAGGACTTTATTTAAATTAAATACGTATACCTCTTTACAGTAAATGGAAGAAGTTTGGAACCACTAGGACTCTTCCTAGAACCGGCCAACCCGGCCAAACTGAGTGAGCGGGGGAGAAGGGCCTTAGTTAAGGAGGTGACCAAGAACCCGATGGTCACTCTGACAGAGCTCCAGTGTTTTTTCTGTGGAGAGGAGAACCTTCCAGAAGAACAACCATCTCTGCTGCACTCCACCAATTAAACCTGTACAGTAGAGTGGACAGACGGAATCGACAGATCGAGGGAAAGATGAAGCAATGTACAGAGACATCCTCGATGAAAACCTTCTCCAGAGCATTCTGGACCTCAGAGAGGGGCAACGGTTCATCTTCCAACAGGACAACAACCCTAAGCACACAGCCAAGATAACAAAGGAGTGGCTACGGGACAACTCTATGAATGTCCTTGAGTGGCCCAGCCAGAGCCCAGACTTGAACCCTATTGAACATCTCTGGAGAGATCTGAAAATGGCTGTGAACTGACGCTCCCCATCCAACCTGATGGAGCTTGAGAGGTCCTGCAAAGAAGAATGGGAGAAACTGCCCAAAAATAGTTGTGCCAAGCTTGTAGCATCATACTCAAAAAGACTTGAGGCTGTAATTGGTGCCAAAGGTGCTTCAACAAAGTATCGAGCAAAATCTGTGAATACTTATGTACATGTGATATAGATATATATATATATATATATATATATATATGCAAAGATTTCAAACAAACTTCTTTCACATTGTCATTATGGGGTATTGTTTGTAGAATTTTGAGGAAAACAATGAATTTGATCCCTTTTGGAATGAGGCTGTAACATACTAAAATGTGGAAAAAGTGAAGCGCTGTGAATACTTTTAGGATGTATATATAAATTTTACTGTTGCAAAAAAACAGCCTGTTTAATTTCAGGTTAGACAGGTGATAACACTTACACCTGTTTTTGAAACTTACCCTCATCTTGGGAGGCTGATATGACCTGGGACTGAAGAACCTGAGTTAAGAGTACTGAGATCAGCAGCAACATGGTCTTCATCATCATCATCATCATCAAGGATTTTCTCTGCATCCAGCTCAGCTCTTCATAAAGACAGCTTCAACATGCCTGCATGTTCAAAAAACACATTACTTTCCACATATTTGTCATTGCTGAGGTCCTTTCTTCCCAGAATGTCTGTAATGCTCTGTTAGTTCCCGTCTCTATGAAGACCCTCCTTCCAAAAAGCGCAATGTCCTCTGATTGGTTGGCTGGACCAGTGTGTTGTGATTGGTCAACCACTTTGAGCATGTTTGGGGAAACGTCAAACCCCTTATCATAACTTCGAGTTTCAACACACTGGGTGCTTCTCATTTCTTATTTGTGCATCCTCGTTTCTAGGGCTGCAACTAACGATTATTTTGATAATTAATTGTCTTTTCTTTTCCTTTTTTCAATCAATTAATCGGATAAAAAAAAAAAAAAAAAAAAAAAGATTACTACTCATTAAAAATTCATTTTAATCCATTATTTTAAACAATGTTATTCCACATCCTGCCCGATGCTGTTCTCCAAACAATGTGTAATATAAAGCATATGAAAACAAATATAGTCTAGTGATCGACCGATGTATCTGTTTACCGATATTTTTCCCGATATTTAAGCATTTTTCCATAATCGGGTATCGGTTTTGTAATATCGGATTCCCCGATTTACGGCGCCATCTTGTGGCCGTTTTGAGATTTCCGCCATTGCAGCCCGGGCGTCTGAGGAGATCAGTCAACAACAACTCAGTGCACAGGTAAAGTATATGTTCTACTTGGTTTGCTTTAATTAATCAACTTTATTTAACATAACAGACATGCACAAATGAGATCTGAGACATAAATTCCTGATAGCTATAGTTAATTTATGCAGCTTGTTTCTAAACAATTGAGACGAACTCATTGAGTCACGTAGTGTAATTCGTCATGTCCTGCCCCAATAAAGACGTAACTTTACATGAATTAAATAAAACATGAGTGCATGTTGAAAATAAAAGCGCTGAATTTAATTCTCTATCTGTTGTATTTGCTCACCATTAGTCTAGAAGAAAAAGTTCGTTCATATTGCTTAGCAAATGACGGATGATCAGGAGGCTTAAACACGGCCACTGAATGAAACTTTTGACAAGATTATCTTGTTTAAACACCCTAGATTATATTATCATTTACTACATAATTATTTCGCTAATACACATATAAATATAGCCTACCGCTTTGTGGAAATTATTTATTATCTCCATGCGCGATCGCGGTTGATTAAATTATAGTCAAACAGCACTTTGCCAGTTGGCATTTCATGATTTAACGTTAGATTAAATTTAGATCATAAAATGCCAACTGACAAGTGCGGTTTAACTTTATATAGTCTCGGAAAAAAAAAGTTCGTTCATATTGCTCAGCACCTGAATGGGTTGATGATCAGGAAGCCTCAAGCACGGCCACTGCATGAAATTTTTGACAAGATTATCTCGTTTAAACACCCTAGATTATATAATCATTTGATTTACTACATAACCATTATTTAGTTAATAAATATAAAGTTTTTTTTTTTTGTATGCAAGGAGGGAGTGATTGTTATAAATAAAATGGTTTGTTCAGCTCATTTGTGTTGTAATAATTGTCAAAAACAGAAGTATAACAGTAAATAAATATCGGTTCTGCATATCGGTTATCAGGTACATAAACATGCAAATAATCGGTATCGGTTATAAAAAAAAAAAAAAAAAAAAAAAATCAATATCGGTCGATCACTAATATAGTCAAAGCATCTTTGTAGTTTATGCTGTACATTATAAGCAAATAATATACAGCATAATGTACAGGGTTAAAATACAAACATTACAAAGTCAAATAAAAAAAAAATAAATAAAAACAACAACCAATTGCTTACTATTTTTAAAGCAGAAATTAAAACTACATAAAAAAAAAAATAAAAAAAAAATATATATATATATATATATATATATATATATATATATATATATATATATATATATATATATATATATATATATATATATATATATAAACATACGTTAAACATTATACTCAAGTCAGTGAAGTTTATCAAGACTTGCTTGTTCTCAAAATATGCAAAATGGAAATACTTGGACTTTCTAACATTTACAGATAAAGAACCATAAAATGTAGGCTAAGTTATGAAAACACATGTCAGAGGCTTTTAAACAGCATGCATCTGTCAAAGCATGATGGGGAAAGATTGGTTAATTATTTGAATTGGTTTGTTTGTAACGATCGGCCCAATAGGTCGATTTTACATGGATTAAAATGGGGTCAGATTAAACTTTGCGAGATGTTATGAGTGTTTAAAAAGATGAGACAGACAACATAAATTAATAAATAAAGTGTATTTACAATATTCACAAGGAACTTAAAACAACATAATAAAATTAGAATAACTTAGGCCGTTTAAAAGCAGGGAGTCCATTTGCACCATACCATAAAACAGTCCATAAGAATCCTAGTGTGCTGATAAGTCCCAATGTGCAAGTGAGAAATGTCCACCGGGGTATATACAAAGTCCAAGATTGCAGTACTTTCTGGAAAGGTAAGTCCACAGGTGAGTAACTCCACAATCCAGGTACGTAGTGTCTGTTAGTGAGAGAGTGATTGTTTGCCATGCTGCCTCCTTTATACTGGTCTACTTCCTTGTTCCTGTCCTGATCAGTCACATGACAGGCAGACCCATATACATTTAAAGACACACACATTAAAATAAGTAAGAGGAATAAAATGGCTAAGACAACATGTAACCCAATTAAAACTCAAATATACATTAAACCATCATGTTATATATGTTGAGTGGATAAAACACGTGTCTTGTGTACCAACAGTGTCACATAAGACACGTGTTTTATCCTCTTAATATATATAACATGATGGTTTTATGTATATTTGAGTACATTAAGTTAATACATAAAGTAATGTTTAATGACAAAAACACAATGCAAGTGATTTCGCCGCGTGCCTCCATGTCTTGCAGTAAGCGTGCTACTTCAGCTTCCACACTCCGCACAAACATTTGGATCTGCACCTATAGTGCACATATATATAGGTTAACGTTAGAGCGAGCGGCCATGTACAGTTGCTACAACATACATGCTTCAAATAATATTTGAAGTCTATGAATGTAGGCGAACATTTGGATTTCCTGCACGACATACTGTAATTACCACAAGGACCCACCGTTAATGATCTGTCCCTCACACTTTTTTCTGCGACTAGCCGTCTAAAAACAAAAATTGGTCGACAAAGCCTCTTCTAGTCGACTACAGATTAGTCTGCTATTAGGGGGCAGCCCTAGAAACGAGGAAGCATCAATTTGAGGATTGACAAGCACCTACTAACTACTCAACCAGGCCCCACCCCTTATTTGCATATGCCTTGGGGATATGAGGAATATTGTGATGTGTTTGTTCCTGGAAGAAATCTCAAGACTATAATGGAGGCGTTTCAGGGAGTTCAGAAACAGTGACACTGATAGAGAGAATAACTCCCTTTGGAGTACACACTAAAGAAAGCTGAAAATGGAAAAAAAGCATAATAGGACCCCTTTACTGTACGGTTACTGGAAGGAAATAAACTTACAATATTGAAGGTTTAGTTTATGACCAAATTACTTGACTGATATAAATATTTTTAATTTAAGGTGAAAAAAGAAGAAAAAAAAGAATTTTATTTGTTTAAACTGTATGATTGAAAATATCTAAAGATATTTTAAAATGAACATGTTACGGTACAGACGGCACGGAGGCAGAAGTAAAAGCAAGTAAGGTAGTTTATTGTAATTCAGCAGTGAGCAGGTGAGTAAATGGTGGATCGTGAGTTCAATGTGAAGATAGGGGATTGATACTGTCCTTTGTTGCTTGTAGATGGAAGTCGTGGTTGATGAGATGGAGAATGGCGGGGGAGGAAGACTGGAGGAAGACTGGAGACGCTGGAGAGACTGGGATCGCTGGTAGCAGGTAAGAAGCAGGTTGGAATCCTTTAGGTAAGTATACATTAGTCTGTATAACAAACGAGACCGGACAAAGACTGTGTGTGTGAGTGTGGGTTATATAGTGCTGGTGATTGCGGGGATGATGACGTGCAGGTGGCGGTGATTAGAACTCCGGTGATTGAGTGCGTGGGGGAAGTTTTAATCTTCAGATTGGTTTGAATGTCTCACATTTAGGCTTCAGTCACATGGTCAAGAAAGGGATAAAAGATATTGTAACTGTTGCTCTGTCTCTTTTTACTCTCTCTTCTTTTTCTAGGCTCGCTCTTTTGATTCTCGGCATCTTTTCTTTGGCACTCTCTGCCACCCCCCCTCTTCACTCCTCTCTCTCTCTCTCTCTGTCTTTCTCTCTCACTCTCTCTCTAACTATCTCTCAGGTAACTTTTTACATACATGCTGGGTACGATTAATTGTATATGATTTTATCATTTCATACATCTATTTTGTAACTATTTTCAGTGTAACCATAATCAGATATTGTCATTACACCCTTTCTATTACAAATGATGTGCTGACTAGTTTTGATTTAGTATTAACATTAATGTGCTCCCTATTGCAATACAATATCGTCACACTATAGCAATATAGCTCTCCCACATATTTTGCTATTGTAACTGTGCTTATTTCCATTGTTGGTATACTGCAAGTTGCAGTGGGTGGTTTTAGACAAGAAATGTACATTTTTTATAATCTTGCTGATAACGTTTCTTTAGTCATTCAGCAACCCTACAGCCTGAACCCCTGAAGGCGATCCACCCTTACAAAACAAATTATTTATAAGAAAAGCCGGCCCACCAAGAGTTGCTAGACTGCCATTTCAGGAGGAAGCTATTAGGACCAGATGAATGAACTCTTTCGTGTTGCTTTTTCTGGGAAAACTGACTCATGCTAAAAAACTGAAATGCGCCACTTGAGTCTGACTGTGTCAATAAGTAGGCCTAGCTATAAGAACAAAAAAAGAAGATTGCTGAATAACTAAAAATTATTTAAACAGGAGGAAGTTTGTCAGCTGACCAATCTGACGGATTTTTGATATATTAATAATGGATTTGTGATCATTTGTAGAGCACCAATAAATAAAGCAACAGTTTAAACAGATGCTGTAAACAGTGAAGTATCGGTTATCTGTCTAATTTATTCACGTCGCATATGGAGTACTGTATTATTATCCACAGATTTCAAACTTTACTTAAAAGTGCTCAAGTTGTTAAAAATGCACAAAATGGTCACAGACGCTTTGTGTTTAAAAAAATTAAAATCAGTTTTTATGACCTCATTTTTTTAATATCTACTTTCTGTGTACTTTAAAAACCACTATTTAGATGACTGATAAAAGCTTCATTAAAACAGTAAAACACTTCATGGCAGTCATGGCACCAAACATTTAAGACGATTCTCTTTATATAGAACCTCTTTTTTTTTTTTTTTTTGAACATAAAGGGTTCACAGAGTTTCATGGAGGACAAATAAAACGAATGAAAATCGTTTTAAGAGAGAATGAAAATGATCCAAGACAGTGCAAGAAGAGAAAACATATAACATAACTTAAATACAATACTTGTAGTGTTTATAAAGTGTTTATAAAAACGTTAGGACAAAAACAATATTAATATTATTCAAATTCAAAAAAGAAAGAAAAAGAAAAGCATGTGTATTTTATTACATACCAAAATAACAGTCCGATCAGCTTCAGATGTTCATAAAACTGTCTCCCAAATAGTCACTGGATGAAACTCTACGTCTTCCTCTGTCTTAAGTTTAACCTCTTTGATTTGCATGAGTCATTTTTACATCTGTGAAAATATGGCGAGCGGATGTGTGCTCCTGAAGAAGGCGTGAAGATCTGTTCGTAACATTTAGGCATCCATGACTAACAACCAATTTCCTATCGAGTGCGTCCATTTTTCAGCTGAAAATTACACCCGTGTGGTTTTTGTAAAGGAAAAAAACTTTGCGCTCGTCTTGAAGATATCGTTTACTGAAAATTACCGTGCGGTTGTTTGTGATCATGTGAAAGGAGGGGAAAGAGAAAACAACTTTTACCAGAGAGCTGTAATTTCAGTGGGCAGTCCGAACTAGTCAAAACTAACACAAGCATTGGGCAGACAGACCTGACTCCCCCTCCATCACTGGCACCCAATAGCACCAAGCCAAGACTCCTTTATTTTCAGATTCACAACTTTTATTTACAAGGTAAAAAATCATTAAAACATTAGCATAGCCTTTGAGTATTTTTCAGTTAAGCAATTATTGCTTCAAAAAGATCAAGTGAAAAATCAGTAATAAAATTATATATATTAGCCTAATAATATAATATAATAAATATAATATAATATATAATCAGAGTTGGGAGGGATACTTTTAAAATGTATTCCGTTACAGTTACAAATTACTCCATAAAAATATTCAGTAATGTAATAAATGTTCCACAATATGAAAGTAATGTAATCTGATTACCTTTGAATTACTCCAAGGTCACATATGTAAATAAAGTCAGATAAAAAGCATCATCAAAGTACTTTTATTTAATTATGAATTTAAAATAAAAATACATAAAAAAAAAAAAAAAACAAGCAGTCATGTATTGTTGCACCAACTAGAGATTACACAGCCCCGTATTTATATTTGTATAAAAGGCTATACAGACATCTAGTGGCTACAGTATGGTATTACAGATGGTTTTATTTTTATTTCTTCAACATGTACAAGTAAAAAAAAAATTAAGGCCGTGATCTTTCACTGACTGACCCTGGGGTGTTAGTGGTGGGACTTACACTTTGTGGGAACTCTCGTGTTAAAGTCCCCCTTAAAACTCATCTTTGATCACCAAAAGGACATATAAATGTTTTGTTTTTTTTTCCTGTGAAAAAAAATATATTTATGGCTTAAAATAGCTTGAATGTAACAACTTTGCTTCATTTAGTATAGCAGATCTATGAATATGATAATTAGCTCCACCTCCTCTCACTTGAGAGAGCTCAGAGATCCAATGTTTTCCCCCTATAGGAACTATGCTATTCTGTTCTATACTTTTATGAATTCTATTGATAAACCATGAGAAAAAGGTGAATAAAGACTGAGAGTCAATGAATGTATCCAAACAGTTGTTCTCTTGTCTAATAAAACATAATATATTAAAGTGTCTTTGGTGTTTCCATGGTTTCTACAAAATAAAATCGAGTGTAATGTGGGTATGATGTCATTGATAGGCGACGCACAGACATGGTCTGTGTCCTGGTTAAAATTGCTTAATTCTCTGGATTTAAACATTCTTGGAAACATCTAGGATAATGTAAGTACACAAGTCAACAAAATATATAACACTGTTCTAGTGATTTTTGGATATTATATTTTAATCCAAAAATCCTACATATTGTGCCTATGAGTCAACATTTTATTGAATGCTACCACCATTTATTATTTTAAAAAGACATACTAAATACATTAATACAAATGTAATACAACTATAACTATAATACAACCATTGTTTGTATTCCAAAACTGAGCTTGAACTGTTTTCTCTCTCTCTTCATAATCATGAAAAATGAATCTTTCATTAGTCTTTGTCTCCTTGTGGTGGTAAAACACACAAATACACTGAACAAAATTATAAATGCAACACTTTTGTTTTTGCCCACATTTTTCATAAGCTGAACGCAAATATCTAAGACTTTTTCTATGTACACAAAAGGCCTATTTCTCTCAAATATTGTTCACAAATCTGTCTAAATCTGTGGTGAGCACTTCTCCTTTGCCAAGATAATCCATCCACCTCACAGGTGTGGCATATCAAGATGCTGATTAGACAGCATGATTATTGCACAGGTGTGCCATAGGCTGGCCACAATAAAAGGCCACTCTAAAATGTCTGAGACAATATTTGAGAGAAATAGGCCTTTTGTCTACATAGAAAAAGTCTTAGATCTTTGAGTACAGCTCATGAAAACTGGGGGAAAAAACGAATGAGAAACTGTAATTTGTTGCTCTGAAATAAAAGGTTCTTCACTGCTATCTAATCAGGTCTGTCAGAGGATTGTTGAAATCTTAATTTATAACAGTGAAGTCACTGTATCTTCAGTCTGTTGATTCTGTTGACCATGAGTCTCTGTAGTGGATCCTTATTTACCATCAAATGGTCATGAGGAGATCAGACTGTCATGTGCTAAAATAAAACACAAACAGTCACATATACAGTATGAAACATTACGTCTGTCACATCTTTTCCTAAGAAAACTAACTAGATAAACTTTATCAATTAATTCTCACACATGATAATATAGCTTCTATCTGATGCTCAAAGTCATTTTACAAAATCAAAAGGACATGAAAGGTCACTTTCACACAATGGACAGCTGATCCAGAATCAGCAGAAATGATCATTACACTCCACTACAAATTTAATATCAGATGTAGCAACTCATAATGTAAAACTAATAAGTATTACATTATTATTGTAATAAAATATTCATAATGTTAGGGCTGCACGATAATGGTTTTGCTCAAAATTATAATCACGATTATTAATTATGATTATTTTATCAAAAAGGGTAATGTAGTTATGGCCATTTTGGACGTTCCTTACCAACCTACCAAAAGGCCTGTAGGTGGCACACCGACTTAATTTAACTATGATAACTTCATTAGATGGTAAATCAATACAAAGCACACGGTTTTGGTGAGCGCTTTGTAATCTGTGTTCACATTAGATTTTTAAAGCAACACAATTCGTTTGCAAATGAGACAAACCATAGATTCAGATTGCCCTGCAAATTCGTAAAGCAAAGAATGATGATCTTTGATATCATTTTCAACTGATTAACATTATGAAAACTGGTAAACCTTTAGGAACTTCAAAAGATAAAACGGCGAAACTCCTAAAATTATTTCCAATAATTCCAAATTATGTAAATTTTCCCAAATGAAATTGTCACATAGGTTGCAAAAGTGCATTTTTGCAAACGTTAAGGTGGAGATCCGTATTGCAATTGTTGAAATTCGTCGCTGAAGGTTTGATACTGGCAGATTTAGTCACACAAATAGTACAAGTGGCTTGTAAAGAAACAAAGACTGGCTGTATGACACTTTCATTGAAGCAGAATTTCGCTGTGGAGATTCACTGAACTCCAACGCACATGTTTGTTTTCAGATCATCAGCACTTCTTCCGCATTTAGAGGGAGCGCATGCACAGAGTTTCCAGATTGCACCGATTACGTAAAACACCGGGAAGAAAGTATATCCTTTTAAGGGAAAGCTCAATTTGGGGCATTTAAGCTCTTTGTATCTGGCAACCACAAGCATATCCCAAAGAAAAAACATGTTTTCAGGATAAATAACGAGCGGGCCAATAACATGACAATTATTTGTAATCAATCGAGAGAAGCAGATATTGTTATCGCAATTAAAATACGATTAAACGTGCATCCCTACAACCACATTAAATTCTTGAGATCATAATGTAATAATTTTTACATTATGAGATATTTATTACATTGTCATAACTGTAACAACTTTTAAAACATAAAACAATTATTAATCTCTTACAATAAATTTTTAAAATATAATTCCAGTCTGCACTACAAAATGCAACCGATTTTAATATTCATGCAATTATTTGTCAGGTTTAATTGCTCCTTATTTTCTCCTTTCTTCCTATCGTTTCTTTTAGTGAATATCACCTGCAGCTCATTTCTCCTCAGTGTTCGCGCTGATTGCTCACGCACCTGTCGCGTTTCTTCCCTGATTGTTTCCCCTTCTTTACTTTGCTGCTTGCTGTGCTTCAGTGTCGGATTATTGCTTTCCCACGCTGGCGTTTTCTCCTTGCTAGTTCAAGAAGCCTTTTGACCTGTGATATTGTGTGTGCCTCAGTCTTAGTCCCAGCCACAGTCACAGACGCCTTTTCAGGATCTTACCATCTGAGTCTTCGGTTCCCTCTGCCTGGTCTCTCCATCTGCCGGCCATAGTTCTTACTAGGGGTGTGACGAGATCTCGCGAGACTAAACTGTGACGAGATTTCTCGTCGAGGCAAAAAGTAGTCTCGTGATGTTGCCATGACAGAGTGTTAGGATGATTAGGAAAGAATATGCCACCGCTACGTTTACATTATGCCTCCACTGTCGTTTTGCTTTGTATTTAAATAAAAAAAAACATTTAATTCAGTTGGATAACGGTCGCTGCCGCTCCATATTTACAGAGTACGCGCGACCGTTGAAAGTGAAAGTAAACGCGCGCGCGCATTCAAACGTGATTTCAATACCCCGCATTTTGAAAGCGGATCACTGATGAATACAGATATCTCTCAATATGAAAGCTATTTTAGGCTGGGCAGTGTAGTTGTAACCATCTCTCAGCTCTGTATCAAAGAAAAATTTGGTCTTATTTGATCTTTGAATATTGAGAGAGTGCGATTATGGTTGCACTTATTGTAAAATGTTACCATAAAAATGAATAACAGTTTTCTCTTCTTATTATTTACTAGTACAAACAATAAGGTTTCATTTGTTAACATTAGTTAATGCACTGTGAACTATCATGAACTAACAATGAATGACTATTTTTATCAACTAACAAAGATTAATAAATACTGTAGCAAATATATTGCTTGTTGTTAGTTGATGTTGGTTAATACATTAATGTTAATAAATGAGACCTTATTGTAAAGTGTTACCATTTTTATTTATACTGTTTTTATTTCTGTGATCAGATTGTGGAGAGGAGTTCAGTTAGGAGGTCAAAAGCTGTAGAAGCTCATAATTCATGTACAGTAAGATCTGAAGAGACTGAAATCATACAGGAGGGAAGTCAGTTGAGTTAGTGGCAAAACCTTTTACATTACTTGAGTATTGTTGTCTTTTACTGCATATGATAATTCAGTCTCAGAAAGTAGAACTGAAATGACATTCATTACAAAATGATTAGTTAAAACATTTCAAATACACCTGCAGAATATTTTTTCTAGTCATGTATTTCGCCATCTTGTCTCGTCTCGTGAACTCAATCTCGAGTCTTGTCTCGTCTCGTGAGATACTGGTCTCGTCACACCCCTAGTTCTTACCATATCCAGCCTGTAGTTCTCCTGGCCTGAGATGGCTCTGCGGCTCCCCTGAACTGGTTGTTCTTGACTGTTTGTTTTTGATACCAGCTGCGAGTGTGTGTGAGACGCTGCACTTGGCAGACTGCCTTCGTTACATTTTTTGAGAAAGACTATTAAACTGTGATTATCGCACTCTTTCGCCTCTGGGTCCTGTTTCCATAACAGAATAATCCGACCAGCTATGGACCCGGCGAAGGAGGGGCCGATTTGTTCGGCTGTGGAGATGCAGGGAGTTTTTCTCGAAATACATGAGGAGGAGCTTTCCGCCACAAGACATGCTATTGAGAGATTTAAATCTGATTGATTTAAATCATCGCTTTCAGTTTCTCCGCGCCGAGCTGTCTGATCCTCCATCTCCCAGCCCAGTTGTGGAACCAAGAGTGAACAATCCCCCAAGATACTCGGGTGAGCCGACTGAATGTAAGGCCTTTCTGACTCAGTGTGAGGTTGTCTTCGCTCTCCAGCCTGCCACATATGCGTCTGACCACGCCAGGGTCACTTTTGTGATCTCACTGCCGACAGGAAGAGCGCGGGACCGGGCCATGGCGGTCTGGGAGGCGGAGGCGGAGTGCTGCCAGCTTTTTTCCCATTTCAAGGAGGAGATGACAAAAGTATTCAATCATTCTGTCAGCGGGCGTGAGGTGTCTCGTCAGCTAGCTGTGCTTCGCCAGGGCAGGAGGTCAGTCTCTGACTATTCCATTGAGTTTCGTACTCTCTCCGCAACCAGTGAGTGGAACAAGCCCGCACTGACAGCTCGTTTTCTGGAGGGTTTGTGCTTAGAAATGAAGGACGAGATTTATGCGTGTGAAGTCCCCTCTGATTTCGATCAGTTGGTGGAATTGGCCATCAGATTGGAGAAGCGAGCTGAGCTGCGACTCCGTGCCTGAGTGCCGACTCCTGTGCCACCTATTCCCTGAGCCTATGCAGGTGTCTGGGATACGGATCTCTCCAGCTGAGCGTCAGCACCGTATCCTGCATCGGCTGTGCATGTACTGCGGGCATTCTGGTCATCTGGTTTCTGGCTGTCCATTAGAAGGATGCGCTCATCAGTAGAAGGGGGAGTACTGATGGGCGCAGCTGCAAAATCCCCTTCGGAGAGAACACGCACCATCTTCCTGGTCATGCTGCACTGGTCTGGAGTCATTGCCTCGTGTCAAGCCTTTATCGACTCGGGCTGCGAAGGAAATTCCATGGATGAAGCGTGGGCTTTGGAGCATAACATCCCTCTACATGATCTTGACAAGCCTACCCCTTTGTTTGCTCTGGATGGGAGTCAGCTGCCGTGTACCCGTCTCGCCACTGCCCCGGTGAGTCTCACCATCTCGGGAAATCACCAAAAGACAATTTAATTTTTTATTTTTCGTTCCTCCATCTCCCCTATAGTTTTGGGTCACCCCTGGCTAGTCCAACATAACCCTCAGATTAACTGGGCAGAGGGGACCATCATGTCCTGAAAATTGTCTTGCCATACTCATTGTCTTGTGTCCGCTGTTCCTTCTCTATCTTCTGTTTCTGTTTTTCAGGAGGAACCTGTGGATTTGTCAGGAGTACTGGAGGAATACCACGGTTTGCGAACAGTGTTCAGCCGTTCCCGGGCCGCTTCTCTCCCTCCCCATCGCCCCTACGATTGTAGTATCAACCTTCTTCCCAGTACCACACCCTCTCATGGGCGTTTGTATTTGCTTTCCGCTCCCGAACGTGATGCTCTTGAGAAATATTTGACTGAGAGTCGGGACTATTGTTCCCCCAACCTCGCCCACCGGTGCGGGGTTTTACTTTGTAAAAAAGAAAGACAGATCACTGCTGTCACAGACACGCCAGGCTCCACCCTCACTCAGTCCCAGCGCACTCAATCACCCGAGTACTAATCACCGCCACCTGCACCTCATCATCACCGCAATCACCAGCACCATAAGAAGCCAACACTCACACACACTCACTGTCCGGTCTCGTTGTACCATACATACCTGTATGCTTACCTCAAGGACTCCAGACGAACTACTTACCTGTCTTCAACGTCTCCAGTTTCCCTCGTGTGCTTCTCCTCCTGTGTGTGAGTGTTTCCAGTCTCCAGTGTTCCAAGTCTCCAGCACCATTCCAGTTCTCCTACCCTGTGACCACAAAAAGGACAGTATCACCATTCAGCACTACTATATCCATCTCTACATCACGTATTACTCACCTGCACATCTGTTGAACTCTGCTGGTATCAATAAACCTTACTGTTTGTTTTACATCTGCCTCCGTCCCTTTTGTACTGTAACAACTGCGACCTTGCATAGATTATAGAGGGCTTAACAACATAACAGTTAAGAACCGCTATCCCTTGCCTCTTATGTCGTCGGCTTTCGAGATCTTGCAGGGGGCTAAGATATTCACTAAACTCGACCTCCGTAACGCCTATCACTTAGTCCGGATTAAGGAGGGAGATGAATGGAAGACGGCACGTCCAGCACATTTGTCGCATATTACAGCACCTTCTGGAGAACCGTCTCTTTGTGAAGGCAGAGAAGTGTGCTTTTCTAGATATTATCACATAGAGACTGTGTCTGTACCTCGAACTAGTAAATACAAAAAACTTCCGAAACCTTTTAAGGGTAAAAATTTAATTGATGTTCAAAAAATGAAAATCACAGATAAATCAGATAAACAAATGATAAAGCTTGGGTTACTGAATATTAGATCTATTTCTTCAAAAGCACTTATTGTAAATGAAATTATCACAGACAATAAACTAGACTTGCTGTGTTTGACAGAAACCTGGCTAAAACCAGACGATTACATTACTTTAAATGAATCTAGTCCTCAAGGTTATGATTATCGACACAATCCTCGACAGAAAGGCAAAGGGGGAGGTGTTGCTGTAATTTATAGTAATATATTCAGAATCATTCAAAAGAATTTCAAATATAATTCCTTTGAAGTGATGGTGCTTTATGTAACATTATGTAAGCTGACATTTGTGCTGGCTACTGTATACAGGCCACCAGGGCACCATACTGACTTTATCAAAGAATTTGCTGATTTTCTATCAGAGTTAGTACTGGCTGCGGATAAAGTCCTTGTTGTTGGTGATTTTAATATCCATGTAGATAATAATAAAGACGCATTTGGATTGGCATTTGCAGACATTTTAAACTCTATTGGAGTTAGACAACACGTGTCAGGACCCACTCATTGTCGTAATCATACCTTAGATCTAATACTGTCGCATGGAATTGATATTGATGCTGTTGAAATCCTACCGCAGAGCGATGATATATCAGATCATTATTTAGTCTCGTGTATAATACAATTAGCCAAGGCTACAAAACCACCACCCAGCCATAAATATTGTAGAACCATCACGTCTACCACTAAAGATTGCTTTATAAATAATCTCCCCGAGCAGTTTCATCGCCTTAGTATACCTGACAACTTAGAAGAACTCGATGCTGCAACAGAAACTATTGGCTCTCTCTTTTCCAGCACATTAGATGCAGTCGCTCCTTTACGTCTAAAGAAGA
The DNA here is from genome assembly GCF_018812025.1 of Megalobrama amblycephala. Taxonomy (NCBI): domain Eukaryota; kingdom Metazoa; phylum Chordata; class Actinopteri; order Cypriniformes; family Xenocyprididae; genus Megalobrama; species Megalobrama amblycephala. The sequence continues at coordinate 36,620,501 of NC_063055.1, forward strand.
TTAAGGAAACTAATCCAACGCCGTGGTATGATGAGCACACTCGGGCTCTAAAACGAGCTGTTAGAAAAGCTGAACGTAGTTGGAAGAAAACAAAACTAGAAGTTTTTCGCCTTTCGTGGAAAGAAAAAATGATTGAGTACAGAACGGCTATAAGAAATGCTAGATCTACTTATTTTTCAAATCTCTTAATAGAAAACAAACATAATCCTAGGTATTTATTTGACACAGTGGCTAAATTAACTAGAAACAGAGATTCAACTGCTGACGTTTCCATAGAGCACAGCAGTAATGACTTTATGAACTTCTTTACTTGCAAGATTGATAATATTAGAGAGAAAATTAAAAACATGCAACCGTCTACAGTTTCGCTTCAGACAGTGCACTGTAGTGTCCCTGAGGTAAAACTAGAATCATTCGCCGCTATAGGAGAGGAAGAATTATCTAAACTTATCAAATCATCAAAATCAACGACATGTATGTTAGACCCAATGCCGACTAAACTACTGAAAGAAATGCTTCCAGAGGTCGTAGGTCCACTTCTTGATATAATTAATTCATCGTTAACACTAGGATACGTGCCAAAAACCTTTAAGCAGGCTATTATTAAACCTCTTATTAAAAAACCTCAACTAGATCCGAGAGATTTAGTAAATTACAGGCCAATCTCGAATCTACCTTTTCTGTCAAAGATACTAGAAAAGGCAGTTTCATCACAACTGTGTTCCTTTTTAGAAAGAAATGGAATCTGTGAGGATTTCCAGTCAGGATTTAGACCGTACCATAGTACTGAGACTGCTCTCGTTAGAGTTACAAACGATCTACTCTTATCATCCGATCGTGGCTGTATTTCTCTATTAGTGTTATTAGATCTCAGTGCTGCTTTTGACACTATCGATCACAACATTCTTTTAAAAAGACTTGAAAACTATATTGGCATTAGTGGAATTGCTTTGGCATGGTTCAAATCGTACTTATCTGACCGTTATCAGTCTGTAATAATTAATGAAGAGATGTCGTATCGATCACAGGTTCAGTATGGAGTACCACAAGGCTCAGTACTAGGACCGTTGCTTTTCACTCTGTACATGCTGCCCTTAGGAGAGATAATTAGGGAGCATGGTGTTAGTTTTCACTGCTACGCTGACGATACTCAGCTCTATATTTCCTCGCGCCCTGACGAAACCTACAAATTCACAAAACTAACAGAATGCATAGCTGACATTAAAAACTGGATGACAAGAAATTTCTTATTATTAAATTCAGAAAAAACTGATATCCTAATCTTTGGACCAAAAACTTCCTCACGAAAAAACCTTGAATACTCTCTAACACTTGACGGGTGCTCCATTAAATCTTCGTCCTCAGTTAGGAACTTGGGTGTGCTCTTCGATACCAATCTTTCATTTGAAAGTCATGTTTCTAGTATCTGTAAAACCGCCTTCTTCCATCTAAAAAATATATCTAAATTACGACATATGCTCTCAATGACAAATGTGGAACAGTTGATTCATGCATTCATGACCTCAAGACTAGATTATTGTAACGCTCTACTGGGTGGTTGTTCTGCTCGGCTTCTGCTCGGTTGTTCTGCTCTGCTTTTGTTCTGCTCGGCTTTGGCCAACTACAGTTGGTCCAAAATGCGGCAGCTAGAGTTCTTACTAGAACCAGAAAGTATGACCATATTAGCCCAGTTCTGTCAACATTACATTGGCTCCCTATTAAACATCGTATAGATTTTAAAATCTTGCTACTTACTTATAAAGCACTAAATGGTTTAGCTCCCCAGTACCTAAGTGAGCTCTTAATGCATTATAGTCCTTCACGTTTATTGCGATCTCAGAATTCAGGCCAGTTGATAATACCCAGAATATCAAAATCAACTGAAGGCGGCAGATCCTTTTCCTATTTAGCACCTAAACTCTGGAACAATCTTCCTAGCATTGTTCGGGAAGCAGACACACTCTGTCAGTTTAAATCTAGACTAAAAACACATCTCTTTGCTCTTGCATACACATAACACATTATCAATACATTAACATTTTTCAAATCCGTTAAAGGATTGTTACGCTGCAATAATTAGGTCGGCCGGAACCGAGAACATTTCCTATAACACTAGATATACCTGTACATCAGAATAAGAATGGCATCTACGCTAATATCTGTCTCTCTGCTTATCCCGAGGTTTTCCGGGTGCTGGATCCAGGCCGTATCCAGATCAGATGGAGAACCTGTGTCTGGACCTGACTACAACGCAGCCCAGGAGACAATGGGCCTACAGATCCAGTTCTGGCTGCATAGATTTTTAAATCCCCGTATCCGCTTACAAATATATATATATAATCTATTTTTAATCTCTATAATAAAAATGTATAATTCAGATTTTGATCTCCATATCCATTTACATATATTATATATATCTTCCAAGGGGTTTTTTCCCTCCTAGGACTTTTTTCCCACGCTGGGTTTTCTCCTAGGGGGTTTTTTCCACCCCTGGGAGTCAGCCGACATTGGCTTAATGTAGCACCATCTTGTATATGTTACATATTACCACGCTTGTTTGTACAGCTTATTTTTAACCACTTCCCTTTTTTTCTGTGCTTCTAATATGTAAAGCTGCTTTGAAACAATTACCAATTGTAAAAGCGCTATATAAATAAATTTGACTTGACTTGACTTGACTTTTCATGTCTCTTCCATTACGTTCCTTGGCTCGGTGGTGTCTGCTGACGGCATCAGCATGGACCCAGCCAAGGTGCGTGCGGTGGTTGAGTGGCCTGTTCCTGACTCCCGCGTTGTACTGTAGCGTTTCCTAGGATTCGCAAATTTTTACCGTCGTTTTATTTCCAATTTTAGTTGAGTGGCCGCTCTATTAACAGCCTTTACATCGTCCAAGACTCACTTTGTTTGGTCTGAGCCCGTGCAATCTGCGTTTGACAGTTTAAAGAAGCTGTTTACCACAGCCCCTATTTTGGTCACCCCTGACCCCGAATGACAATTTATCGTCGAGGTGGATGCCTCTGATGTGGCTGTTGGTGCCGTACTTTCGCAACGTTCACCGCAGGACAAGAAGGTTCATCCTTGTGCATATTTCTCCCGTCGGCTTTCCCTGTGGAGCATAATTATGATATAGGAAATCGTGAACTCCTTGCGGTTCGGTTAGCTCTTGAAGAGTGGCGCCATTGGCTTGAGGGTACCCCTATTCCGTTTGTAGCGTGGATAGACCACAAGAATTTAGAGTACATTCGGATGGCTAAGAGGCTTAACCCTCAGGGGTCTGAGGATTTTTGGAGCCCTGGAGAAGTTTTGACATGCCCTGCTTTTTTCAGTTGTTCATAAACATATTAATGGAAAAAGTGTCATTACACTGTATTCAGCACAAACTAGGCTACAATAATATGTGAGGAACATGTATGTACATGTTTGTAGTTTTGAAGGAATAACATTTATGCGTGGTTATTGAAAAAACAAAAAACTTAAGTCACTGAAATAAAGCCAAAAAATATATATTAAATCTGTGTTCACAAGACTTCTGGGTATTGGAGGTTGTAGACTAGAGTTTTTGCTTCAAAATGAGGTAAAAATTATGCTGCCTGCTTGTTCATATAAAACAATAGAGAGATTTAAATTTTCTAAAACCTCTTTGGTCAAGAAACACAGTATGCGTGGAGGCGTGAATCATCATGAATAATGGGTGATTCTCACCTGAGAAGACAAAAGAATCGCATAAAGAGCTCTAATGACCTGCATAAATAATGAGCACTTTCAGTCAGGTAGGCTGTGAAAAAACCCTCTGTTGATCATGTCTCAAAGCTCATCATGGTGTAAATCAAATATACAGAAAAAACAGCAATACTGTGAAATATTATTACAATTTAAAATAATGGTATTCTATTATATACTTTAAAATATAATGCATTTCTGTGATGCAAAGTGTCTGAACAGTTATGTTACCTCTATGGCATTTCATATAGGCTTTTAGCTTAAAAGCATGCACATTTGGAGAAATATTGATGGATTCTCATATGTTTATGTCAATTTTCTATACAGAGGAGTAATATTTATTCAATATTGTCATCACTATGAACGCTGGATACTGTTTTCAATTCATACTTGCAGCCGGAGGGCGCTCTGTGCACCTTTAGTCCACAAATTCAGGAACCAGGAACTAACGGCCTGTCTTCTAGAGGTCGCTAACCATGGCTTTAACATCCAGATAAACACTTTTCAAGACAATAAATACACAATTGAGATGATGAATGCATGCATTGCCTCAGAATTTGCGTCTGAATAGAGTCTCGCTCCGTGGGCGTGGCCGCATTAGCGGATAATGAGCTGAATCACGGACTTCTGACATGGCTCTTTTTTCATACAGATTACATAAACACAGTATTTTTGTTTTCGATTTGACTTACACGATTTAAAACCTGACATTTCAACGTTTTTTTTAGACAGAAGTCTCATTTTTTTGTGATTAGTATTCACTAAGTTACAGTTAATTTTCTGAGAACTATCAGATTGGACTTCGTTCAGAGGGAGACGAGAGATCACGCATCATGTTAGTTTTCTTTATTTTGCAAAAAGCACAACATTTTGTTTTTACTCTGAGTGTACACAAATAAAAGTCACGCCGGCGTAACCGCCGACCCGAGGGAGTTAATGCATTATTTTTTGGGTGTTTCAATTTCTCTATCTCCTTCCGCCCCGGCGAGAAGAATACCAAGCCAGATGCTCTCTCTCGGCAGTTTGGAACCTTGGACAGTGCCGCCACCCCCGTGACCATTTTGCCTGATGGCTGTGTGGTTGGAGGCGCGGTCTGGGGAATAGAGAGACAAGTCAAATCGGCGCTGACTAATGTAACTGTCCTTTCCAAGTTAATGATTCATCCAGGAATAAGAGGTACTCTCGCAGCCATAAGTCAGCGATTTTGGTGGCCCACTCTTTCTGGAGACATTTGTAAATTTATTACTACTTGTGCCATTTGTGTCCAGACCAAATCTAGTAACTCTCCTCCCGTGGGGCTACTTCGCCCACTTCCTATTCCATCCCGACCTTTGTCTCACTTTGCAATGGATTTTGTGAAAGGTCTTCCTCTGTCGGCCGAGAATACTGTTGTTTTGACTATTGTTGACCAATTTTCAAAGGCCGCTCACTTTATTCCGCTCCCTAAATTGCCCTCCGCAAAGGAGACAGCCCAATTGGTGATCAAACGCGTTTTTCGTTTGCATGGTCTCCCCACAGATATTGTTTCTGATAGGGGTCCCCAATTTGCGTCTATGTTCTGGAAGGAGTTCTGTCGTCAGATTGGTGCCTCAGGCAGTTTGTCATCTGGTTTTCACCCCCAGACCAATGGGCATGCTGAGTGCACCAATCAGATTTTAGGACGTTTGCTCCATACCTTAGCATTCCGTAATCACGCATCGTGGAGTGAACAATTGCCATGGGTGGAATATGCACACAACTCTCTTCCTTCTTCTGCCACAGGTCTCTCTCCCTTCCAGTCCTGCCTGGGGTACCAACTGCCTCTCTTTTTTTCCCAGGAGTCGGAGGCCTCGGTGCCCTCGGTCCAGGCATTTATTCGTTGCTGTCAATGTACTTGGAGAACTGTCAGAGCCGCCTTGTGTCATAACAGAGAACATACTCGCTAATCGCTGTTGCGTCAAAGCTCCGAGGTATGTCTGTGGGCAGAGAGTGTGGCTTTCCACACAAGACTTGCCATTACAATGCTCCTCTCATAAATTAGCTCCGTGTTTCAGTGTCGGATTATTGCGTTCCCACGCTGGCGTTTTCTCCTTGCTAGTTCAAGAAGCCTTTTGACCTGTGATATTGTGTCACGGTTCGCAGATGCATTGTTTCCTTCTTGTCGCGTGCTCTGTGTTATGACAGCAGTGGGTGTGTTTGTGTTTGTGTGCGAGTGTGTTTGTGGGTGTGCCCAGGCCACGTGGGTGATTAGTGGACCCAGCTGCCACTCATCACTCTCCCCACCTGCTGCTCATTTCCTCAGTCATTAAATACTCACCTCATTCATCTCTCCATTGTCAGATCGTTGTTTGGTGTCCTGTTCGTGGTTGTCTTGTCTGTTCCTGACCGGAGTCCCAGTTGTTCGTCGTCTATCCCTGCGCCACCTGAAGCCTGCACGTTTTCATTGACTGTGTTTCTGTTACTGCTTGTTGTTAAATAAACGGCGTTACTTGCATTTGCTTCCTGTAATCAATCATGACAGAATGATCTGACCATGCTACGGAAGCAGCAAGCACTCAGCAGTCTTCGCTGGAGGATTTCGTCAACAGCAGCATTCGTCGAATGGAGTCACAGGAGAGAAATCTCAACGAGACGGGAAGAGCCGTGCAGGCTCTCGTGGCGCAGGTATCCGAGCTCACCCAGCAAGTCCAGCTGCTTCGTGTTCCCGCTGCGCCGCCCACACCGGCCGTTTCCCCACCCACACCAGCGAGCGTCGCCGCTTCGGAGCCTCGGCTCCCAGTACCCGAAGCTTATTCAGGTGAACCAGGATTTTGTAGAGCTTTTCTGACACATTGTACCATGCACTTTGCTCTGCAGCCCCGCACCTTCAGCTCCGAACAAAGCAGAGTGGCTTTCGTACTGACGCTTTTGACGGGGAAGGCGTCGCTCTGGGGAATGGCGGTGTGGGAGAACCAAGACCCCTGCTGTACCTCGTTCCAGTCACTCTCCGCAGAAATGAAGAGAGTGTTCGACCGCTCAGTCGCGGGGAGAGAAGCCGCCAGACAGTTGGCGGAACTACGCCAAGGAGAGAAGTCGGTGTCTGACTATTCCATCGAATTTCGTACATTGGCGGCAGAGTGTCACTGGAACGAGGAGGCGCAGTGGGACATGTTCCTGTATGGGTTGGCTGACCGTGTCCAAAGGGAGATCTACGCGCTGGACCTCCCCACCACGTTTAATGGTCTTGTCGACCTGGCGCTCAGGGTGGATGCTCGGCTGACCAGGGCCGAGCGGAGAAGTCCAGCCCACAGGAGTGAGGAAGTCCTGAGGTCCGGCGGCGGGGACACGGTCAGTCCCATTCAAGATCATGAGCCCATGCAGGTGGGTCGAGCTCGGCTTTCCCGGGAGGAGCGGGAGAGGCGGAGGTCCCAAGGACTTTGTTTATATTGTGGCAAGGCGGGACATTTCGCTTACAACTGCCCGTTAAAAGGGGAAGCCCGGCAGTAAGTTTGAGGCTACTGTCGGGTGGGATCTCCGCTGGAAAGTCCTCAACCACATCCACCCTCCTCCCGGTGAGATTGGGATGGTCGCATCACCTTCACAACTGCAACGCACTTCTGGATTCCGGGGCAGAAGGTAACTTCATGGACCAATCTTTCGCCACCAAGTTCCACATTCCTTTCAAACCACTCACCGACAGAATCGCTGTTCACGCACTCAATGGACAGAGCCTTCCCACCATTTCTCACGTCACTGAAGATATCACCCTCATCACCGCTGGCAACCATTCGGAACGGATTAAATTTTTTATTTTTGATTCCCCTCACACCCCCGTCGTCCTTGGTCATCCTTGGTTCACCAAACACAACCCTCGGGTAGACTGGGTCCAGAACTCCATTGTGGCCTGGAGTGAGGAGTGTCATAAGTCTTGTCTTGTCTCTGCTTGTTCGTCTGTTTCTGGTTCTGTCTTACAGGAGGAAGCAGTGGATCTGTCTACCGTGCCCGTCGAGTACCAGGACCTGAAGGAGGTGTTCAGTAAGTCCAGGGCTGCTTCTCTTCCTCCGCATCGTCCCTACGACTGTGCCATAGATCTAGTATCAGGGAAGTCTCCGCCTAAAGGCAAGTTATATTCACTTTCGGTCCCCGAAAGAGAGGCTATGGAGAAATATATTTCTGATTCACTAGCAGCCGGGTTCATTCGCCATTCCTCTTCTCCAGCGGGGGCGGGGTTCTTTTTTGTGGGGAAGAAGGATGGTTCCCTGCGACCTTGTATTGATTACCGGGGGTTGAACAACATTACGGTAAAGAATACCTATCCTTTGCCGTTAATGTCTTCAGCCTTTGAGAGGTTGCAGGGAGCATCCGTCTTCACAAAATTGGATTTAAGAAATGCTTATCATTTGGTCCGCATCAGGGAGGGTGATGAATGGAAGACCGCCTTTAACACCCCTAGGGGGCACTTTGAATACTTGGTCATGCCGTTCGGGCTTTCCAACTCCCCAGCGGTCTTCCAGGCACTCGTTAATGACGTGCTGAGAGATATGGTCGATCAGTCTTATATGTCTACCTGGACGACATATTGATTTTTTCCTCATCTCTCCAGGAACACGTACAGCACGTTCGACGAGTGCTTCAGAGGTTGCTAGTGAATGGGCTTTTTGTCAAGGCGGAGAAATGCGTTTTTCATGCACAGTCTGTTCCTTTCCTAGGGTACATCGTGTCGACTGAGGGAGTACGCATGGACCCTGAGAAGGTTAGGGCTGTGGTAGATTGGCCAAATCCAGATTCCCGTAAGGCCCTACAGAGGTTTCTGGGGTTCGCCAATTTTTACCGGCGTTTCATTCGCAACTTCAGCCAACTAGCCTCACCTCTGATCGCCTTGACCTCCCCCAAAACTACGTTCAGGTGGTCAGACGCAGCTGAGGCTGCGTTTGCCAAACTGAAGGCTCGCTTTGTTTCGGCCCCTATTCTCGTTGCCCCTGATCCATCACGGCAGTTTGTGGTGGAGGTCGACGCATCAGAGGTGGGGGTAGGTGCAGTGTTGTCCCAGCGTGCTTCCGCAGACGATAAGATGCATCCGTGCGCGTTTTTTTCTCATCGCTTATCTCCCGCCGAAAGTAACTACGACATTGGTAATCGAGAGTTGCTGGCAGTCAAGTTAGCGTTGGAAGAATGGCGCCACTGGTTAGAGGGCTCTGGGGTACCTTTTATCGTCTGGACCGATCATAAGAACCTGGAATACATCAGAACTGCCAAAAGATTGAACTCCAGGCAGGCTCGGTGGGCACTTTTTTTCGGACGTTTTGATTTTACTCTCTCGTACCGCCCGGGTTCCAAAAACATCAAACCCGACTCTTTGTCTCGTATTTTTGACCGTTCCGAACGCCCGTCTACTCCCGAGTGTATTTTTCCCGAGAGATTAGTTATCTCCACACTCACATGGGAGGTCGAATCGAGAGTCAAGTCGGCTCTAGAAGGGGTAACGCCTCCGCCCGGGTGCCCACCAAACCGATTATTTGTGCCGGAGGGATTACGGTCCATGGTCATTCAGTGGGGTCATAGTTCCAATGTGGCATGTCATCCAGGAGTCAGTCGAACTAAGTTTTTGATTAAGCAACGATTCTGGTGGCCTCTCATGGCTCGTGACGTTCGCGATTTTGTCTTGGCTTGCTCAGTCTGCGCTGTTGGTAAGACTTCCAATCGTGCCCCAGATGGGTTACTTCAACCGCTGTCAGTCCCTTCGAGACCCTGGTCCAATATCTCGCTAGATTTTGTGACCGCCCTCCCACCCTCCCAAGGGAACACGGTTGTTTTAACCGTAGTGGACCGGTTCTCGAAGGCGGCTCATTTTATTCCCTTGCCCAAATTACCCTCAGCCAAGGAGACAGCGGTTACGATCATTGATCACGTCTTTCGGATTCATGGCCTCCCGGTAGACGTGGTCTCTGACAGGGGTCCCCAATTCGTTTCCAAATTTTGGCAGGAATTCTGTAGATTGCTGGGGGCGACTGTTAGTTTGTCGTCTGGGTTTCACCCCAGAGCAATGGTCAGACTGAGAGAGCCAATCAGGATTTGGAGCGAACGTTGCGATGTATGGTCTCCAAGAATCCTTCCTCTTGGAGTCAACAACTCTCAATGGTGGAGTACGCACACAATACTTTACCAGTGTCGTCCACGGGCCTATCTCCGTTTGAATGCAGTGTAGGTTACCAGCCACCTATTTTTCCCAGTCTGGAATCCGAGGTCGCGGTCCCCTCTGCCCACGCCTTTGTCCAGAGGTGCCACCGAACTTGGACGAGAGCCCGAGAGACTCTCCTCCAAGTGAGGGAACGCACCAAGGCCAAAGCCGATCGCCACCGGTCAAGGCCTCCGGTTTACGTCGTCGGTCAAAAAGTGTGGCTTTCTACTAAGGATATTCCTCTCCGACCCGTTTCTAAGAAGCTTGCTCCTAAATTTATTGGCCCGTTCACTGTCACCAAGATCATTAGTCCGGTGGCAGTCCGCCTCAAACTTCCTCCAGTGTACAGGAGGATTCATTCCGTCTTCCATGTCTCCAAAATTAAACCTGTTTTTCATTCTGAGATTAATCCGCCAGCCCCGGTTCCCCCACCGCCGCGTCTCGTAGATGGGGAACCATCTTATTCGGTAAATCGTATTCTGGACTCTAGGCGGAGGGGACGCGGATTTCAGTACTTGGTGGACTGGGAAGGCTACGGTCCGGAGGAGAGGAGTTGGGTTCCTGCCAGGGACATTCTGGATCACACCCTTATCGATGATTACAATCGACAGGTAAGGGAGTCGGGGAATGCCAGGAGGCATTCCTAGGAGGAGGGGTACTGTCACGGTACTGTCACGGTACTGTCACTGTGGATTACTGTCTTCGTGCCTTGTCTACCGTCTGGAACCTGGAATCATCTCACCGCCACTCTTCTGTCACCACGTCACGTCACCAGCCGACCATCTCAGTCCCTGCGCCACCTGAAGCCTGCACGTTTTCATTGACTGTGTTTCTGTTACTGCTTGTTGTTAAATAAACGGCGTTACTTGCATTTGCTTCCTGTAATCAATCATGACATATTGTGTATGCCTCAGTCTTAGTCACAGACGCCTTCTCAGGATCTTACCATCTGAGTCTTCGGTTCCCTCTGCCTGGTCTCTCCATATGGCAGCTGTGGTTCTTACCATCTCCAGCCTGTAGTTCCCCTGGCCTGAGACGGCTCTGCGGCTCCCCTTAACTGGTTGTTCTTGACTGTTTTTGATACCAGCTGCGAGTGTGTGTGTGACGCCACACTTGGCAGACTGCCTTTGTTACATTTTTTGAGAAAGACTATTAAACTGTGATTATCGCACTCTTTCGCCTCTAGGTCCTGTTTCCATAACATTATTATGATTATTATGATTGAATTTGTATTAAACATAAAGCACTGGTATTCCCTTACAGAACATTTTAAAATCTAAATCCAATCTTAACCTGCCTACAAAATCAACCAGATTACTGATATTATTATTAGTATTATTATTACTAGTTCTTTTATACATAATGTATAAATACTGTTAAATTACAGTTAAATACAAACACTGTGTACAAATGTTGTATATATAAAAACCCTCATGGTATCAATATAGCAACAAAGTGTGTGTGTGTGTGAGAGAGACAGATCATGTTTTGCTGTAACTTGTATTAAAGTGAAGAAATGTTTGCTAAACTTGTACTCTGTGCTGCAATTGGCTGTTGCAGATAATGTGATTTTATGTTTTAAAATTTAAAATAAAAATTTATTACATTATGAGCTCAAGATTTCATTATATTTTAAGAAAATTGTTACATTATGAACATTTTATTACAATAATAATGTATAATTTAATAGCCATGTAATGTAACGTAGCTATGTAATTGCTACAAACACAAACCTCAGATTATCATACACACAAAGACAGTTAAAGGTTAAACAACACTATGAGCAGAATTAAACTCAATTTAACACAGTTTAAAGTTCAGAGACCTACAGAAACTGAAGCTGAATTTAAGACTCATTATCTGATGATCTCAGACACAATATTCACACACATGTGGTGTTACTAAACCTGGTACAATTTCCTTTTATTTCTAGTGAGTAAAACAGCCATTTAAAACTTAAATAAAAATATGATGATGAAAATTGTTAAAACCTATTGTTACCATAGTGTTTCCAGTTTATAATGTGGATCATCCTTCAGATCAAAGAGCAGCTTCATTCCTGAGTCTCCAAGTTTATTCTCAGACAGACTCAGTTCCCTCAGGTGTGAGGGGTTTGATCTCAGAGCTGAAGCCAGAGCAGCACAACCTTCATCTGTGACACCACAATCCCTCAACCTATAGAGAACAATGACAAACTCTTCACTCTCTCAGATCAGACACACAGATCAGATCAACACACTTTAAGCCTCCAAATCTCCAAAACTTAACATAACCAGTAATAAATAAATAAATATCATAATGCTGTCAATATGAAATACATACAAATACTCATTAGGTCATGTTGTTAAAATACATCAGTTAGGTTTATGGGATAGAAAATACAGTATAAAAAAAAAAAACATTATTTCTATATTAAGTCTCCATAAAACATTGAAACCCAGTGTGTGTGTGTGTGTGTGTGTGTGTGTTTGTGACATATCAGGACACAAATGTCTATAATGACATGGGTATGACATAGGTATTACAAGAAGAGGTGACTTATAAGGACATTACCCCATGTCCCCATTTTTCAAAAGGTTTATAAATCATAGAGAATGAGTTTTTGTGAGAAAGTAAAAATGTGCACAGTTCCCTATGATGGGTAGGTTTAGGGGTAGGGGTAGTGTAGGGGGATAGAAAATATGGTTTGTACAGTATAAAAACCATTACGCCTGTGGAATGTCTCCACAATTCACAAAAACAAACGTGTGTGTGTGTGTGTGTGTTTAATGTATTTGTTGATACTAATATAATTAATGTCAAATAAAGGCTGTATTAAAGCACTTAATGACATTTTCAAAAATTTTGTGACCTAATCTAAAGTGAGAACTCTTTATGGTTAATACGTTTTTAACAAAACATTATATAACTCTTTACATATGAGCTAATTAAACAATAACACTGAACTAAATATTTGCATATAGTCTATTAATGTATTAACTACAGTTTATAAACTATTAATTAACTATTGCAAATGATTTATAGATGCTTTGTTACTGTATACTAATTATAAACTGTTACTAAATAAACAAATAAAAATAAAGATCAATTTGACTGATAGCAATATTTTTTTCAAGATTTCTATAGATATATTGTTATTGTGAATTATTTTGGCCAGGATAATCATGTAGTGCTCATGCTTTTGTGAGGGTGGTCTGTTTGCAATAGCATTACAGGATTAAGTTAATTTACACCAAACATTAAACATTAAAAAAAAACTTCCTCACTGTAACCTGTGTCTGTTGTATAGTTTGTTTGGTTTATTTAACTGTTAGTATTTTTATTTTGCAGCATAATAATATATTTAGATCTAAATTTTCTTTTTTTAGGTAGACTCCTCACCCCTGCCTTCTACTGCTGGCAAGATCTGACGGTTCAAGCAGAAATCTGTCACTGAACCACTGGATGGGTTTTACGGCAAAAGATATTTTGTATGCACTATCTACATATTAATCCTTATTCACTTCGAGTCTTTATGGTAGAGATTATCTCACCTCAATGTCTCCAGTTTACAGTGAGGATTCTCCAGTACAGCAGAAAGCAGCTTCACTCCCGAGTCTCCTAGTTTATTCCCAGTCAGATGCAGTTTTCTCAGGTGTGAGGGGTTTGATCTCAAAGCTGAAGCCAGAGCAGCACAACCTTCATCTGTGACACCACACTTACTCAACCTGTAGAGAACAATGACACACTCTTTACTCTCTCAGATCAGACACACAGATCAGATCAACAAAGAATTTATCTTGATCACATTCAAACTATCAGTCTGATGATAAGGTGAGAGAGACAATGAGAAAAAAAAAAAGAATCAATTTAACCCTCTGGAGTCTGAGGCTGTTTTGGGGCCCTGGATACGTTTTGACATGCCCTGACATTTGTGCTTTTTTCAGTTGTTCATAAACAAATTAATGGAAAAAGTGTCATTACACTGTATCCAGCATGAACTAGGCTACCATAATATGTGAGGAACATGTATGTACATGTTTGTATTTTTGAAAGAAATAACGTTTATGCGTGGTTATTGAAAAAACAAAAAACTTAAGTCACTGAAATAAGGCCAAAAAGCAAATATTATGTATGTGTTCACAAGACACGCTGCACAAGCACAGAAAAAACATACAGTGCAGTGAATGCACTAAATACAGAGGGAAGTTTGTTTCTTTTGGATATAAACACTTTGAATAGACAATATTTATCAAAAAGGAGATTTGCAGCATAAAAACTGGCAAGGGATATCGATTGGACACAACCATCACAACCTCCAACTTCAAAAAGGAAAGCCATGTAAGCTAACCTGTTTGTTAGTTAATTTGACTAAACCTAGAGAGAAAAAATGGTCAAACAGCATGTCTTTATACAAAATTATTTTTTCCAATTGTAGCTTAAGGTTGTCAATAGATTAAAATGATAATTAATGTTGCCATGTTTTATAATTAACCCCCTGGGGGTGGAGTCACCACTCTCCCGGCAGCGCAGCTTGTGAGAGCTCGTTGGCCACAGGGTTGAGCACAGCAAGAACATGAATGGCGCAAAGTGACCTCAGATGCTTCTGACTCCAAAGGAGGAGATGGTGGGCGAATTGCAACATGCAAAGGGAGCGTAGACCACCTTGACGGTTGATGTACACAACAGTCGCAGTGTTGTCCATGTGGACCAGCACATGCTTGCCCCGTAATGGCCCTTTTAGGCGGCTGAGGGCAAGGTGTACTGCTAGAAACTCAAGGCAGTTGATGTGCCAATGCAGTTGGGGGCCTGTCCATACCCCTGATACTGCATGCTCATTGTACATGGCACCCCAGCTGGTGGCAGAGGCATCTGTGAACACCACAGCATGCCGGGACACCTGCTCTAGGGGCACTCCTGCCCGAAGAAAAAAGGGGTCCGACCACAGGCAGAAGGCTTGGTGGCAATCTGGAGTGATTGCCTCTCGGAACGTACCACATTGCCTCCCCCATCTTTCGGGGCTCGGCCGTGAAGCCAGTGCTGAAGCGGTCTCATATGAAGCAATCCGAGCGAGGTTACTGCCACGGTGGCTGCCAAATGCCCCAGGAGCCTCTGAAAGTATTTCAGTGGGACCGCTGTCCTCCCTTTGAACGTATTCAGGCAGTTCAGCACCGACTGAGCACGTTCCTCTGTGAGGTGTGCTGTCTGTTTGACTGAATCCAACTCCATACCGAGAAAAGAGATCCTCTGCACAGGGGAGAGTTTGCTCTTTTCCCAGTTGCCCTGAAGGCCCAACTGGCTGAGGTGACTGAGCAACAGGTCCCTGTGTTCGCAGAAGTGATCCTGAGACTGCGCTAAAATAAGCCAGTCATCGAGATAGTTGAGGATATGAACATCCTGTTCTCTCATGGGAACAAGGGCTCCCTCCACGACTTTCGTGAAGACGCGGAGAGACAGGGCCAGCCCGAAGGGTAGTACCTTGTACTGATATGCTCGACCCTCAAACTCAAAGCACAAGAACAGCCTGTATCAAGGGAGAATCGAGACATGAAAGTATGTGTCCTTCAGGTTGATTGCTGCAAACCAATCTTGGGGTCGGATGCACTCGAAAATGTGTTTCTGCGTGAGCATTTTGGATGGTAGCTTGTGGAGTCTCCGATTCAAAACTCGCAGGTCTAAGATCAGTCGTAACCCACCACTTTTCATGGGTACAATGAAGTAGGGACTGTAGAACCCTGACCTCATATTGGATGAAGGGACCGGCTTCATTGTGTTTTTCGCCAGTAGGACCGCGATCTCCACACGCAAGAAATGGGCATCGACAGCCTTCACTGTAGTGAAGTGGACACCCCTGAACTGAATCCCATAGCCAAGCCTGATGGTTCGAATGAGCCAGTGAGACGGACTGGGGAGCACTAAACAGGCTCACAGAGACCATACAAGCGGGATCTAAGGGACCAAAGGCAAACCCCTAGTGGGGCAGTAAGGTGCAACGCAGGGACACGGCTCGGGAGGCTCTCTCTGCAAGGCAGCCCGAAGCGGGGTCTGAGCGTGCTGTGCAACACCTACCTGGTTCCACGGTTGGACAGAGGGCGCAGGAGAGGCTTTGGTTGCCTTCTCGAACCACGCGCTGCTGCCCGCTGCAATAAAAGAGGGGGATGAGAGTGGAGAGGTTCTTGCCCTCCCACTACTCTCCGAGCCCTCTTCGGACCTGGAGATGAAGGAAAGTGCTCTTTTTTTGAGAATTTGGGTTCCGCTGGCTGGTGAATTTACCACCCGGCCCATCCTCCAGGGGAAGGAGTGGTGCAATCACCATCTCCGCCCACCATCCTAGGGCCTCTTGCTCTTGGCTTTACCACCCTTCTTGTCGGGGGCCTGGATGGGCTGGGCACCCTGCTTGAGACTGGCTCCACGGTGCTGCTTGGATGGAGGCTGTTGTTGCAGTGCGGGAGTTGGGGCAGCCGCAGGTGGGTGCCCTCGGTGACGAGCAGGCTGAGGTGCTGCGGGTGGCAGATGGGTGGACACAGCAGTTGAACGCCGTGGCAGGATGTGACTGATGGCCTCAGACTGCTTCTGTACAGCCGAGAACTGCTGGGCAAAGTTCTCAACCGTGTCGCTGAAGAGACCGGTCTGGGACATGGGGAAATTAAGGAACCTGACTTTGTCGGTATCCCTAATGTCGGCCAGACACAGCCAGAGATGGTGTTCCTGGATCACCTCAGTGGACATCGCACGACTCACTGACCGCGCTGTAACCATCGTCACACGAAGTGCAAGGTCCGTCGCAGCACGAAGTTCCTGGAGAACTTGTGGATTGTGACCACCCTTGTGCAGGTCCTTCAGTGCCTTGGCCTGATGGACCTGCAACAACGCTGTAGGGCCTCGCTCGACAGGACTTACCAAATGACGTTACCAACATGACTAAACAAAGCTGTCTTGTGACCAAAGATTCATTTGCTGACACCAAAATCCCTGGGGGCACTGGATAGCTCCTAATTCCAGCTAGTCAGCATTAAGAGAAGTGGTAATGTGACTTAAGAACAGAGAATATCTGTTCTGAGGCCTTCCTGATCACATTAAATTTATAGACGCTCACAAAACCCTTTTGTATCAAACAAACAGAACAGGAAACACCAATTAAACGGACCTGAAAAGAACAACGGATCCACACAGACATCCCCCTGATTAGGAATCCGTTTTGACCCGGTCACTTGTGACTCTGGTCGCTGTTCAATGACTCTATGCTTACAGATTCAATCTTGAATCTCAAAAGGACAATTGTCGATCATTTAAAGTATTAATTATATCCAGAATAACACATGCCATGATGTGATTACTAACATGTTGGATTCAATGCATTATATGTTTGTATTCCCTTCTGCATTTTCTTTCTCTTGTAATCACTGTTTTAATTAGGTCAGTCTAGTAATATGTGTGTAAGAAGTGTGTCATGTTTGAGTTCTAAATACAGGATTTATAATTCTCTGTAATTCTGTGTGAATAAAACATTGAAATTCAGTATCAGGAAGATATTAAGAAACGTTATAAAGTTGTTAATAAAACAGGAGAATGTTCCGTGGATATCACGCAGTGTAATCAATAGACAATAGACGGGGCGTGTCTAATCTCCGTAGCAACGTCTCATTGGAGGATTGCATCTGAAGGATGGAGCCAACTTGCTCCTTTAAAACTATGCTGTCCAAAACAAGCTAGTCGTTGAATTTGAAGCACCGATACTTTGACCATGGCTGAAAAGTTGCTTGGGTCATGCTGAAAAGAAGAAGTTGAGAACTGATCCTTTACTGGGGCTGATTTTCCATCTAACAGTCGCCGACTTCATCCAAGAGCCGCGTAGCTGATACTTCTCACCCAACAGCCGTCGAAATCCAGAACTCTGAAACACTCCGTGAACTATCTGACCAAAGTCTCCCAAGAAGAGAGACGCTCAAGCCAGATGCTCAGAACAGCACATTTCACCAGCCGGCAACTTCCTTCAAAGCTTCCGTGCTAACCAACGAAGGGCTTCCCTGAGAAGACGTCACCGCAAAACAGCTAATCCGAGTTGGGATTCCGCTCAACGAGCCACGAAACACCCACCTACCTCGGCTGTCAGAGTGAACGCAGGTACAAGCAAAACTTCTCTCTCTCTCTTGCTGGAAACTGGTGAAGCTCCTTTAAACCAAAAGAATCAAGCCAAAGCTCTGCTTTTGTGATTTTCCTCAGGTTACGAGTTAAGTTAGCACTGAACTTGGGACTTTTCATAGCTCATATCAACTCCGCGAATGTGTGTGTGTGTATGTATGTATGTGTGTGTTTAGCCTTAGTTTCTTGTAATCATTAGAAGTAGTCAATAAAGCTTGTTTTGATTTTCACATATACAAGTTTCTTGTGCTGTGTATCAAATTGCTGTCTTAAACTCAAAGATCAGTTACCTCTTGCTTATAATAATCATAATAAAATATTGTTACTGTTGGCCACAGAATAATATTTTATCCAGAATTGGTAAAATACTTTAACCTCAATTTTTCGCTGGACAAATAATTGATGAAGTATTAAATATTAATTCTGAATCATTTACAGTGAATCAATTACAGTTGATTCGATTCTTATTCCTTGTAACTTAATTACCCCTCTTTATACTTAATTGAGCTAATAAATAGGCGAAGTCCTACAACGCCATAACGTGTAGGGTGGAAGCGGCTTCCCTGCAGGCCTGGTAAGCCTTGCCGGTAAGATTCAATGAGTGCTTACAGGCCCAGGTAGGGAGAGACGGCTCCCCCTGCCAGGTGGAATTAGGGCAGAGTTGCATAGCAACGGCCCGTTCCACAGGGGGGATGCACATATAACCCTTCTCTGCACCGCCATTAAGGGTGATGAGGGAGGAGGACCCACCGGAATGGTTTTGGGCAGTAAAAGGTGCCATCCACATACCGGTGAGTTCTTCATTCACCTCCGGGAAGAAAGGAACCGGGGTTGGTGCCTGAGAACCAGCACGTGCCACCCCGAGATACCAACCGTCAAACCGCGAGGGCTCGGGACATGGTGGAGGATTCCACACGAGCCCGACCGTGTTGGTGGCCCAGGAAAGCACAGCCATCATCTCCGGATCTGAAACGGGCACAGTTACAGTTCCCGAAGGAGGCAACTGCGCCGACTCGTCATCGCCAGAAAAATCTGGCTCACCCTGCGATGCAGCTATTGACAACCGGTCATCAGGGGGAGCTCAGAAGGATACGGATGGTGCACACCTTTGAGATGGCCCACTGTGCTCCCCCGGCAGCTCTACTGGCTGCGGAGTGCAGGAGGAGTGAGGGTTCCTAGGGGGTTGGTTCCCCGAAGGAAGCGCGCTCACTGTAATCCTCAGATCACCAGTGTCGCTACCCGAAGCAACCCTCTGAGGAGGATTGGAACGAGGCAGCGGCACTGGGACTCCGCCCCTTTACAGGAAGTCGAGTCTCGATCGCAACTCCGAAATGGACATCTTCCCACAATGGGTACATGACTCTGCCTCAGCGTGCTTTAAGTCCAGACACGTGATGCAGCGATCGTGACCTTCCCTCGGTGCCAGGTAACAACCGCATCCAGAAACACACAAGTAGAATGTCATCTTTAAAAAGACGCAAGCTCTTCTTAAGTAAGCTCTTTCAGGGACTTGCTCTTTAAAAGTGCTGAAGCATGCAGGAGAACGGCTGCGGCAACACAGACAGGGATTGTGCGCAACCTGTCGTGTGCTCTCCTCTCTTTGAAGATGCTACTCTTACCAGCTGTGAGAACAGCTATTCAGCACTCCAATGCGCACCAAAAACAGCTTTTTTACAGCTGGGAACAGCTTTGCTCAAATAAGCAAAAAAAAAAAAAAAGAAAAAAAGAAAAAGAAAGAGAGGACTCGAACCCACTGCTATGCTGTCCGCCTGCATTTGAAGAGAGTGTGAAGAGCTGTTTTGACTCGTCGTAGAAAAGGTGAGCAACTGCTGCATATGATTGCATGCCAATGTGCATTGGCTTGTTTTAGTTACACTCAAAGCAGATTGGCCTCTCTAGCAAGATTCCTATATGTCGGTCTGTCCTTCGTACGTCGAACAGGACCAACTGAATGGAAACCATCATTTTAAACTGTAATAATATTTCACAATATTATTGTTTTTTTCTGTATTTATTATGAAATAAATGCAGCCTTAATGAGCATAAGAGACTTCGTTCAAAAACATTAAAAATAGTAATGTTTCCAAACTTTTGACTGGTAGTGAACATTAACTCCCTCAAGTCGGAGGTATCGCCGGTGACACCACCTCGGTTTTTTTCTTACCAGTGTGAAAGAGACTCAAAATACTCTGTCAATGTTGCACATACAATTAAGAGTTATACACCATTTTAATCTGTGAAATATCTTCTTTTATTTGTGTACACTCAGAGTAAAAACAAAATGTTGTGCTTTTTGTAAAATAAAGAAAACAAACATGATGCGTGATCTCTCGACTCCCTCTAAACAAAGTCCAATCTGATAGTTCTCAGAAAATGAACCGTAACTTAATGAATACTTATCACAAAAAAATTAGACATATGTCTAAAGAAACGTTGAAATGTCAGTTTTTAAATCGTGTAAGTCAAATCGAAAACAGAAATTCACTGTTTATGTAATCTGTATGAAAAGAGACACGTCAGATGCCCATAATTCAGCTCTTTATCCGCTAATGCGGCCGCGGCCACGCCCACGGAGTGAGCGTTATTCAGACACAAATTCTGAGGCAATACATGTATACATCATCTCAGTCGTGTATTTATTGTCTTGAAAAGTGTTTATCTGCATGTTATAGCCATGGTTAGTGATCTCTGGAAGCCTCTGTTAGTTCCTGGAATGTCACATGATATATGCCTGTTCTTTTACTGAGATATTTGTGAACTAAAGGTGCACAGAGTGCTCTCCGGCTGCAAGTATGAATTGAAAACTAAATTTCCAGCGCTCATAGTGATGACAATAAATACTGAATAAATATTACTCCTCTGTATAGAAAATTGACATAAACATATGAGAATCCATCAATATTTCTCCAAATGTGCATGGTTTTAAACATATTAAGAAATTATGGTCAATATAAGATTTTAAGAGTAAAACAGAGGTCAAAATGTGAAGCTTGAATCTTGGATCTTTTTAATGATATATAGTTTGTCAACTGCACATTAACATGTAGGCTATATAACAAATATAGTAGCCTATATGAAATGCCATAGAGGTAGGAATTAAGACGCTTTGCATCACAGAAATACATTATATTTTAAAGTATATTAAAATAGAAAACCATTATTTGGTTAGTGTTACAACAGAGACGGCTCGGAGGCAGATGTAAAAGCAAGTACAATGTTTTATTGATATCAGCAGAGATAACGGTGAGTATATGGCAATGTTAGAAGCTTGGTATGTAGATAGACGAATTGATACTGTCCTTTTGTTGATTGTAGGTGGAATATGGAGAAGCACGCTGGAGACTGGAGACTGGGAACACTCACACACAGTTGGAGAAGCACACGAGGAAGACTGGAGACACTGGAGATGTTGGAGGCAGGTAAGTAGCAGATTGGAGTCCTTAAGGTAAGTACACATGGAGATATGGTACGAACGAGACCGGACAGTGACTGTGTGTGAGTGTGGGGTTTTTAAGGTGGTGGTGATTGCTGAATTGATGACGTGCAGGTGGCGGCGATTAGTACTCTGGTGATTGTGTGCATGGGTATTGGAAGGAGGTGGAACCTGACGTGTCTGTGACAGTTAGAGACTTGAGACTTTTTAAAAAAAACATTAGTAATGCGTCCAATCTTTTGACTGGTACCGTAATTTAACAAAGGCCTATACAAAATTTTCTTTACATGATGTGCAATAACACGTGCATGTATGAGATCACAAAAATCATGTTTTTTGTCAAGAGTGGACATTAATCCTGTTATCAGCATGATCACAGAGGGTTTTTTTCCACATAGCCTACCTGATTGAAAGAGCTCATTATTATGCGGATAATTCAGGTCATTATGCGAATCTTTTGTCTTCTCAGGTGCAAATCACAGCATTATTCATGATGATTCATGCCTCCATGCATACTGTGTTTCTTGACAAAAAGTATATTAAAAATGTAAATCAATATATTGTTTTATATGAACGAGTAAGCAGGATAATTTTTATATAATTTTGAAGCAAAAACTCAAGTCTACAACCTCCAATACCCATAAATCTTGTGAACACAGTTTCAATATATATATTTTTGGCCTTATTTCAGTGACTTAAGTTTTTTGTTTTTTCAATAACCATGCATAAACATTATTCCTTCAAAAAAAAAAAAAAAAAAACATGTACATACATGTTCCTCAAATATTATTGTAGCCTACTTTGTGCTGAATACAGTGTAATGACACTTTTGTCATTAATATGTTTATGAACAACTGAAAAAATCACAAATGTCAGGGCATGTCAAAACTTCTCCAGGGCCCCAAAAATCCTCAGACCCCAGAGGGTTAACATGGTTAAAAATTTCCTTTTGGTTTGAAAATGGTTACAAAATGTCCCTGGAAATCAATATAAGAGGTCAAATATTGGCTCTAAATGTAAAGTTAATTTCTGTCACTTCCTTGTAGGTGATATACCATAAAATATATATGAGCAAAGTTAAACAAAATAACATTTACTAATAAACCAATATAATTAATGTATCACAATGTATTTTTCGTATAACTGTTATAATAATAATAATTAAAAATTGTTTTAAATAAGTAACATGAATTCATGTGATTATATTTACAAATCATATGATGACACTGGTATCTGCACATCAGCAACTGATTGTGTGGTTTCAACAGCATTCTGAGGTGCTCGTGTTATTTTGTTGAGAGTTTATTCAGTGTCAATCTTGTTAAATTAATAATTGTTTTTCCTTCATATTGCAGCGATTTATTTCTTGGTATTTTGGGGAATTATTACGTTTTAGTTTACTAATTGACTTTATCAGTGTTTTAATTAAATTCTTATTTGTTCAGGCTAGAGGTGTCACGATATGCCAGTATTGATGATAATCATGATATTTAAAAATGAAATATCGTGTTAATTAGGTGTCACAATACACTGGTATTGGTGATAACCATTATATTTAAAATGATGAATAGTACACATATTATAATGACATGTAAATAAATAATCCAGCACCAGTATCTGATCAGCAAGGACGACGGTTTCAGCTAAAAATCTTCTTTACTGTTCTACTGAAGAAAAACAGTCACCTACATCTCTGATGGTCTGAGGGTGAGTATATCAACAGCAGATATTCATTTTTGGGTTAATTATCCCTTTAATTCTCTTTGCTCCTATATAAAACGTTGTCAAAAGTTATCAATCAATAAGAATAGACCTCCATGCCTGACCAATGAAAATGATGCAGTAAATCTTATTGGCCTTAAGTGAAATTCACCAGAAAGTCAAATCAAAGGTGGCTCTTTAATTTCTTTACAATGTTAGAAATGTTTCATAATGGGGCATTTGTATGATTTGTACATGTAAATAACCTAGTCTGTCTAACTGCATCACTACATTGTACAGACATTACAGGTCAAACCCCTCTGATGTTTGATTTATTTAAATAAACAACATATTATATGGCTCTTAAAACACACTGTATATAAAAATTCAGTGTTGGAATTCTGAATTCCTCAAATTAATTTTTTTTTTTTTTTTTTTTTATAATTTTTTAATGTTTACTTGTCTTTTTTGTAAATTAATTTCAATTTGAAATCAAGTTTAAAATCAATCTTCCTTGTGCTGCATGTAAGCTATTGCAACAAAGTTGCCCTATTGTAAGGACAAAGACACAGAGTTAACAAATGTTTAAGTGAGATTATTGTAATGGCAATTAATCAATGTTTAAATATGTAAAAATTAAAATCTGTTCATCAAACAAGTTGTTACGTACAGAAGGGGACGGAGACACAGGTATAGTTAATATGAGTTTATTAGACAACCAGAGATGGAGGGCAGAGTGCAGGTGAGTGAAAGCAGATTAAGTTTATGACTGTAGATGATACTGGATCTGTTACTTGTCTTTATCTTTCCAAGGGAACGTGGATGCAGGCAGGCGTGGAGCAGACGAGACACGATGACACTCACTTGAGACGAGGAGAAACTAGAAATAACAGAGAACGCTGGAGACAGGTAAGTAGATGTTAGAAGAGTCCGGACAGTGACTGAATGCTCTGGAGTGTCTTTTATGCTGCTGTGATGACTGGTGCTGATGAGTGTCAGGTGTGGCTTGTTAATACTCAGGAGAGGGAGTGCGTAGTGACCCCCCCAAGGCCCGCTCCTGAGGACCGTGGACCCCAACGTCGTGGTGGTCAGCCCCTGCCACGAGGAGCTGGTCGGTTAGGATGTCTGTCCTGCGCCTGCGTAGGGCTCGCTGGAGTTGGAGATGAGCTGAGTCCCAGACCCTCTCGCTCTCCCGGAACCAGTAATCCACTGCAGGGATGTTCCAGGGGAACAGTGGGGGTTGGTAGCCGAGTACGCACTGGACGGGAGTAAGACCAGTGGTGGACTGACGGAGAGAGTTCTGGGCGTACTTGGCCCAACCCAGAAATGGCCGATCTCCTGAATCTTCCTCTCCGTCTGCCCGTTCGTCTGGGGATGGTAGCCAGAGGAGAGACTTATGGTCAGACCTAGGAGCTTGAAGAAGGATCTCCATACTATTGAGGTGAATTGCGATCCACGGTCAGATACAATATCTTCGGGCAGTCCATAGTATCTGAACACATAGTTGAACATTAGCTCTACGGTCTCCATTGCCGTTGGCAGTCCAGGCAATGGAAGCTCCCGCTTCCCGATGTCATAGTTGACCTCTGCCGGGTTGAGCTTGCGGGAGAAGAAGGCACATGGATTGCTGCTGTATTATAAGACCGCTCCCACTCCTGTGGTTGAGGCGTCCACCTCGACGACTAAAGGGAGATCTGGATAAGGGTGAGCCAGGAGGGGAGCGGTCGTAAACGCTGTCTTGAGTGTGTCAAAGGCTTGCGTGGCTGCTGGAGTCCAGGACAGAGACTTGGGCTTATTCCTGAGAAGACTTGTAAGCGGACTGTTGATAGAACTGTAACCTTGGATGAATCTGCGGTAGAAGTTTGCAAAACCCAGGAACCTTTGTAACTCTTTCACGGATGTGGGAATGGGCCAGTCTTTGACAGCACTTACCTTCCTCTTGTCCATGCGGACGCCACTGCGATCAATGTTGTAACCCAAAAACTGCACTGAGGGCTGGTGAAAGGTACACTTCTTGACTTTGAGAAACACATGGTAGTCCCTCAGGCATTGGAGGACCTCCGCAATGTGGCGGCAATGGTCGGCCATACTCCGGGAGTAGATCAAGATGTCATCTATGTAGACCAGAACTGACTTGTGCAGGAATTCCCGGAGCACCTCATGCATGAAGTCTTAGAATACGGAGGGGGTGTTGACAAGTCCATATGGCATGACAAGATGTGGCCAGTAGGGGTCACGAAAGCTGTCTTCCACTCGTCCCCCTCATGTATTCTGATGAGGTTATAGGCACTGTGGAGGTCCAAATTGGTGAACACCGTGGCACCACCTAGATGTTCCAATGCTGATGGGAAGAAAGGAAGTGGGTACCTGAATTTTACGGTGATTTTGTTCAAAGCTCTGTAATCGATGCAGGGCCGCAAGCCTACGTCTTTCTTCGCCATGAAGAAAAAACTTGAAGCAGCAGGGGAAGTAGACAGGCATATGTAGCCTTGTGACAGTGCTTCGCTTATGTACTCCTCTATGGCCTTCTCCTCCGGGATGGATAGGGAGTATATCTTCCCTCTGGGCACTGGCTCACCGTGGATAAGGTCGATTGCGCAGTCCCATGGCCGATGAGGAGGCAGCTTGGAGGCTTCTTTAGGACAGAAGACATCTCTGAAGTGGGAGTAACAGGCAGGCATGTCCGTTGAACGTTTCTCGAGTGGACTTTCCACAGAAGTAGCATAGACTTGGATTTCTTCAGAACTTGGAAGACTTGGAACAGGAAACTCAGGAAAACAGTCATTAAAACATTGGTTACCCCACTTCAGGATCTCTCCTGTCCTCCAGGAGATGATGGGGTTGTGCTGCTCAAGCCAGGGGCACCCTAGAATCACGTCTGCCGTTGACTCCTCCAGAACCAGCAGGTGGATTTCCTCCGTGTGGAGAGTACTAACTTGGAGGTGGAGAGGTCCCACTTTGTAACAAACTTGACGAAGATTGTTACTTGGTTTTCCAGTTACCGAGTGGATTTGGTATACCTTCGGCATGGCGGCAGTCTTGAGTTGGAGCTGGCGACAGAGGGCTCCGGAGATGAAGTTTCCAGCTGACCCAGAATCGAGGAGGGCATTGACTGGAAGACAGAAGTCGGCAGCAGTAAGGTTTACAACAATAGTGAGGGGTTTCATCTTATTCAACGTAGGCATGATAACACTCACCATAGGTTGCACTGGACGAGTGCGACCTATGGCAACCACTGGCATTTAAAGATGTAATGCCCAGCACAGCCGCAATATAGACAGAGATTCTGGGTCAGCCTCCTCTGTCGCTCAGCAGACGAAAGACGTGAGTTCTCAATTTGCATGGGTTCGCAGGCTGGTTCTGGATGGCTGACGGATTCTGGCTGGCGGTGGATAGATGGGAACAACGGCTGGCCCTGGTGCTCTTCAAGACACAGCTGCATACGAGTGGCGAATCTGATGGATAACTGGATGAATTTCTCGAGCCCAATGGAATCCTCGTATGCAGCGAGATGCAACCCCACACACGTGGATCGAGGCCTTGACGATAGGTGGTAATAAGGCCTTGTTCATTCCAACCACTTGCTGCGGCTAGGGTTCGAAACTGGAGGGCATAATCAGACACAGACATTAGACCTTGTTTCAATTTGCATAATCTCTCACTGATAGTTGAATCCCAAGCTGGTTTCCCGAAAACTTCCTTGAAATTGTTAATGAAGCTTGACAACGACTTTACAACAGGATTTTTCTGTGTCCAGAGTGGTTCAGCCCAACGAAGAGCTTTATCGTCGAGTTGAGAGATTATGAAAGTCACCTTAGTACTGTCGTCGGGATACAAGTGCGGTTGCATTTCCAGGACCAGCGAACACTGCAGAAGGAATCCGTTCTCCGCCGAGCCAGTGAAGGGCGCCTGTTTGGCCATGAGACTGGCGACCGCAGATGGTGAAGGAGATGCAGCGGTGAATGCGGAAGTGGTCGCTGGAGGTGCTGGATCCAGATTGCTCATCTTGGTTGTTTTGACGGTGTTGGTCCGGTCTTCTGTTACGTACAGAAGGGGACAGAGACACAGATATAGTTAATATGAGTTTATTAAACAACCAGAGATGTTGGGCAGAGTGCAGGTGAGTGAAAGCAGGTTAAGTTCGTGACTGTAGATGATACTGGATCTGATACTTGTCTTTATCTTTCCCAGGGAACATGGATGCAGGCAGGCGTGGAGCAGACGAGACACAATGTCACTCACTGGAGACGAGGAGAACGCTGAAGACAGGTAAGTAGACGTTAGAAGAGTCTGTGAGGTAAGCATAGCAGGTAGGTATGCATTAACGAGACCGGACAGTGACTGAATGCTCTGGAGTGTATTTTATGCTGCTGTGATGACTGGTGCTGATGAGTGTCAGGTGTGGCTTGTTAATACTCAGGAGAGGGAGTGCGTAGTGATTGGGTGAGTGTAGAGCCTGGCGTGTCTGTGACAAAAGTGGACGTGTGTCTTCAGAAGTCTTGAATTAAACCGCTCCATTCAAATGGATTACTGTTACAATGAGTCTTGTGCTTTTTGAAGCTTGAAAATAATGATAACCTTGACAAAATGAATGGACAAAAATTGAGATATTATAATATCTATATGACAGTATACAATATCCCCATGGTATTGAAAATTATATTGAAAGTTATGTGAAGATTATGTGTATTTTCATTATCTTTAGTTAGATGCATTTACATTGTGATTGTGCCTCAGATGCAATCAACTCTGTCTGTGTTTGTAAAGGTGTGAACCAAATGGCCCATAAAGACGTATAGCCCACAGCAACTGATGGTGTGAATGACAAAGAAACAGCATTGCTCAGAGTAGATTGCAGGGTAGATCGATCTCCTGTGGGAGGTCCTAAAAGTGTTCTATTTTTTGTAGCCCTTTTGTTTTTGTGTATAAAGTTCTGTCCCACAGACAAAGATCTTTTGAAGGCCTACACGCTGACAATGCTGAAGAACTGTGCTACACTCAGAACACTTTCCAAAGGGGGAAATTTCCAAAGGGGAACTGTGTTGCATAGATAAGATATCTCCGGAAGGGGGATTAGGGCTGTGTGGCGCAGTTTGAGGTGTCTTGGCAAAAGGGGAGATTGAAACTTTGTTTATCAGTTTGAAGTGCCTTAACAGGTAGCAGTCCTGTTGTGTGAGGAAGATCCATTCAGATCCGCTCTGATGGATAGATCCGTTTAGATCCACTCTGACGGACAACAACAACAACAACAACAACAAAACTCCCTAAGACTTCCTAGCTCTTCCATCCAGATAGCAAAATTATCTGTTTTTACTGTTATTTCTATTCCTTATGTTCTATTTTTATTATTATTCTTTATGTAAAGCACTTTGAATTACCATTGTGTATGAAATGTGCTATACAAATAAAATTGCCTTGCCTTGCCTTACACTATTACCTTCAATAAATTCTTCTCCCCACAAGAACTCTGGTTAACCTTACTTATTTTATGTATTAGAGAAATCTAATACATTGGCGAGCCACCCCCAAAAGACAGCTCAGCCAAATACAGCAAAATCTAACAGTGACCACTAATTAATCTACGTCAACATCAAAGGATATTTTGTATGCACTATAATCCTTATTCACTTCGAGTCTTTATGGTAGAGATGATCTTACCACAGATCCTCCAGTTTACAGTAAGGATTCTCCAGTACAGCAGAAATCACCTTCGCTCCTGAGTCTCCAAGTTTATTCCCAGACAGATCCAGTAGTCTCAGGTGTGAGGGGTTTGATCTCAGAGCTGAAGCCAGAGGAGCACAACCTTCACCTGTGACACCACAATCCCACAACCTGTAGAAAACAATGACACATTCTTCACTCTCTCAGATCAACAGAGACTTCATTATTAAAAAGAAACCAAAACAAAAGCACAAATCCCCATGTTGGATGTGAGTTTTACTATGTGTGTGTGTGTGTGTGTGTGTGTCTGTCTGTGTGTGTGTTTTAGGGAACAGCACATTCCAGGGCCCAGTTTATGGCCGGGCCCCCTTCTGTCCCTCAGCGGACAAAGGTTTGCTACATTTTAATTGGATCTTGGTGGACTAACACAAACAAACTGTCCAACACCATCAGATAAAGATGTAAGGACAACATCCAGACACCTCTTAGAGGTCAAGAAGAAGACCTCTTGTACCAAGCCTGGGAAGGACATAACTTCTCATTGGTCCACATGCAGTTTCTGCCCTTCAACTATCTAGAGACTACTTCCTAAGGTTGGCCAGAGACTGAGAGATTGCATAAAAATTCATCAGGACATCAGCAGCAGTGGGTGAAAACAAGAGATATCACAGTGATCCATCCAAATCCATTCATAACTATGTTTGGAAAACCTTAAACTGATGCAAACTACACACATCCATTTCATACTTATTCACAGAAATAAGTATTCTCAGTGACAGCTATTTGTAGTGCAACATCAAACACAAATTCAGCTGTTAATGTACATGACAGATGTACATGGCACCTTCGTGCCCTGCTTTCTGGGCTGGATTATACATGGTCTCTGATACCCGTTGCAGCCCTGCGCCACCCAGCTCGTCACCACTCTGCACGCCACTGTCTCTGCACGTCTCAGTCTATGCATCGGCTGTCCATTTGGAGTGAAGTTATTGTACATCGTATTCTGTCAATAAATATTGTTATACTTGCAATTGGATCCTCTGTCTGTGTTCATTTCCTGACAGAATGAACTGACCTGAAAATGGATCCAGCAAGGTCGTCGGATCTTCAGGAATATTTGAGCAAGAGCGCTCAATGGACGGATCATCAGGACGAGAAAGTGATGGCCACCGAGGAGGCGCAGTGGGATATGTTCCTGCATGGGTTGGCCGACCGTGTTCAACAGGAAATCTACTCGTTGGATTTGCCCACCAGTCTCAACGGACTTATTGAGCTCACGCTACAAGTGGATGCCTGCTTACAAGAACGCACGGAGCGTAAGAGGCCAGTAGCACGCTTCGAAGAACTGGAGGAAACGGGAGCCAGCGGAGGTAACACGGTCGGCCCCCCGTTCAATCTGGAACCCATGCAGGTGGGTAGAGCTCGGCTCTCCCGGGAGGAGAGATTACACTGGAGAGAGAAGGGACTGTGTTTATACTGTGGTGGAGCGGGACATTTTCTAAAGGAATGTCTCGTAAAAGGCAGAGCCCGACAGTAGGACCGAGGTTACTGTCGGGTGGTCTTTCACTGGAGAAATTCTCGTCTGCGACGCTCCTCCCGGTGAGACTGCAATGGGTATCGGGGCATCACATCTGCCAGGCTCTGGTCGACTCGGGGGCGGAGGGCAGCATCATGGACCACAATTTGGCCACACGGCTGCACATTCCTATTCACCCCCTGGAACATGCCATATCTGTTCTCACCCTCAACGGACAGAAGTTACAAACCATCACACACGCCACAGAACCGTTAACCGTCATCACATCCGGTAATCACACTGAACAGTTGTCATTTTTCATCTCTAGTTCTGCACTCCATCCGGTCATCTTGGGACATCCGTGGCTGGTGAGACACAAGCCCAGGATCGAGTGGGGCCAGGGTTCGCCGGCGCCACACGAGCACCTTGCCCTGCCGGCGCCACACGAGCACCTTGCCCTGCCGGCGCCACTCAAGCCGTCTGCCCTGCCGGCGCCACTCAAGCCGTCTGCCCTGCCGGCACCATCCAAGTGCCTCGCCCTGCCGGCGCCTCCCGAACGCCTTGCCCTGCCGGCGCCACCCCAGCTGTCTGCCCTGCCGGCGCCTTCCCA
Source organism: Megalobrama amblycephala (assembly GCF_018812025.1). Taxonomy (NCBI): domain Eukaryota; kingdom Metazoa; phylum Chordata; class Actinopteri; order Cypriniformes; family Xenocyprididae; genus Megalobrama; species Megalobrama amblycephala. The sequence goes on from NC_063055.1 coordinate 36,651,399, forward strand.
GCGCCTTGCCCTGTCGGCGCCACACGAGCGCCTTGCCCTGCCGGCGCCACTCAAGCCGTCTGCCCTGCCGGCGCCACTCAAGCCGTCTGCTTCGCCCTGGCCCTCTGCCAGGACCCTGGGCCTGCCGGCGCCTGCCTGGATGGTTCTACCGGTCCCACCCTGGTCTGTCCCGCCGGTGCCGCCCTGGTCTGTCCCGCCGGTACCGCCCTGGTCTGTCATGTGTTTCTTTGTGCCATGTGCTCTCATGTCTATTGTCTTGACCCCACCCACCTTGTTACCTCATTATTGGTTGATTTGCCCCACCTGTCCTCCCTCGTTACCTGCCTTGTTTGCTCTCCTACTTATTCTCCTTGTGTTTGCAGTCCTGTGCTGGTTCGTCGTCGTATCTCCCCATGTGTTTCCTTTTGTCAAGTCGAGTCGAGTCAAGTAAGGTCAAGTCTGTTTTCCCCCACGGGGTTGTTTTTGTTGTGTTTTTGTTTCAATTTTTATTATTAATAAAGCCCTTCCTTCCCTGCATTTGAGTCCTCGCTCCTTCCACCACCCACCCCAACCTGACAGCATGGAGAGCTTCTTGAGACTCCAGAGACACCAGAAGCTTCAAATACCTGTTTGCTGCTCAATTAATTTTTTTGACAGGAACTTTCATTAATAAGCCTTTATCTGACCGAGTTCTGCTGTGCTCTAAATCACTCACAAATCTTATAATTCAATAATGTCCATTCAGTATTAGTTGTTTTCATGCCTTTTGCACAACATTGGACCATTTCATGCTTTTCATCTTCAGAAAGATCTTTCTTCCTCCCCTTATCGCCTGAGAACTCTTAGAATAACTAAAATCTGAATGTTTATTGAACATTATCCGCTGAAATGTACTGAAACTGTAATTTTGACCTTCAACTGTTTGGAGGCCATTGGAGTCCACTATATGGAGAAAAATCCTGAAAAGTTTTTTATCAAAAACCTTAATTTCTTTTTGACTGAAGAAAGAAAGAAAGAAAGAAAGAAAGAAAGACATTAATATCTTGGATGACATTGGGGTGAGTAAATTATCAGGACATTTTAATTTGAAAGTGAACTAATCCTTTAACTTGCAAATTGGGCTAAAAAATCCTGTAGTCTCAACTTGGCATTACATGAGTGTTGTTGCGAGTCACGCTCTTACTGATATCTGATGATCAGTAGTGGCAGTAGTGTGTTTACCCACCATGCAAAGCACGCATTTGCGTGATACACAGGTATATACACTGCATTCCATCAGTTTTTTTTTTTCTTTAAAAGTATAAATGTTTTTATACATACACTATAAATGCATTTGAACTGACAATAAAGATGGATAGTGACAAAAAAGACAGAAATTCTCATAGCTCTCCTCAGAAAAATGCTTGCTACACAAAAAAAAAAAAAAAACTTGCTAGTTGACGGCCAACCAACATCCTGCAGCCAGAGTCTCGGCCTTACAGCATTGCAGAGAAACTGCATTGAATAATAAATCTATTGGAGCAGTTATTTTCAATTTTACAATTAAAATGAATGGACTGTGTTAATATTGACTGAATGTTGATGTCAAAGTGTGTTTTTCAGTGTGACTATCAGTACGAGAGCACCACGGCGCATGTGTGTTGTTGATGCGAGACCAGACGTTGATGCGAGAATGCGTTGGAGATTAATGTTTTGTAAATTAAGTGATAAATAAAGTTGTTTTTTTGGACAAAGAATGCACTTTAATGTGCTTCATAAAACTGAGGTTAAACCACTGCAATCACATGGAATACTTTAATGATGTCTCTACTACTTTTATAAACTTTTCATAACTTTCCATAACTACTTTTTACTTTTCATAAACGTTTATGTTATTGAAAAAACAAAAAACTTAAGTCACTGAAATAAAGCCAAAAAATATATATTAAATCTGTGTTCACAAGACTTCTGGGTATTGGAGGTTGTAGACTAGAGTTTTTGCTTCAAAATGAGGTAAAAATTATGCTGCCTGCTTGTTCATATAAAACAATAGAGAGATTTAAATTTTCTAAAACATCTTTGGTCAAGAAACACAGTATGCGTGGAGGCGTGAATCATCATGAATAATGAGTGATTCTCACCTGAGAAGACAAAAGAATCGCATAAAGAGCTCTAATGACCTGCATAAATAATGAGTTCTTTCAGTCAAGTAGGCTGTGAAAAAACTCCTCTGTTATCATATCTCAAGCTCATCATGGTGTAAATCAAACATACAGAAAAAACAGCAATACTGTGAAATATTATTACAATTTAAAATAATGGTATTCTATTATATACTTTAAAAACTTTGTATTTCTGTGATGCAAAGTGTCTGAACAATTATGTTACCTCCATTTCATATAGGCTTTTAGCTTAAAAGCATGCACATTTGGAGAAATATTGATGGATTCTCATATGTTTGTCAATTTTCTATACAGAGGAGTAATATTTATTCACTATTTATTGTCATCATTGTGAGCGCTGGATACTGTGTTTTCATGCATTAGCGGATAATGAGCTGAATCACGGACTTCTGACATGGCTCTCTTTTCATACAGATTACATAAACACAGAATTTTTGTTTTCGATTTGACTTACACTATTTAAAACCTGACATTTCAAAAAAATTTTAGACATAAGAAAAAAATTTTTGTGATTAGTATTCAGAAAGTTACTGATCATTTTCTGAGAACTATCAGATTGGACTTCGTTCAGAGGGAGACGAGAGATCACGCATCATGTTAGTTTTCTTTATTTTGCAAAAAGCACAACATTTTGTTTTTACACTGATCTCACAGTCTCTTTCACACTGGTAAGAAAAAAAACGCAGTGGTATCGCCGGCGTGACCGCCGACCCGAGGGAGTTAATCTGACATACAGTCAGGTCCATAAATATTAGGACATCAACACAATTCTAATCTTTTTGGCTCTATACACCACCACAATTGATGAAATGAAATGAACAAGATGTGCTATAACTGCAGACTTTCAGCTTTAAATTGAGGGTATTTACATCCAAATCAGGTCAACGGTGTAGGAATTAAAACAGTTTGTATATGTGCCTCCCAATTTTTAAGGGACCAAAAGTAATGGGACAGATTAACAATCATAAATCAAACTTTCACTTTTTAATACTTGGTTGCAAATCCTTTGCAGTCAATTACAGCCTGAAGTCTGGAATGCATAGACATCACCAGATGCTGGGTTTCATCCCTGGTGATGCTCTGCCAGGCATCTACTGCAACTGTCTTCAGTTCCTGCTTGTTCTTGGGGCATTTTCCCTTCAGTTTTGTCTTCAGCAAGTAAAATGCATGCTCAATCGGATTCAGGTCAGGTGATTGACTTGGCCATTGCATAACATTCCACTTCTTTCCCTTAAAAAAACTCTTTAATTGCTTTCGCAGTATGCTTCGGGTCATTGTCCATCTGCACTGTGAAGCGCCGTCCAATGAGTTCTGAAGCATTTGGCTGAATATGAGCAGATAATATTGCCCAAAACACTTCAGTGTTTGGCAGTGTTTCAGTTCCATTAGCAGCCATACATGCCCACATGACACTACCACCACCATGCTTCACTGATGAGGTGGTATGCTTTGGATCATGAGCAGTTCCTTTCCTTCTCCATACTCTTCTCATACTCTTCCCATCACTCTGGTACAAGTTGATCTTGGTCTCATCTGTCCATAGGATGTTGTTCCAGAACTGTGAAGGCTTTTTTAGATGTTGTTTGGCAAACTCTAATCTGGCCTTCCTGTTTTTGAGGCTCATAAATGGTTTACATCTTGTGGTGAACCCTCTGTATTCACTCTGGTGAAGTCTTCTCTTGATTGTTGACGTTGACACCCATACACCTACCTCCTGGAGAGTGTTCTTGATCTAGCCAATTGTTGTGAAGGGTGTTTTCTTCACAAGGGAAAGAATTCTTCGGTCATCCACCACAGTTGTTTTCCGTGGTCTTTTGGTGTTGCTGAGCTCACCGGTGCATTCTTTCTTTTTAAGGATGTTCCAAACAGTTGATTTGGCCACACCTAAAGTTTTTGCTATCTCTCTGATGGGTTTGTTTTGTTTTTTCAGCCTAATGATGGCTTGCTTCACTGATAGTGACAGGTCTTTGGATCTCATATTGAGAGTTGACAGCAACAGTTTATGCAGATAGCACACTTGAAATTAACTCTAAACCTTTTATCTGCTCCTTGTGAATGGGATAATGAGGGAATAACACACACCTGGCCATGGAACAGCTGAGCAGCCAATTGTCCCATTACTTTTGGTCCCTTAAAAAGTGGGAGTCACATATACAAACTATTGTAATTCCTACACTGTTCACCTGATTTGGATGTAAATACCCTCAAATTAAAGCTGAAAGTCTGCAGTTAAAGCACATCTTGTTCGTTTCATTTCAAATCCATTGTGGTGGTGTATAGAGCCAAAAAGATTAGAATTGTGTCGATGTCCCAATATTTATGGACCTGACTGTACTATGAGTTGGGCCCCCTCAGGGGCCAAACCCACAGGTTCAATACTTCTGGGCGGGGTGAAAAATCAAGCCCTTTGCCTGAGATAGAAGGTCTCTCCTGATTGGAATCTCAGAGGGAGAGCCGTCGAGGAGAGATACAAGGTCCAAGAACCATATCCGACTTGGCCAGTAAGGCTCTACTAGCAGTAGACTTATCCCTTCCTGGCTAATTTTGTCCAGAACTCCTGGGAGCAGAACAATTGGGGGAAAAACGTATAGATGTAGCCTCGGCCATGTCTGTACCATGGCATCCAGTCCAAGAGGAGCTGGATGCGTGAGGGATAACCACAGTGGACAGTGCGTCGTATCCTGAGACGTGAAAGATCCACTTCCTCGTGGTCATAAATCTCCCATATGAGCTTCACCACTTTGGGGTGAAGTCTCCATTCCCCTGGCCTCAGCCCCTGTCTTGACAGGATGTCTGCTCTTATATTCTAGGTCCCTGGAATAAGATTGTTCTCGAGGAGAGTATCATCCCCAGGGACCACAGGAGGATCTGGTGTGCCAGTTTGCATAGTGGGAGCGAACGCAGCTCCCCCTGTCGATTTATATAATAGACCATCGATGTATTGTCTGTCCAGACAGCACGATGACATCTCAGGTCTGGGAGGAAGAACTTCAACGCATTGAAGAATGCCATCACCTCCAGGCAATTTATGTGCCACGAGAGATGATGACTCGGCTTTCCATTACCACTCCCCAGCCTGTGAGAGAAACTATCATGAGAGTGACTCAATGATATTAAGCTCCTAACACAGGGCCCTGGGGCAGGAACCAAATTTTCTTCCATATAACCAAGGCGCGGAGACACCACCGCATGATCCTGATCATACGAAGTGGGTTTCCCCTCAGGGAAAACCCTTGGTCCTGAGCCACCACTGTTAGGGTCTCATGTACAGCAGGCCAAAAGGTATCACTGTTGGACGCAGCTGCCATCAGACCCAACAGTTTTAGAAAACTGTTTTACAGTGAGTGACTGGCATAGTTATATCTGTGACTGAAAATATTGCAGCTATACAAGTGGGCGACAGAACGGCCCACAGCATCACTGAATCCATACCACACCCAGGAAGGTGGTTCTCTGTAATGAAGAAAGCACACTCTTCTTGGCGTTCAGCCACAACCCCAAATTTTTAATATGAGCAAGAACGACATCTCAATGTCTAACTGACCATTTGTTCCAACTGCACTTATATTAGCCAGTCATCTAATCAGTTCAGAATGTGTATGCCCTGCAGCCTGAGCGAGGCCAGAGCTGCATCTACGCATTTCATGAACGTGTGGGGTGACAGAGCTAGACCGAATAGAAAAACCTTATATTGGTATACTTTGCCCCTGAAAGCAAACCTGAGGAACTGAGGATGGAGAAATGGAAGTATGCATCCTTTAGATCTATCATGACAAACCAGTCCTTGGATCTGGTTTAACATCAACATTTTGAACCTAAGTCTCCAGACTGAATGATTCAAATGATTAAGATCTAATATAGGATGTAACCCTCCATTCTTCTTTGAAACAAATTAGTAGCGGCCGTAAAAATCCTAACTCTCTGCTGGGAGGAGGAACCCATTTTATAGCTCCTTTCGCAAAAGAGTTTACTTTCTCTTCCATTACCAGAGCCTGCCAATTGAGATAAATTTGGCAGAAGTCTCAACTCTGCCAGAAAATCCACAAAAGGGAACCAGCCTCTCAAGGCTGGTCTCTGGTATACTTGGTGACCTGAAACACACCAGCAGGAAACAACCCATTTGACTGCTTTTCGGCCCTCCTCAGAGGGTGCGAACCTGATGCAGCGTCGTGTGAATGCTGAGTCTTAGCTTGCTGGAAACTGCTGCGCCCTGAAGCACCAAGGGTGCCAGGGTTGGCAGTATGGCCCCCTAAGGACAATGAAGTGGGGCGGGCACCGTATACTGAGGTGTACACTGCTCTATCCCGTATGGGGCTGCCCTTAGATTTTATTCAGAGGGTGAAAGTCTGATGCAACGTTGTGTGAGCGCTGAATCAAAAGCTTGCTGGAAACTGCTGCGGCCCAAAGCACCGTGAGTGATGGGGTTGGCAGATCAGTCCCCTGAGGGCAACAAAGTGGCACGGGCACCGTATACTGAGGTGTACACCACTCCACCCCACAGGGGCCTGCCCTAAGAAGCCTAACACCACTGGCATCAGGATCTACATGAACTAATATGTGAATCTAACTACTTAAAGTCAGATTAATATGTATTATTTTAATTTCTCAAAAAATTTAAAATTACATTATATATTTTTTAAATTATATATATATAAATTACATATATATATATATATATATATATATATATATATATATATACATATATATATATATAAATTACATATATATATATATATATATATATATATATATATACATATATATATATATATATTTGGATTTCATGAGAGCTACACATTCCAAAAAAGTTGGGACAGGTAGCAATAAGAGGCCGGAAAAGTTAAATGTGCATATAAGGAACAGCTGAAGGACCAATTTGCAACTTATTAGGTCAACTGGCAACATGATTGGGTATAAAAAGAGCCTCTCAGAGTGGCAGTGTCTCTCAGAAGTCAAGATGGGCAGAGGATCACCAATTCCTACAATGCTGCGGCGAAAAATAGTGGAGCAATATCAGAAAGGAGTTTCTCAGAGAAAAATTGCAAAGAGTTTGAAGTTATCATCATCTACAGTGCATAATATCATCCAAAGATTCAGAGAATCTGGAACAATCTCTGTTCATAAGGGTCAAGGCCAGAAAACCATACTGGATGCCCGTGATCTTCGGGGCCTTAGACGGCACTGCATCACATACAGGAATGCTACTGTAATCGAAATCACAACATGGGCTCAGGAATACTTCCAGAAAACATTGTCGGTGAACACAATCCACCGTGCCATTCGCCGTTGCCGGCTAAAACTCTATAGGTCAAAAAAGTAGCCATATCTAAACATGATCCAGAAGCGCAGGCATTTTCTCTAGGCCAAGGCTCATTTAAAATGGACTGTGGCAAAGTGGAAAACTGTTCTGTGGTCAGACGAATCAAAATTTGAAGTTCTTTTTGGAAAACTGGGACGCCATGTCATCTGGACTAAAGAGGACAAGGACCACCCAGCGCTCAGTTCAGAAGCCTGCATCTCTGATGGTATGGGGTTGCATGAGTGTGTGTGTCATGGGCAGCTTACACATCTGGAAAGGCACCATCAATGCTGAAAGTTATATCCAAGTTCTAGAACAACATATGCTCCCATCCAGACGTCGTCTCTTTCAGGGAAGACCTTGCATTTTCCAACATGACAATGCCAGACCACATACTGCATCAATTACAACATCATGGCTGCGTAGAAGAAGGATCTGGGTACTGAAATGGCCAGCCTGCAATCCAGATCTTTCACCCATAGAAAACATTTGGCGCATCATAAAGAGGAAGATGCGACAAAGAAGACCTAAGACAGTTGAGCAACTAGAAACCTGTATTAGACTAGACTGGGACAACATTCCTATTCCTAAACTTGAGCAACTTGTCTCCTCAGTCCCCAGACGTTTGCATACTGTTATAAAAAGAAGAGGGGATGCCACACAGTGGTAAACATGGCCTTGTCCCAACTTTTTTTGAGATGTGTTGATGCCATGAAATTTAAAATCAACTTATTTTTCCCTTAAAATGATACATTTTCTCAGTTTAAACATGTGATATGTCATCTATGTTGTATTCTGAGTTTTAGTTTTAGTAATTCTTCAGTTTAAGTTCTGAGAGAGCTATTCAGTCCATTATAAATTCTGATTTTGGCCGCCTCTGGAATGGAGCAAAGCATAGATTTTAGCCTACCTGATAACTTCAAGTAAATACGCTGGAAATACGCACTCATTCAAGGATGTGCATTTATTTCATGTACGGAAAAGGCACGGGCGCCTGCAAGATTTCATCTTTTTTTTTAAACTCCAAACAGCAACGAAATTGACAAACATCCATTTGGTGCATGTTTACAGAGGAAAATACTCGATACTGTCTGTTTTACTGAGAAATCGCTTCAGGTGATTCAGTGAGAGAGCAGTTCAAACAAATGCAACTGGATTCAGACCGTTTTGCAAAGGCATTTTACCAGTTAAGGCATGAAGAAATTTTTTTCACTTGAATCTTTTTTAAAAATGTCATTTTGGTGATCAAAGATGAGTTTTAAGGGATAAAATAATTGACTACAGGGCTTTAATTATTATATTAAAGGTTATACTGCTGTTTAATCGTCAGCTTGGTTTGTTTGTGCATGTCTTGTATGCTCTTCTGCTTGTTTAAATTTCATTTAAATGTAAATTAACAGGTATGAAATATGATGACTAAGAGAAAAACAATGCTAATGAGAAGACAAGCACTTGACGGTGGGAAAATATATTTATTTATTATTCAGAATGCGCATTTGGAAGCAAAATATATTAATGAACATTTCAGCAGGTTGAAGATAATTAATGTTAATGCAGAGAATATGATTTAATTGTTTATAAAACATTTGGCAGCCCAAAAATGTAGTAATAATCTGCGTTTTAATGAGAAGCTCTCTGTATATAAATGTGCTGAACGCTGAACCGTAATAAGTAGAACGCGGAAGTAGTTGTGCAAGTAGTCCATTGGCTAAAAGGTTGAAAAAAAAATCATTTTTGAGTGAACTAACCCTTTAAATGATGAATGGTAATTTGAATTAATGAATGTAATAATAGTTTTCCCTGCATTTTATTCCATTTTAATGTTACTTTATGAATTATTGAAATTGCAAAATTCACAGTGACACAGTTTCATGTGTGAGTCACATATGATCTTACCACAGATCCTGCAGTTTACAGTGAGGATTCTCCAGTATGGCAGACAACAGCTTTACTCCCAAATCTCCTAGATTATTCAAAGACAGATTCAGATATCTCAGGTGTGAGGGGTTTGATCTCAGAGCCGAAGTCAGAGCAGCACAACCTTCATCTGTGACACCACAATCCCAGAACCTGTAGAGAACAATGACACACTCTTCACTTTCTCAGAAACCCATATATGTTTTAAAGATAACTAATGAAGCATCTCTGTATGTATAATGTAGCTAATATTCATCTAATCATGTTCACACTAACAGTGATATAGATGGAGACAGAAAATATGTTAATTTAATGAGATTCCTCATGACTTATCACAAATTAACATTCTTCATTTTACTTCTCTTTCTGCAGCTCTTTTTTCATCATCATGTTTATTGATAGAGTTTATTTGTTTGTGTACTATTTATTATTTTATTAGTTTAGTTTTGGTCTCACCATGAACTATTTAAAAATATGTCTCTCTGAGCAACAGATCATGTGACTATCAGAGAAATGATCTTACCCCAGATACTCCAGTTTGCAGTGAGGATTCTCCAGTACAGTAGAAAATAGCTTCACTCCAGAGTCTCCTAGATTATTCCCAGACATATTCAGTTTTCTTAGGTGTGAGGGGTTTAATCTTAGAGCTGAAGTCAGAGCAGCACAACCTTCATCTGTGACACCACAATCACTCAACCTATAGAGAACAATGACACACTCTTCACTCTCTCAGAACAAACCGTACAGGGCCACATTTCCCAAAAGCATCATAAACCTTGTAGAAACAATTGTATGAATCTTCCTAAAATTACAGTGAAACTTGGCTGTTTTAAAAGATAGCTTGTTGGATCCAGATGCAGTTTAAAAGTTTATTTAAACAAAACAACAGAGGTAAATCCAGATAGAGAACAGAAAAGTTCAGGCAACGAACAGGATAATCCATAACAGGAAACAACAAGAACTAAAACAAATCACACGATACATCCGAGAAGGACAACTCCAGACAATTAACATGGAGGGCCAGGTCCATGGAGAGGAAGGAGGCCTGGACACTGAGGCTGGGCAGATGGCCAGAGTGGAACAGGAGGAACAGGCTCCCAGGGTGGAGCAGGCTGGACAGGTGGCCAGGGCTGAGACGACTGAACAGGCGGCCAGGGTGGAGCAGGCCAGGCTGATGACCAGGGTGGAGCAGGCTGCGTAGGTGGCCAGACAGACATGCTTGAAGACCCCCAAGGCAGACCAGATGACCACCACAACAGTGCAGACAGTTCTGGTACAACCTCTGCAGTCATGTCGAGGCAGACAGGAATCCCAGGAGCCACCTCTGTAGTCACATTGATACAGGCAGGAAGTTCAGGGATGATCTCTGCGGTCACGTTGAGGCAAACAGACAGTTCTGGTACGACCTCTATGGTCATGTCGAGGCAAACAGAAACCCCAGAAACCACATTCATGGTCGCATCCAGGCAGACAGGGAGCTCATTGATGACCTCCGTGGTCATTTCGAGGCAGACAAGAAACTCAGGGACGACCTCCATGGTCGTTTCAGGACAGACAGGAAGTTCATAGCATACGAGGCTGGATTCAGGGACCACGGCAAACTCTGGAGTCTCTGTTTGTCAAATGAGCCAGATCGAACAAGTCCAGTACATAGTCCTCTATACTGTAATCTCCTTTTCAGAGATGCTTAAGTCTCACTGCTGGATCCATGTCTGGTCTGGTGTTCTGCAACGTGGCTGTTTTAAAAGATAGCACGTTGGATCTAGATGCAGTATAAGAGTTTATTTAAACAAAACAACAGAGGTAAATCCACGTAGAGAACACAAGAGTCCAGGAAATGAACAGGTTAATCCTAGTGATAGCCGATTTTGAAACACTGCATCATGAAGCTCCGAAGCTTTATGGATCTTTTGTTTCAAATCATTGATTTGGAGCGTGTATCAAACTGTCAAAGTCATGTGATTTCAGTAAACGAGGCTTCATTACGTTCATTACGTAAAAACATATATTCAACTCTGGCTTTATTGTTCAAAGTGTTATTTCATAGTCTACCTTTAAACATGTAAATGAACGGCAAGAGTGCATTAAAAGTTTCTGTTCTGTTTTCGGTTCAAAAGGTGTCATTTAAGCGTCCCCCATGTTAATAATTAATGTTTTTTTACAACGAAAGTGATTCGATTTTTGAATCAAAAATCTTTAGCTCGATAAACTTTATCTTAGAGCTGCTGTAAAGCCAAAACAAACTATGTCTATTAATTTTCCTATTATCACTGTGAAGCTGCTTTGAAACAATCTGTATTGTAAAAGCGCTATATAAATGAAGATGACTTGACCCGGCCTTGAATCAATTCTGCTCTGCGCTTCAGTAGGCCTAGCCTACAATAGATTCTCTCCACGCTGTCCAGTGCAGCATGCAGCCTCCGGCACACAGATTGAGAGTTGGTCAGCTGAATAAGTAGGCTAATAAGTGTGCCAAAGTTTGGCAAGTTGTGAGAGCAGATGCCACGTAAATGATTTAATATGATAAATTAGTATTTCACAGCACGAGAATGAATGTGTATACAGAAGAAAGCTCTGTCTAGGCTCTGCCCTGGCACGGGTTGTGTCGAGCCAATTATTATTAAACTGGCAGTTTGATGAAAACGATATTAAATGTAGGTGCAATAAACTCTGTAATAATCTGTACAAATGTACCGGATACACTTCCACACTCCCTGGAATTGGCCACAATAACTCTACTCCCTAAACCAGGGAAAGACAGGCAAAAATATGGGTCTTATAGGCCGCTAAGTCTACTCAATGTTGACTATAAAGTTCTAACTAAATTGCTTGCCCTAAGACTAGAAACTGTTATACCCAAATTAATACATCCAGATCAGACAGGATTCGTTAAGAATAGACAAGGCTCTGATAATATTAGAAGGCTATTGCATATTATCAATATTGCACAAAAGCAGAAATTATCAATGTTTTTTCTGTCTATGGATGCCAAAAAGGCTTTTGACAGAATTGAACTTACTTTTCTTTTTGTTACACTAGAAGCCATGAGCTTTGGGTCTAAATTCATTGGTCATTTAAAAACTATCTTTAATTCCCCTAAAGCTCAGATATGTACCAATGGCATTATATCTAACACCTTTACACTGTCTGGGGGCTGTAGACAAGGATGCCCTATATCGCCATTATTATTTGCTCTGGCTGTTGAACCTCTTGCTATTGCGATAAGGTCCAATACTGTAATAAAGGGAATTAAAATTGGCACCAATGAACACAAATTATCCCTATATGCTGATGATTTGTTAGTATACCTGACCAATCCACAATTCTCTATTCCCCCTTTACTACATGTATTTAAGGAATACAGTGATATATCTGTTATAAATTAAATTATGACAAGAGTGAAGCTTTCCCTATTAATATACCAGATCAGTTAGGTATATTATATAGCAAAACCACTGACACTGTGTACTAATGGGTTTAAATATTTAGGTATTCATATTGATCTAACTCATGATGACATGTTTAAAAAAAATTACTCCATACTTATGGAGAGAGTGAAAGATGATATGCAAAAATGGAAAGATTTACCCTTATCATTAATTGGCAGAGTCAATGTTATAAAAATGAACATTTTACCTAAATATCTATATAAATTTCAATGTCTCCCCTTGAACATTCCCAAATCTTACTTTAAGGAACTAAATAGAGTGATTTCTGGATTTCTGTGGAAAGGCAAAATACCTAGAGTAAAACTTCTGAAACTCCAGGCTCCGTACAAGAAAGGTGGACTGAATCTTCCCAATTTCAGACATTACTATTTAGCTTTGCAATTTCGGCCTATATGGATCTGGTTACATCCTGACAAGGTTGATACTAGCTGGACAGCTATAGAACAGTGGGAGATGAACTCTATTCCCCTAAAGGTTATTCCTTTTCTGGGGTCAAAAAGTGGTTTATCTACTTTTACTAAAAACCCATTAATACTACATTCATTTTCTGCATGGTTAGAATCGCATAAGTTATGCTGCTCTGGCATTGTTCCTCTTAGATATTTACCACTTTGGGAAAACCCTATTATACCTCATGGCATTGCTGATAATTCCTTAAAAGCATGGGTGAATAAAGGTATAAAGACATTGGAGGACATGTATGACAATGATTCTTTAATGAGCTTTGAATTACTATTCAAGAAATACAAAATACCAAAACACAGCTTCTTTAAATATTTGCAAGTCAGACATTGGATCAAAGAGATTACCCCCCAGACTTTTCCTAAGATTCCTACACTATCACCATTTGAAAATGTTATGTTTAATAAAATTGTGTCCTCTCCAAGAGGCATTGTTTCTGTAGGGTACAGCACAATAACAAATAACTTTAAGCCTTTTGACAATGTAAGCTTGAAGCAGAGATGGGAAGTAGATCTCAACTGTAAATATGACCTGGAAGAATGGGAGTATATTATGGAAAGTATGCAGACTATTTTAATATCCACCAAACATAGACAAATTCAATTCAATATTTTACATCGAACATATAATACTATAATAAAAAACTTCATATGTTAAATACCGGTATATCTTCAAAATGTCAAAGGTGTAAAACATCTGAAGGCAATTTACTTCATATGCTTTGGAATTGTCCTGTACTGAATGACTTTTGGGAATATATAATGTATACCACTTCAAAGATTATAGATATCCCAATTAGTAAAGATCCTAGAATTTGGATATTAGGGAATATTGATTTATTAGGCTCTTCTCAACATAAAAAGTATTTTTCACTGTTAGCAGGAACTGCAGGAAAAAAATGTATATTAGTGAACTGAAAGTCGATTCATTCCCCATCCAGACAACAATGGATCAATGAACTTCTTTCATACTGCACCCCTGAGAAAATCCTTTTCAATGTTAGGAAACTTTTGGACTTTTGAAAAAATCTGGGGCTCCTTTCTGGAACATTTACCTTCTCTTACTGCAAACTAATTGTAATGTCATCTGTTGCGCTTTTTTTTTTTTTTTTTTTTTTTAGTTTTTTGTTTTGTTTTTGTATAAGAAAAATGAAGGTTGTAATGTTATGTGTATATGTATTTTTTCATGCATTATAAATGAAAATAAAACCATTAAAAAAAAACAAATGTACCGGATAGATATAAGCTACTATATACTGTTGCGCAGAGCTTGAGTTCTGAAAGCTAAGAACTGATGGCACGGTTTGATCTTTGGTTGACCAATCAGCGGAAAGGGGCGTTTTATTCCCGCCCATGTAGAGATCGAATATTCAAACTGTTTATCCATTCTGGTTTTATTGTTTTTCCATTTGACAGATTAGAACAAAGTGTGATTAAATCAAAAATAAAAATATGAAAAAACGACTCGAGATTTGTTTATTTATACTCATGAGGAGGGTCGAATATGTGATAAATGAATGCTTTCTTCGTTTTTCCGTTTAGAAGACAAAAAGGAGAAAACAAATTATCCGAAGGTACACGGTCCAGGGAGGAGAGTTTTGAGTTCAGCTCTGTGTTTTTCTGAATGTCTGAATGTGTTTCTTGAGCTGTTTGTCTGTATTGTTTTGATCTAGGCCGTATAGCTGTGTTCTGCAGTGTTCATTGTCAAACTACAAAAGTATTTAAATTAGAATTTCTAAAAAATGCTATTTTATATGAAAGAAATAATTGTCTTTTAATGACAAAAAAATTTAGTTTGTCATGTATATTATTTTGATTAAATCAGATAACATTTAAGCTGTCATATGGTCATGTTACAATGTGGTCCACCTATAGGGCATGTTGTCACATTTCACTTCCCTTCTTTTGGGGTAAATAAAGAAAAAAATTATACACTGTATTAATGAAACAAAGCCACATATTTCTACCAGCCGTGTGGAATTAATGTGGAACAAAATAAATTCTGTGAACCCTAAGTAGATTTACACAAACTGAGAAAGTCAAAAAGCGTTAGGTTGTGCCCTGCTCTTCCCTAGTTAGTGTATAGTTATTTTATTCCTGTTTCTGGGTATCAAAGTTATTAACAACTTTTACTCTCTACTTGACTACATTTTTGAATAAAAATATGTACACTTTACTCTAATACATTTGTAATGATTTATGCAGTTATTTGTTACATTTTGCATGGCACCTAACTTTTTCTGCTGTAGTTTATTTCTGCTACAAAAAAAGCAATATTGTCATCTACAGGCCATTGAAGGAACTATATCTTGTGTGCTTTGCCTTTACTCTCCCAAACTTGTCAACAAGGCTACTTTACACAAATGTGTGTGCATGTGCAGGTAGTTGCTGAATCGCAGGTGTTTCATATTTGAGAGCATATATGCGGACGTGGTTGCAGCTGGTGATGAGGCCCAAACCAGCACGTCCAGTGTAAGTAGGTTTTGACTTTTTAATTTTACTTACATTATTTTATGTATCCGATATATTGAAAAGACCTTTTTAAAGGATATTGGTTTCCTTATGCTCTTTTTAAGCACTTGTTTTTATCTTGATTTATTGCAATTTTGAGGTGTTCTGCTCTCCTTACAAATTAACTGTTTCTTGTTTTTCAATGGCATGTCTCTTATGCCAAGTTTAAACAGGACTTTAAATCTTGGCAGATAACTGTGCTGTTCAGACTTCATGACCTGCTTTGTGTCTTGAAGTCATTGTGGTGTTCACACTACAGGAGACTACGTAAAATGATCTGCAACAGGGGGTTACACACTACATGAGCTGACAACGACTCTGTCACCCAATGACCCCTACAGACATTACCTGGGTCGACAGAAGCTAGAAGTGGACAGGTCAGTCCCTACTCCCTCCATGCCTACTTCGCACTATTCCATCCAGCCATATGGGTTACCAGCAAACCAACCTGGGTGGCAGATGAAAAGGTCCGCAGCCAAATATACCGGACTTTACCCACCGAGAACCAGGTGAATTTGCCCGCCTTACACTAGCCTTGGGAAATCTGTTGCCAGAGGATGCAACTGAACTCTTTAAGTACCAAGTTCTAGTTGACCATTTGAAGTTAATGGAAGCCCGCCTGATAGCTGATTAATTCTTGAACTCCATATTCAGACACTATGGCAGCACTCACTGAGAGGTTTGGGCGACCTCACCAACTCACTCTAAATAGAAAATCTGCTGTTATGAACTCTCTAGACATCCAATCTGAAGATACCGCAGGCTTTGAATGCTTTTATCTCCAAATCCAGGCACTTGTAGGTCTTCTTAAGACACTGGGCACAGAAGGAGAGGTTGAATTATGGTGTGGATCTCACGTGGCTCGACTTCTCACCAAACTACCCCCAGAGCTGTGTTCATCTTTCAGAAGACAGATGAGTTACGAGCCAGGTATTGTTTACAGACTCCTTAACTTTGCTAAGTGGCTCTAGTTTGAATCATGGTGTCAAGACCCTGAAAGCATTGTTGGAGAGAGTTCGTAGAGACAGATCCAGACAGAGACCAGATTTCCGCAGAGATCCAAAGGTGAAATCTCAACCAATCACCATCCTCCTTGGTGCAGATCAACCATCATCAACAGAGCTGCCACAGCCAGCTAAGGGCACAACTAGAAGCAATGCCTTCTGCCCTTATTGTGACCATAAAGACCACTACCTGAGCCAGTGTATGTCCTTCCAAGCACTTTCCAAAAACCAAGTGACTGAGTGGATAAAGACGAATAATAGATGTTGGAAGTGTGGACACTCCCATCAAACTGCGCAATGCACTTTGAAGAAGCCATGTCGTTTGTGTAATGGAAAGCATTTGCAAATCCTCCATGATGTGAATGATAAGTCAGTGAAGGAAGGCACCTGCCTTGTAAGCTCTACCAACAGTCCCCTGTATATGGACAGGCCTGAAGGGTCCAGTCAAGTGCTTCTCAAGGTCATTAGAGTGATCCTGCAACACAAGGGTAAGAGCTTAGATCAGAGGTGGGCAAACTTTTTAGACCAGAGGGCCACATCAAAGTTTTGCAAACCAAGTGAAGGGCTGCATACTAAATCCTTGATAAAAGAACTTTTATTTACACTGGAGGTATGCATGGAAAATATATTATCTAATAGAAACATTTGTCACATTAAACAACAATTCTTATTTAATATCTATTACTGATTAAAATTTACAATGTGATGACTGCTATGTACATATTAATAATCATAAAACTATGTCTGATTAAAACTGAGCGAGAACCTTAGTCTTTGTCTTTCCAAATCATGGTAATGAAAGTGTTAATGTGAACAATGAGCCTGGTCCCCACTCATTGCAAGGGTGTCAAAGTCTGGAGTGATCTTTGATGTTGAGAGCTGACAGGTGGCTATTTTTTAAATTTGATCTGCGCTGGGATTTGTTGTAGTTCATGACTGAGTATGTTTGTTCACACACATATGTTGATCCAAATAAAACAAGCATTCTTTGTGCAAGCTTTTTTATGTTTGGGAATTTTTTTTCATCCAGTGAGGCATAAAACTGGTGATGCCTGAAACTTCTCCTTCAAAGTACTGTCACACTGTCGATGAGTTCCAGTTGTGTGTCTGGTGGTGCTTTTTCACTGTCAAAATATAGGGGGCATGAAACAAGTTCAAGTTCAGTCTCAATTTTTGCAAAATCTGTGAAGCATCGGGAAAATTCTGCATGCAGGTGCTGCTGTACCTCTCAATGCTAGACTGTGTTACTGGTGTGCTTAGTCCGGCCAGTGTAGGAAAATGAGCAAAATCTCGGCTGGATATCTGTCTGGAGAACAATACAAGTTTGGCCTTGAACGTTTTTACGTTGCTGTACAGCTCGTGCCCAAAAACGTCAATTCCCTGAAGTCTCAAATTGAGATCGTTCAGATGCCTAAGTGTGTCCACACCAAACACGAGGTCGGCCAGCCAGTCTGTGTCTTGTAATTCGGGGAAGTCGCCAGTTTTACCAACCACATCGAGGAACGTTGCTATCTCTCCTTTTAGTTCCCAGACATGGTGAAACACATTGCCGAGACTTAGCCAGCGCACATTTGAATGGTACAAGAGGTCATGGTGCTCTGCCTCCGTTTCGTTAAGGAGCTGAATAAACTGCCAATGGTTAAGCGCTTTTGCCCGTATAAAGTTGACAAGCTTCACAACCACTTTGAAAACTTTTTCTAGCTTCAACACACTTTTACACAAGGCTTCCTGATGTATAATACAGTGAAGAAATATCAGTTCTTCCGAGTTCGGGCTTTCGTCTTTTACTTTGTCTTGTAACCTTTTTAGCAGTCTAGTGTTTTTGCCGGTTAGATTTGGTGATCCATCTGTTGTGACGCTTGTCAGCTTTGTCCACGGCAGGTTATTTTTTTCCAAGCAGACGGACACGCTGTCATACAAATCCACGCCCCGGTCGTTCCCATCATTGATTCCATCCCGAGGAGTAACTCTGTTATTTCGAAATTTTTGTTTATTCCTCTGACAAAAATCAAAAGTTGAGCAGTGTCTCTGATGTCAGTACTTTCATCAAGTGCGACAGAAAAAAGACTGAAGCCGTCTGCTTTTTTTTTAGTTCCGAGAGCAGCTCCTCGGCAATCACTTCTATGCACCTGGTAATTGTTCTCCACGATAAGCTAATTTTCTCAAACTGACTTTTAGAACCAGGACAAAGTATGTCAGCAGTCTCCACCATACAGTCTTTCATAAATTCCCCATCCGAAAAAGGCTTGCTGTGCTTTGCAATTTTATGTGCCAGTACATAACTAGCTTTTGTTACAAATTCTTGAATAGAGCACTGTTTTGTAAATGTATTTTGCTGGGCTTTTAAGTTTGTGGTGAGTTTTAAAGCTTTGTTCGCCTTTTCTGCAGATGACAAGTTGGCTGCATAATTCGAATGCTTGCTTGAAAAATGATGACTGATGTTGTAGTGATTAAAAACTGCAATACTTTCTTGGCATATTAGACATACCGCCTTCTGTCCGACACTCATTTTCATTTATTAACGTTTCATTTATTAATTACCGAGTGCATTCTAATTCTACAGTAGCTAGGCCCTAACTCTAACTGTACTGCGTGCTATACTGCCATCTATTGGCGTTCACTTGTATTGCATCAAATTAGAAATTCTGAACCAAAACCATTACGCAAGTGTAATATTTTAAAAACTCCCTCGTGTGCCGGATGAAAGTGTTTGGCAGGCTGTATATGGCCCGTGGGCCGTAGTTTGCCCCCCTCTGGCTTAGACACATATGCCGTGCTCGATGACCCAAGCACACAATCCTTCTGTCATCTGCAGCTCAAAGACTAGGCCTCACAGGACAGTCAGAGTATTCAGCTTTGAGGACCATAAGACAGGATATCACAAAGCTCCATGGTACAGCAGTTTCCTTCAGGATCTCATCACCCTCTCAACCTCATAAAAGCTGTCTCATTGAGAGAGTCTTTACAGCCAAACTCTTGAGCCTGGCAGAACATTCAGTACCTGATAACCCCAATAGAACCAGTCCACCTTGGTCCACCAGGGGGCCCTGCAGCCATCAAGACACTACTTGGCTGGACATTGCAAGGTCCTTGAAAAGAAATTGAAGCCCCAACAGTGTCTGCACATCACCGTTAAATCTTTGATGGTTGAGCTTTTCCAGAATGTTGAAAGACATTCCTCACCATATGGTTCAACATAACTGTTCGTTCCAGTTCAGAGGCCACAGCTCGAATGACTACTTACTGCCTGGACCTGCGCTAGGCCCCTCTTTACTGGGCGTCCTGTTATGTTTCTGTGAGCATACAGTGGCAGTGAGTGGAGATATCAAGGGGATGTTTCTTCAAGTCCACTTCCTTCCTAAAGATAAACGTCTTCACTTTGTGTGGCAGGACCTGGATAGAACCAAACCTCCTGATGTCTATGAGTGGCAGGTTTTGCCCTTTGGCACCACTTGTAGTCCATGTTGTGCCATTTACGCCCTTCAACAGCACATCATGGACCATAGAAATTCTGGAATTGTTGTCAGAGCGACGGAAGATAGAAACTTCTACGTGGACAACTGCTTGCAGAGCCTATTGTCACCAGAAGAAACGAAACAGCTTGTGGATAAACTCCGGCAACTACTGGCCAGTGGTGGTTTCAGTCTTTGTCAGTGGTAAGTGATGTTCCCAGTGTGGTTGAGCACCTGCCAGCAGATGTAAAATCCAACAGCACAGAACTGTGGCTGTCACAAGACCGGACTGACATACAGGAATCCACCCTTGGTTTAAGATGGTACTGCCAATTAGACACATAACACAATCAATTTATGTTTTCAAATCCGTTATGATAGGCTGCATAAATTAGGTTAGCCGGAAACGGGAACACTTCCAATAACACCAGATGTACTCATTACATCAGAAGAAGAATGGCATCTACGCTAATATTAGTCTCTCTGTTTATCCTGAGGTTTACCGTAGTCAACTGGATCCGGGCTGTATCCAGGTGAGATCAAGGACCTGCGCCTTGACAAGACCATAACACAGCCCTGAAGTGCCAGCAGAGATTGAGTCAACTAGATCATCCACTGTGAAGGCCTCATCGACATGACAGCCAGTGGCACAGTTCCACAAACAAACCGTCCATACCAGCGTGATGAATACAATCCTCAACTGGATGGAACTGTTGCGATCCCATCTGACTTGTAATAGCTGCCTGAATCATAATAAAGCACTGTTTGCCAGAGGAGGACTGGCCCCCCGACTAAGCCTGGTTTCTCCCAAGGTTTTTTTCTTCATTTTAACACCTGTTTGCCACCTGATGTCACCTGTTGGAGTTTGGGTTGCTTGCCGCTGTCGCCTTTGGCTTGCTTAGTTGGGGACACTTGACATTTGATATTCAACAGTGTTTTGATCTGCCTGCATTGACGCCATTGTATGAAAACTGAACTGAGCTGGATGATGTTTACTTCAGTGCTGATTTAGATAAATTAACTAATTTATAAACTATTGATTCTTACATCAGAATGAATCAATACTGAACTTACTTAAGATGGATACTGACACCATTTTCTTTAAGAGATCAAAATTAAATACCAGTTATCACTGTAAAGCCGCTTTGACACAATCTGCATTGTAAAAAGCGCTATATAAATAAAGGTGACTTGACTAGACAAACTTGGATATAAGACCCGCCAAGTGACATCTGGACCACATACGTTTCATCACATCTACAGGGTTCTCGCAACTCAGTATGACCCCCTTGGTTTCATTCTCCTATTTACAACACATGCTAAAGTCTTAGTGCAAAGGTTGTGGGATAAGCAGAGGGAATGGGATGATCCCAACCTACCGGATGACCTCTTGAAATCCTGGAATGACTGGTAAGAAGAACTCCCTGCTTTGGCCAGCATCACCCTGCCTGGTTGTTTCTTTTCTTTAGACACTGACAGTCACAGGTCACCAGACAGATACATATCTTTTGTGATGCATCTGAGCAGGATTATGGATCTGTCTCATATCTGCACACAGAAAATGTCAGAGGTCAAGTCCAACTTGCCTTTATCATGGCCAGGTCCAGAGTTGCTCCTAAGCGGCAACATACCATCCCTCGATTGGAGCTATGTGCAGCCCTGAATGTTGCTCAGCTAGCCAAACTCCTTGAGACTGAGCTTACTGTGGCAATCAGCAGAGTGATTCTGTGGACAGATTTCACAACAGTACTCTCTTGGATAATATCCAAGCAAGAAGCTTTTTCAGCCCTCAGCTACAACAACAGCTGGACAAACAGAAAATATCCTTCAGCTTTAACCCACCAAATGCTCCATACTTTGGCTGAGCTTAGAAAAGAGAGATTCAGCCAGTGAAGACTGCCTTGCACACCACCATTGGCTCACAAGTAGTGACGGAAGAGGTGCTTCTGACAGTTCTTATTGAAGTGGAATACACTCGGATACACCTCAAGTAACATAGCTGACTTTGATCCTGTAATGCCCAACTACTTGATAATGGGGTGGCCAGATAGTTCCTTGCTACCTGTAGTCTATCCAGCCAGTGAGCTTATGGAGGAAAAGTAAGGTACTGGCTGATCAGTTTTGGTCAAGCTTCATCCACAACTATTTATCTACCCTACAGTCTCATTCCAAGTGGCATTCAGATGTGAGTAACATTTCCACTGGAGATGTAGTGATGCTTGTAGACCCACAGGTTCCTCGTGCCTTGTGGCTAGTGGGCAAGGAAATGAAAACCTTTCCTGGTTGAGATGGCCAGATCAGAATTGCTGAGATCCAAATCAATAATAAGCTTCACACCCGGCCTGTTGCTTGTTTGATACCCCTTACTGCATTCTCAGAGAAGGATGTACCTGTTAACCCTCAGGGGTCTTAGAATTTTTGGGGCCCTGGATAAGTTTTGACATGCCCTGACATTTGTGCTTTTTCAGTTGTTCATAAACATATAAATGACAAAAGTGTCATTACACTGTATTCAGCTCAAACTAGGCTACAATAATATGTGAGGAACATGTATGTACATGTATGTGTTTTTGAAGGAATAACGTTTATGCGTGGTTATTGAAAAAAACTAAAAACTTAAGTCACTGAAATAAAGCCAAAAAATATATATTAAATCTGTGTTCACAAGACTTCTGGGTATTTGAGGTTGTAGACTAAAGTTTTTGCTTCAGAATGATGTAAAAATTATGCTGCCTACTCCTTCATATAAAACAATAGAGAGATTTAAATTTTGTAAGACATTTTTTGTCAAGAAACACAGTATGCGTGGAGGCTTGAATCATCATGAACAATGGGTCATTTACACCTGAGAAGACAAAAGATCAGCATAAAGAGTTGTAATGACTTGCATAAATAATGAGCTCTTTCAGTCAGGTAGTCTGTGAAAAAACCCTCTGTGATCATGTCTCAAGCTCATAATGGTGTATATCAAACATACAGAAAAAACAGCAATACTGTGAAATATTATTACAATTTAAAATAATGGTATTCTATTATATACTTTAAAATATAATGTATTTCTGTGATGCAAAGTGTTTGAACAATTAAGTTACCTCTGTGGCATTTCATATAGCCTTTTAGCTTAAAAGCATGCAAATTTGGAGAAATATTGATGGATTCTCATATGTTTGTCAATTTTCTATACAGAGGAGTAATATTTATTCAATATTTATTGTCATCACTATGAACGCTGGATACTGTGTTTTCAATTCATACTTGCAGACGGAGGGTGCTCTGTACACCTTCAGTACACAAATTCTGAAGAAGAAGAACCACCCTGTGACTCTCCAGGAACTAACAGAGGCCAGAGATCGCTTTAACATACAGAAAAACACTTTTCAAGACAATAAATACACAATTGAGATGATGTATGCATGTATTGCCTCAGAATTTGCCTCTGAATAGCGCTCGCTCCGTGGGCGTGGCAGCATTAGCGGATAATGAGCTGAATCATGGACTTCTGACATGGCTCTCTTTTCATACAGATTACATAAACAGAGAATTTTTGTTCCCTTTCGTGGGAACTGTTGACGCTGCGTGGAGACGCACTGGGAACCTTCTGTGTGATGTCGTCACTGAAGCACTCATGTATCTAACCAATCGCGTAGCGAGACGTCAGAGACGGGTGACATCACGGATCAGGAAACTATAAAGCATACCCGGATGCAGAGAACGCTAGCTTCTGTGTCTTCAGCAAGCACTCTATGTTATCTTGTGTGTCTTATTTGGTGTTGTTTGTCTCCCTCTATTATATTAGAAAGACAAGATCTCTTCATCTGAGGACAAGAGTTTAATTTCCACCACGTCACTATATATATATATAAGGAACATATAATGGCGGACAAGCGATACAGAAAGTGTGTTCACCCGTGCACCAGGTTCATCCCTGATGGGGACACACGTGTCGTTTGCCTGGGGGTTGAGCATGCACAGGCAGCTCTCGAGGGAGCTGTCTGTGTACACTGCGAGAAGCTCATCCTCAGGGTTCTGTGATCACGCCGGGCACTCTTCGAGGAGGGTGCTTCGGCGAGCGTTCCCCGCGGGTCGGGTCCTGCTGCTGCTGAGGCACAGCACCGACTTCTTTCATGGGGTTCGCAGATGGATCTGGCAGAGGGGGTTGAGACGGGCCCA
Organism: Megalobrama amblycephala; assembly: GCF_018812025.1. NCBI lineage: Eukaryota > Metazoa > Chordata > Actinopteri > Cypriniformes > Xenocyprididae > Megalobrama > Megalobrama amblycephala. The sequence goes on from NC_063055.1 coordinate 36,675,806, forward strand.
GCCTTATCTCGCCCCTCACCTGCCAGTTCCAGTGTCTCTTCTCAGGCGGCGGAAGCACGCATTGCGGTTTCTTCCCCCCAGAGAGAGACATTCACCATTCCTGAATTTGCTCCAGGAATGGTGAAGGCATTCCTATATCCTAGACCTGGCTATGTCCCAAAGGTCCCTACCCATGTTCCAGGCGCCATTGTGCTCCAGGCCTTTTATCCTCCTCCTTTTGAATCCTCGGATCAGGAAAAACTAAATCTGCTCTGCCCAGTGAGGGCTTTGGATGCTTACGTGCACAGAGCTGCCCTGTGGTGTAAATCAGATCAGCTGTTTGTCTGTTATGGGTCCCCTAGGAAAGGGGGCCCAGCATCCAAGCAGAGGATGAGCAAGTGGGTGGTCGAGGCCATCTCACTTGCCTATGAAGTGGCCGGTCAGCCTTCTCCATTAAATGTCCGGGCCCATTCTACTAGGGGTATGGCGGCATCAAAAGCTTTGATGTCAGGTGTTTCTATCAATGATATATGTGATGCAGCTGGATGGTCATGCCAGCACACATTTATCAGGTTTTATAACCTTGATGTTGGCTCCACTCCGGGGTCCTCTGTTCTGTCAAGATAACTTTGACAAGTATTTGAAGCTACGGCACAGTTGGGATAGCGTTCCCAATGCGTCTCCATGTAGCGTCGACAGTTCCCACGAAAGGGAACGTCTCGGATTACAGATGTAACCCTGGTTCCCTGAGTAGGGAACGAGACGCTGCGTCTCCTGCTGTACCCCCTGCATACTTGCGAGTGCTTGCTTCAGACTTTTTCAGAAGCTAGCGTTCTCTGCAGCCGGGTATGCTTTATAGTTTCCTGGTCTGTGACGTCACCCGTCTCTGACGTCCCGCTACGCGATTGGTTAGATACATGAGATACATGCTTCATTGACGACATCACGCAGAAGGTTCCCAATGCGTCTCCACGCAGCGTCTCGTTCCCTACTCAGGGAACCAGGGTTACCTCTGTAACCCGAGACGTTTTCAATTTGACTTACATGATTTAAAACCTGACATTTCAACGTTTTTTTAGACATAAGTCTATTTTTTTTGTGATTAGTATTCACAAAGTTACAGTTCATTTTCTGAGAACTATCAGATTGGACTTCGTTCGGAGGGAGACGAGAGATCACGCATCATGTTAGTTTTTTTTATTTTGCAAAAAGCACAACATTTTGTTTTTACTCTGAGTGTACACAAATAAAAGAGGATATTCCACAGATTAAAATGGTGTATAGCTCTTGATTGTATGTGCAACATTGACGGAGTATTTTTAGTCTCTTTCACACTGGTAAGAAAAAAAACGCGGTGGTATCGCCTGCGATACCTCAGACCTCAGAGTGTTAAAGACTCAGCCCCCACAAACTTATTAAGCCTACCAAGGAGCAAATATGGTCAGCATATTTGGGGGCAGCAGTGATAGTCAGTCAGTGATCACTCACTAAAGAGAGGGAAGCATCAAGTGTTATGAGGCTGAATTAATGATAAATTTCCATAAAGTGGACATTTATTTTGTGAGTCACTGAAACAATGTAAGTGTGCTTTGCAATACTTTAATGGGAGACTCTTTATTTATGTTTGTAAAGTGAATGTGTGATTGTATTAGTATATTACCGCTAGCTTGTTTACTCACTGGAGCAGCGATAGCAAATCGCATGTACAAGTTCATCTGCTGTATTGCATTCCTAACAAGTTTAATTCTTCATTTCATAGATTTAAGTTATGTTTGTATGTACTAAATTCATAGTATTGGATATTGGATATCGCGTGGATTGTTAATTACGTGCCATTGTTCATATTTACCATTCTACTTAATGACGCAGCAAGATATAATGACCTTTCACCTACTTTCTATCTGTGAGCTTCATGCTTACACAGCACTACAATAATGTTTATTTGCAGTACGTGGTAAATACTTGAAGAATATGATTATATGTGATTGTTCTTGCCTATTATCACGATTTATTGTTATTACTGTCTACTGATTGTTATCTTTGTTAACTCTTTGCTAATTTCTGACCACATCTATACAAATGTCCACAACCTGTGCCTAAATAAGAAATGCCCTGTTGTCTGACTTTGTTGTCAATTGCTATCAACTGTTGTCAATTCCTGCAGTTCTTAATCACTTATTAAAATCTGGAACTGAATCCTGTCTCAGGTGTCCTTACCAACACACCAGTGCAAACACTAACCCACCTGGACTAGTGCACATACAGTTCTAAATAATCCTTTTCCTCAGTAAACTGTTGGTGATCCAGCTTAGGGCCTGTTTACACCTGGTCACTTCATGCATTGTCTCTGATCGGATAGCTATCTAATTTATAAAAACAATTGCATTTACACTTGGCCACATAAATGTGTCTCCGCAAAATGGATATAAATCCAGATCTTCAATTCCCGCACTATATGCAGATTTCATAGAGTTCACATCACCGAAAGCAACAAATATGAGCTGCATTTTATTGATCATCAGCTAATTTCAAAATCTGTTAACTGTTTCTTTCGGACACGTTCAATACAGAGAAACGATGAGCTGGAGTTACTGAGCATGCGTGGTAGCACCGTGTCTGAACCAAACTGTTTCATTCAGACAGATGATGCTGTGTGCTGATACTATGAGCACGGGTGGACCGAGGACTTGAATGAGGGGGTGAATTTGGAGGTACAATATGTAATAATTTTGGCCGCTAGAGGTCGATAGAAGCCTATTCAAAACAAAGGCTTTTGCTTGATGACACCAAGTTTTAGAGCAGAATCTTGGGACATGTGGTCTCCACCTCAACGGACGGTGCAAAAGAATAGGGATAGGACTCGGGAACAAATCATGTTCATGGATGAGGTTATTTAGTATGAAGCAGAGCAGGACCGAGTGTTGTGGGAGCTGAACGAGGCCGCTGGAGCGATTGCACAACACACGCCTCACGAGCAGCGGAACTTTTACTATGACACAGTCGCCGGCGCTGCTTCCGCTTTTCTGGTCATGAGTATGAGGTAACACAGCTCTGTTTATCATATTAGATACATTTGAGTGTGTTGAAAATTATGTTATAACGTTATTCTGTGCATTCACTCGGCGGCTGCTGTGAGACACTGTTGCACACTGCAGTAAGAAAGATTGATTTTAGAATATCATATTAAATATTGGATGGCTTGTGTTGATAAATGGCATGGAATTAATTTTAAAACGTATTGTACGATGGAGGAAATTATGTATTACTGTTAATACGAATAATTATGTCTATTAAAACGTGTAATATATTAAAGCCTCTTTTGTGTTTCCATGGTTTCTACAAAATAAAACCGGAAACAGAGGGTTAATGCGGGTATGATGCAATTGACAGGTGACTTCTCACACATCCCTGAGCCTTAAAATTGCAATTTTCTCATGATTTTCCAAATAGTTAGAAACATTTGGGATATTGTGAGTACTCAAGTGAACAAAATATATAACACTGGCCTAGTAGTTTTTGGATATTTTACTGCAAAATTTTTACATACTGCACCTTTAATAACAAATAAAATGTACTGGAAAATACAAATGCAACTAGTTTTACTACACAACATTTTAACATGAACATGCAACTGTTCCGTCAAAACGTTAATTAATTTTACTATTTACTATTGTGTATGCACTATGCACATTATTTTTTAAACTTCATGAGCTGGATGGTTTCTGTAAAACGTTGATAAAGACTAGTTTATTTACTTTAATATCTTTAAGACATATAAAACATTGTGTTCGCACACTATATGCCTGTATTGTGTGCTTTTGCAAAACGTAAATCCAAGAAACTTAGATGATAACAATGATGAGTATTATTATTTAACTGAAGTTATGATTACAAATGACTTTATTTGAATGTGTTTGAATGTATTTTCATGCACCTGGAAGATAGAAATGACGTCAAGGGGCAGTGACTATTGTGGGTAATCAAAATAACCTAATAATTAGTCTGCTTTTGTTTTTATTTATTTTCATTTTTAGTTTAGTGTATTCAACTTTTAATTAAAAAAAAATTGTTTTTAGTTTGTAGAGTTAAATGTAGGCCTAATGTGATTTGACCCCTTTTTTGGGGGGGGGGGAACCCCGACCAGTCACTAGAGGGGAACGAAGTCACCCCCAATGCCACCAGGGAGGCTGACCTGGTCTATCGTAAGACAAGCTTAGTCTTGGCCAATCCCTGTCTGAACACAGAATCTCAAAAACGCATCCTTCACAGAAGGGAGCGGGTAAAAGTGACTGCAAAAGGGCACGAGCAACTCAAACCCACGCGTAGAGACGGCATCCTGGAGAGCAGAACTCAGCTGAGTGCTATGAACCCTCATATTGAGGGGAGTATGATCGACTCATCCTAGGATCTACTCAGCGCTTAATAATGCACTGAGGAGGCTGTGCGCTAAACACTTGATGCTTCAGGGGAGCACAAACCAGCCTACGGCTGAATCGTAGGAAGAGGCCTAATTAAGGCCTATCACCATGATCAGCTTAGGGAGCTAAGCACTATTACGTACATAACCCGAAAGGGAAGTACTAAGCTCACCTAACAGGTAGACCATGCAATGGGCACATACTCATGGAGGCCAAGAGGGCCTACAGCATGAAAGTAACTGAATATGATACAGAAGTATATTCAGAAAGTGGCCTGGAGGGGCCACCCTGAACACCTGTCTTGCTGGCAGCAAACAGGCAACTTCAATGGCAGCATAAGAAGCTGCAAAGCGCCCGCATGATAATCTACCCAACACAATCCAACGAGCAGTGTACTCAGTAAAAGCACCTTTTTACTCTTTCAAGCAAGAGGAGTACAACATATGCCAACACATAGTCGAGGAAGGCCCGTGCGTGTCACCTCAACAGACACGTGGCATCAGCTCGTGGCAGTGTTATAAATGCTATAATTGCTATAAGTGCTATAAGTGTTATAATTGCAATGTTATAAACCCTCATATTGAGGGGAGTATAATCCGCTCATCCTAGGATCTACTCAGCGCTTGATTATTTGTACTGAGGAGGCTGTGCGCTAGAAACCCTGATACAGGGGAGCACAAGCCAGCCTAGGGCTGAACCTAAGGAGGAGGCCTCATGGATGCCTACAACCCACGATCAGCTTAGGGAGCTAAGCACTTTTACACAAACAACCCCAGCAGGGAAGTACAAAGCTCAACCTAACAGGTAGACCATACTGTGGGCATATAACCATGGAGGCCAGAAAGGGCCTACTCATGCTAGTAGTACTATGTGGCATTCAATGGTGGCCTGCGAAAGCCACCTTGAACACCCATCTTACTGGAAGCAAGAAACAGGACTTCAGTATACAGTAAAATGAGACTGTGAAATGCCCACGTAACAGTCCACCTAACACAATCCAACAAGCAGTGTACTCTGTAAAAGGAACCCTTTTTACTCTTTAAAGCAAGAGGAGTACAACATACGCCATCACACACTAAGAAAGTCCCCAAAGACGGGCCTATGACCTCAGCAGACAGGAGGCGTCAGCTCGTGGCAGTGTTTCCAGCACCAGGAAGGACAACTAACCATACCATAAGGAGGTTAAATTATCACCTGGAGCCCTGGCCAACCAGAAATGTACTCAGTAAAATACTTGAAACTCTCACCGCGAGAGGAGTACACTATTACATACACCAGCATGTTCAAAAGGTGGCCCAGAGGGCCTAATACCTGCAAACATACGGCGTTAGTCTAGTGGCCACGTAAGGACTAGCATCCTGGAGAGCAGAACTCAGCTGAGTGCCATGAATCCTCGTATTGAGGGGAGTATAATCCACTCATCCTAGGATCTACTCAGTGCTTGATTATTTGCACTGAGGAAGCTGTGTGCTAGAAACCCTGATACAGGGGAGCACAAACCCTAGGTAGCTATTTAGCTCCCAGACTCAAGGAGGCTGATGTAGTTAAAACCAAACTTCAGGTTTTACCACAAAAACTCACCCTTGAGAGGTCAACCACTCAGAAGAGTACTCGGTAAAAGCACCTTTTTACTCTCAGGTGAGAGGAGTACATAACTAAACTCCAACATGCTGCACAGGAGGCCCACAGGGCCTACCCTAGTAAACACCAACCATCAGGCCATGCATTCAAGATTTAGTTACTAAAGGGAAATGCATATTACGCCCCATACTCCAAGAGAGGCCTGCTTAAGGCCTACTCAACAGAGGAGGGGCATGGCCGGTGGTGGTATTGGATTCACAAGCATCCTGCCAGTATGTCAGCTAAAAAGTAGGGCTTTAGGGCCTACAATCTCAGCAACAAGTGGCATTCAGCCCATTCATCCATATAACACAAACTGTTCCAACATGTGAACTAGAAAGGAGGCCTGCTAGGGCCTACCATTCCAATGACATGTGGCTTCAGCTCGTGTAAACTATGTGAGCAACCATGATCAGCTAACAGCACTTGTTAGAAATACAATTGCTAACTAGAAGGAGGCTAATTAACCATGAGAGCCTACACTCAAAGTTATATGCAATATAGCTGTTAACAAGATCACAAAAAGGGAGCTAATAGAAACCATCTTTTCTCAAAAAGTGGGTCTATACTACCCTGAGTACGCAATCCAACAGGTGATGTACTCAGTAACACCAATAAACCTACAAATGGGAAATATCAGGTCACCAATGTCTCCAATAGCAGCTACGTGAAAAAGCCTGCTATCATGAGAACAGGTGCTAACCTGTGGCAGCATAAGAAAGCTCACATATAATGTAAAGGTCCAGAACTTCAAAGCAAATACAACACTTTGATGTATATGGTATTTTCAAAGAGGAAAATAATTTTCTCCCTACAGATTCTAAAATCTGTACTGAGCCATAGAGGACGGATGCTAAACATTAGCAACGCCAACTCAAACTTGATAAAAGAAAACAAGTAGCTCAGAGGAAAAAACACATTTTCCATAGCATAAAAGTTCTAGAAAGTGGGGCCTAATACACACAGCATGAACTTATCTACGCAAAGGGCCTACCACCTGAGATAACAGCATCAGGGAGTCTAAAAAACAGTCTACAACCTAGCTGTTAAACTCAACAATTGCACCTACATAGCAAGGGGATAATGGGCATATGGCCTAACAGCTCCCTCAGGAGGAGGCCAGAACTAGGAACTATACAGCCTGACAAGGGATAGTATACATAGGATTATAAGTAAATAATACACCTAACCTAGCTCTAGCCTGGCTGCTAAGCTATGGGCCTTCCTACAGGGCCACAAGCCTAGTGAAACCTGGTTCTCACCTCCAAATCTCATGGGTAAGAGAAAGAAAGTGAAGCTCACAAGCAAACAATGTCAGGCGGCCGATTAGGGCCGACCTAAACATACATATTAACTGAAGTGAAGAGTGCTAACTCAAACTACTCTAGAAAACAGCAGATGAGAAGCTACTCTAAACAGATGGCTAAGAAGCGGCCATTTTGTGGCCTGCACAACATATACTCTAGCCAGTCTATCAACTTCAGTTTGCCCAAAAAAAACCCCTAATTTCTACATGCTCAGAAAAACTACACAGGAAAATAAGGCCTTATTTCAAATATAGACCGTCCTGTGGCTCAAAGACTGAAGACTCCTAATGCTCCTTTTTTTTACATAAAAGGATGGAATCTAAGGTTCTTTTAAGCCTAAAAGATCCTCTTACCATCAAACAGAAATTGCGGGCCAACAGAAATAATTACTATGGGCCCAGCCATCAGTCTGACCATAAGAAGCATATATATATATATATATATATATATATATATATATATATATATATATATATATATAAACATATATCATGCTCAGATGCACTGATCTTTTCACGTAGCAACTGCGACAGCTGCCGATAATGAGTGACTGTAACGTTTGTACTGGACTTTTTTGAAAGTTATATATTAACTGTCTGAAAACAAAACAGGGTTCACAAACTGTCTAAAGAGTATAAACTATATATATTCACATCTTAGTAAGATGTCAGTATTTGAAAGGCTTTAGTTTAGTTTTTTTATTTGAGTAAGCTGAAACTCAATTCTTACAATACCTTTAGAAGTGTAATTAGGCAATTTCTCTCAAAAAAATCTTGTCGGCAATGGCATACCCATCATTTCACGACATACAAAGGCCACATTTGGAGAAGTCTTTGAATTGGGACAGTCTTTGCCGTGCCACTGTGACACACTTGTTCCTCCTCGGCTAAATTCAGTTTGACCATCAGTTTTCACACTTTCATGAATCAAAAATTAAATATTTGTTGTGCACTTTAGTTAGATTAATTGAATAAAATGTGTGTTTTTAGAAGTGTGCTGAAATCACTGATCTTGCGCTGCACTGACTGAAAGCTGCTGTGATTAAAAAGAGAAAGTGCAGTGCTCGCTTTCTGTGTCATTTATTCACACAAAAAAAGTTATTTTTTCATAGGATTTTGTGAGTATTTAATACTTCACATTAACAAAATGTTTAATATTTAGTCAAAAACTAAGTGAAAAATGATTGGCTAATATACACACAAATAAATGCTACTTTGCCACCACACTGTAAAAACATCAAAAGTAGAGAAAGCTTAAAAGTTTAAGGCAACAAACTTCAGCAAGATTTTGTGTTTTCTCAACTTGTTGTATTAAGTTTAAAACAAAAAGTTGAGAAAACACAAAAATCTGCTGATGTTTGTTGCCTTAAACTTGTAAGTTTTCTCAACTTTTTATTTTTTACAGTGCACCTGCTGGTTAAAGTGGTAATTGTTGTAATTTTTATTTTTAAATAAGTGTTTTCTATCAAATGTTGAATTTCCTACATTTTGAAACGTTTGGTTTTACAATGGGGACAATCTCAAAAGGATGAGCAAGTAATGTTTGTGGTCATCACATTAAAAATAACATTTGAAGTGCTGGGGGAATTGTGTGCATGTCTAATTACAGACACAGCGTTTTTAAACGGCCCCAATAGCTTCGTCTTCATTGCAATTAATAAAACTGGTTTATTGGCAAATTAGGTAAATGTGATAACTGCATTAAAGTATGAATGCAACATTAAAGGTGCCCTAGAACGTTCTTTCACAAGATGTAATATAAGTCTAAGGTGTCCCCTGAATGTGTCTGTGAAGTTTCAGCTCAAAATACCCCATAGATTTTTTTAAAATAATTTTTTAACCGCCTATTTTGGGGCATCATTAACTATGCACCGATTCAGCGCGTGGCCCCTTTAAATCTCGCGCTCCCTGCCCCCCGAGCTCTCGACTATAATACAGTGCATAAACAAAGTTCACACAGCTAATATAACCCTCAAATGGATATTTACAAGATGTCTGTCATGCATGCTGCATGTATGCGTCAGATCATGTGAGTATAGTATTTATTTGGATGTTTACATTTGATTCTGAATGAGTTTGATAGTGCTCCGTGGCTAAAGCTAACATTACACACTGTTGGAGAGATTTATAAAGAATGAAGATGTGTTTATGCATCATACAGACTGCAAGTGTTTAAAAATGAAAATAGCGACGGCTCTTGTCTCCGTGAATACAGTAATAAACGATGGTAACTTTAACCACATTTAACAGTTCATTAGCAACATGCTAACGAAACATTTAGAAAGACAAGGTAAATTCAATTTTCCATTCTACGGCACCTTTAAAAAGTCAACAATGGTTTTGTGTCGATGTACAGCTACTACAGAATGAACAGCTAACAGTTCACCGGAAATGCCAGAGCTTAACAACAACCGGGAAGTAACCGTGCATATAGCCTATTGGGTCACAGCAATAGAATCTGATTATCAGCCACTAACGATCTGCAGTTGATCATTCGGAGCATCCCTAATTCTAAACAATCTTCATTTTTTATGAACTGATATCAGTCCATAAATCTAGAGAATTAATCTTTTAGTCTGTGCTGTTTTCAGCTGATGTATGAATAAAACTAAACATTATTTGTAGTGTGGTGTGCCGTCTCGCATCCAATAAATCACAACAAGCTTTGTGCTTTTTTACTTTTGATAAGAAAAATCTGATCAAAATTCTGTCAAATGTATTAAGAAATTCAAACAATAAATGTGGTTTTGGTGCTCTTTCAGATCGCTGTAGTGTCTCAGGGTGCATCTCAATCAGCTCCCTAGTTCAGTAGTCAGGGCTCTGATCAGGAAGTCAGCCATTTTAAGGGCTGTCTCAATCGCAGAATCCTTCCAGGGCACTGAAACGTTCGCTCCTTAAAAAGTCCCACAATGCACAGTGAAAACCAGGGAACATCAATGCTCACTATGCTCCCTTAAAGGATTAGTCCACTTTTAAACAAAATGTTCCTGATAATTTACTCACCCCCATGTCATCCAAGATGTTCATGTCTTTCTTTCTTCAGTCGAAAAGAAATTAAGGTTTTTGATGAAAACATTCCAGGATTATTCTCCTTATAGTGGACTTCAATGGTCTCCAGATGGTTGAAGGTCAAAATTACAGTTTCAGTGCAGCTTCAAAGGGCTTTAAACCAGATGATAAATAAGGATCTTATCTATGGAAACGATCGGTCATTTTTGAAAAGAATACAACTGTATATGCTTTATAAATACAAATTAACGCCTTGCATGTGCTTTCACTTTCCGTATTCTCCAAAATGCTTACACTGTATGCCCTACACCTTCCCTATTCTACTTAAGGAAAATAACGAAACTGGCGTTCCTTAAGTAGAATTGGTCAACCGTCTGGAGGCCATTGAAGTCCACTATAAGGAAAATAATCCTGGAATGTTTTCATCAAAAACCTTAATTTCTTTTCGACTGACGAAAGAAAGACATGAACATCTTGGATGACATGGGGGTGAGTAAATTATCAGGAAAATTTTATTTAAAAGTGGACTAATCCTTTAACGCAAGATCTGAAGTGCGAAACTTAAATCACGTGAGCCAATTCACTACACTTAATAACATTACAAGTAATGTTAGAAAGATATCAGCTCTGCTCTACAATGAGGATGTTGTCACCTCACTGGAAATAGAGTCATAAGTGTCCCAATGTATAGTGAACCAGCGTCCTTTACTGTCCTTAACAGTGCCCGAATTCATGTATGTGATATACTGATTCACGAACTCGGGAGCTGATTGAGACACACCCTCAGTTCAAGCAGCACTGCAGAGCACGAGTGAACCGGTTATCTTTTCTTCTTTACTACTAGTTATAGCATGGAAGAAACATGGATAATATTAGGATCACCTCAACTCACAGCAGAGAACATACATTTACCTCAGCTAAAACACATTAGCTAAAACACAGAAAGTCATTTTTATCATGTCTCAGTTTGTAAAAATGAACAGAAACACATTTACAGTAATGCACTTACAATAGAAGCCTAGCAGGTCAGATCAGTGGAGGTTTTAAAAGCTGAAGTGTGACGCTCATATTATTTGTTGAACTATTATTTTTAAGTAAAAAAAAATAAAAAAATTGTAATGTTGTCACGGGTCAGGGTGTGTCACCGGTTCATCTCTGTTGTTTTGTTATTGTCCTGTCATTTTCAGTGGATGCTTTATGTTTCTGTGTTCTTTTCCATGTGTTGCACTTTTGTGTCTTACCTGCTTGTAACCTTGAGCTCAGGACCCAAAGTCAAGGAGTTTGCAGTAAGACTGTTTCACTTACTGGACTCGGGCTCGTCATCAGTTGGGATCCTAGGATCGCATCCTCTGAATGGTCTCCTCAGCCTGTGTGTCCGCTGGTGTGTGTGTGGAGAGCACGGGAACCAACGTACAGTCTGTCTTCACCTCATTGTCTACTTCATGTTGTCCTTCATGTTGTTCTAAATAAACTTTCATCACTTGCTCACAGCAGTCGAGTCCTCTTTATCTGAAGTCACCCAACTGATGATGAGCCTGTAAGTGAAACAGTCTTACTGCAAACTCCTCGTCTTTGGATCCTGAGCACAATGTCACAAGCAGGTAAGACAAAGAAGCACAACACATGCACACACTTGTGATTGTGTGCACAGCGCTACCAGACAACCCTGATTGCTCAAATCATGAGCTGCTGAAAATGACAGGAGTGACAAAACAACAGAGACGAGCCAGTGACACACCCTGACCCGTGACAAATGTTTTAACAGTGATGATTGTTCTCAGTGTTACTTACACAGCTGATCTAGTTGCTGTAACCACAGGCAGCAGCTTCTGAAGAACTTCATCTGCTGTATTTACTGCGTCACTATTTGAAACACAAAAAAAATTATTAATTATTAATGCTAATAATAACAATTAATATGAGTATTATAAGTAAATATTACATTAAATACCTTCCTTAAATAAACACTGCTTTAAAAAGGACATGTGAAAAAGTTTTATTAGTATCAAACTGAAGAAGTTACTGAACATATTCTGCCAACACAGATTTGTTTTTTCTTTTTCTTGTCAGTGTTGTTGTGGCAGGTCTATTAGTCTGCATTAACACTACAACACTTAGTGACAGATCTATTTTGACATATCAGATTTTTTTTCCCCATCCGTTGCTATGGTTATCACAATGTCAAGCATCGCAATTTCAAGAGACATTCCACCTCTCCCGGAAGTTCCAGGAGTCTACCGCATATTGATCTTGGGCGTTTCTCAAACAGAAGGCTGAATCCTAGTAAGTTTGTGTCTTTATAGTCCAGTCCAGGGCTGCCCACATAGCAAACAGACTTGGCCCAAATGTGGCCTCATAATGGCACTGTTGGCGTGTTGCCGGCACTGGCATGCATCATGTCAGCCAACCGTGGGCCATGTGTGGCAATGGTGGCACTGCATGCATGACGGCAGACAACATTTGGGCCGATTGTGGATGTGAGGTGTTTGGCCCAGATCAGTGTAGCGATTATGTGCCATACTCTGTGTACTGGACAATTGTAAGTATTTAGGCCTGCTATATTCAAGGCAAGATTTACCCCCCCCCCCCCCCCCTCTCCTCTCTCCTCTCTCTGAAACAGATGTAATGATTTTAATAATTAATAATATTAATTGACTTATATATATGAGTCATTTGAAAAAAAAAAATGTCCAGATTTAAAAATGATACAAACAAAATATGATAACAAAAAAATATATTTTCCTAACAAGATAGTTATTATATATATATATATATATATATATATATATATATATATATATATATATATATATATTTCCCCTACATAACAGTTTATTTAAAAATATATGTAAAGTTATAGTTACAACTGGGCGGTCAACTATTGTTTATTTTGGCGCGATCTCCACGGTAACACCAGCTTTTCTGGTTGGTGGATGAGGTTCACGTGATGCGTCGGTTGAAATTTCTCCCACTGAAGGGTGAAGACGTCTGTCGGACAACCGCTGTTCTAGGTAAGTGAAGTTATGTTGTGTACGACCTAACATTAGATGTTATGTTATGTTAGATGTTTTGAATCAATATGTGGCCTTTTGGAAAGAATTGAACTTACAATTTTTTACAAAAAAGCCGCCAAATGCGGTTAAAACTCGCAGATTATTTTGGTTATTATGATTAATGAATTCCATCACTCGTAACAGCTATCTTTAAAAATAGAATAACAACCCATTTTTGGCGCTGTTTGAAATACATGAAACTCGGATGCCACTTAGTTCTTTATTGAAGTGAATTTTGCCTATAAGGTAGCTGATTCACTGCCCCTTGAACTTGAGAACCCAGATATGAGGATTGACGCGACCGGGGTGAGATAGACCGGCCTGCGGGATGTCCGAGGCGCGGTGCTTCCTGTCCAGTGTGCGGAACAATGTAGCCCACTGTTGTTAAAAAAATCACAGCAAAATCAGCAACAGTAATTGACTTTTTTAACTGAAAGTGATTCAAAGGTTGTACAATCAGATTTAATTATATCTAAATCTAATCTCTGACTTTGATAATCAGGATAGGTCTATGTCTGATATTTTTGTTTTAGCTAGTAGACATTATTAAAACAATAAGAAAGCAATTTGTTATTTCGTAAGCATTTTGCATCAGTCATGTACGTTAGAATCAAATCTGGAATAATCATTGTGTCACATAAACAAAGACATGTTTTTGGTATTTGTAGGAGGTCATTGTTAGTTTACATTAACCTATGCAATAAGTAACTGTTTAAGACAGACCAGTACATTTTGAAATTAAATGCACTTTTTTTGAGGTGGAAATAAGATGTTATGCTTTGAATGCATTACATTATCAGTACTTCAACAATGCATTGGTTACTCTGTTTACACCACAGTTTCCATATCTCAACATTTTTAAGGTTTTTGTTTGCTAAAATGGTCTTATTTGTCATACTACTGTTGTCAAACTCTGACAAGCCAGTTAGTCATTCAATAGTGCCATATTATTGGCAATCATTTCCTGTAAAAAACACAAAAGCAACCTTATTTTTCATTTGTTACCTACATTTATTTACAGTAGATGGATGAATGTTTGTATATGTATTTATTAATTTTGTATTATTATTTTGTCTTTTAGCTGCTGTGAGGAAAAAATTGTCTGACACCACCCCAGACAGCAACATAGTGTGGCCCAGATCCGGCCCACATCTGGTACATGTGGTTTACACGCGGACCAGATGTGGGCCAGATCTGGCCCGACACTATGTTGCTGTCAGCGACAAGACTAATAGTCTGCTGGAATAAGGAGAGAGCACTTGTGGAGAAATGAGGGGCTGCAGAGCTGTACTTCACTTCCTGAGGACAGTCCTAAATAGGATCACGTTCTCCCTCACACATACAAACATTCTGATGTGTAAATTTGTTTTAAGTATTTTTTTTTTTTAATTTGCTCTATATTTGTTGAGAGTAAAATTACATTATAATATCTTTACATTTCAGTGCTAGATTCATTCATATATTCATGAGGTGGTAATAAGATATGCTTTGATTGTACTAAATAAAATAGCCTTCACACAGTTACACAATTCTGAATGTGGATATTATTATTATTATTGGCTTGTGCAATATTGTTAAATAAACTAATTTTGAGAATTGAATTTTCTTGTGACTCATTTGTTCACATGGTTTGGGTAAGATTAGGCTGGGTTATGGCTCATTTTTGGGGTTTCTGGTTAAAGGGTGGTGGTGATATGGATAACATATGGCTGAGAATTGGTACCAATAATAAAACCTGTATTGGCCCACTTCAGGGCCAGTTAAGGGTGATTAACTGGCTGAGATTCGGGCCGGTTATGGCCCATGTGTGACCCCTGTCTTTAATCCAGTTCTGGGCCACTTCAGGGCCGTCATTCTTTGCGGTACTTGGGCCGAGGGAAACGTGATCGTGTGGCCCGGAGCTGGGCCAGAAAACATTTGCTATGTGGGTGGGTGATATATCGCATGCGATTCTCACGCGCATTTCGTCAGTAAAGCCGGTTCCCTGATTACCGCTAAATCGCCATCACCTGCTTTCAAATGGTGCGCCATTTAATAGACAGAGCCGTAGATCACTGACAAGCCACGCAATATCGCGTTCAGTATCGCAGATGAATCGACTTCGATAATGAACGCGATATTGCGTGGCTTATCAGTGAACTACGGCTCTGTCTCTTAAATGGCGCTCCATTTGAAAGCAGGTGATGGCGATTTAGAGGTAATCAGGGAACCGGCTTTACTGACGAAATGCGCGTGACAATCTCATGCGATATATCGCCCAGCCCTAGTCCAGTCCTTCTGAGGCATGTAGACTCGAGGCCTCCTCAGCATTAAACACTAGAATGAGACTAGTAAGTGCGCATGGCTATGGCACACATGTTCCTGCTTCAACAGCACAAAAATACTAATAAAACTTAATTTTAGAAAAATACTTTGTATTAAAAATCTTTTCTTAATGCAATACAGTGAATGACAACCGCCTGTGTCTCCCAGTGGCTTACATTACTTGCAGTTTAGTGTTAGTGATTAATTTACACCAAAACAGAAGATAACATGTATGCCTTCATCACTGAAAACATTATTTTTGTCTTGCATTTCATAATGAACTCAGATAAGTGCAGACTCGTTTCCATCAGTTCAATTTCGTGATTTGAAATGTGTGCAAAGGATTGTGGGCGATTGAAGGACATAAAGGATACACTTGATTTTTCCTTCAAAATGAGCTGAATGAAGGACGTGAAACGAAGGCTGCCTTCAGAGGATCCTTCAAACTGAGGCCCGTTTTAAAACGCATACATTTTGTTTACACTTGTATACGTATGCCCAGTGTGTATGAACACAAATGACCTATTTTGGATTCAAAACAGAAGAGCTTGTATCCCTGTGCTTTATTACTGTATGAAGAAGCGATTTTTGGTTAGTGTTTGTGTGAGATAAATATAAAAACATAAAGATATGAACTACTAAACTCTGTGTGACATCTGCAGGATTACAGATTTATCAGATTCTTGTTTCTCTTTGTTCATAATGTTTTAGACTGTAATGATTGTACTCAGTGTTACTTACTGATCATTTTTGGCTCCAATTAAGCTGCTCAGGATAAACTCCTGCATTGTCCGCTCTGAGGTCAAAAACACAAAAACTAAAGCTGACCACTGAGATGAGGAGAGTTTCACAGTGCGTAATCCTCTAGAGCTCATACGAGGTTGAGCTTCATTCACTAGT
Source organism: Megalobrama amblycephala (assembly GCF_018812025.1). Lineage (NCBI taxonomy): Eukaryota > Metazoa > Chordata > Actinopteri > Cypriniformes > Xenocyprididae > Megalobrama > Megalobrama amblycephala. Next base: position 36,692,395 of record NC_063055.1, read on the forward strand.
GAAAGATCACCCAGTTCATTCAGACAGTGAAACAGATTGATGTATTTATCTGGAGAGGGATTCTCACTTATCTTCTCTTTGATATAGTGAACTGTTTTCTCATTGTTGTGAGAGCTGTTTCCTGTCTGTGTCATTAGTTCTTGTAAGAGACTCTGACTAGACTTCACTGACAGACCCAGAAGGAAGCGGAGGAAAAGGCCCAGATGCCCATTTTTACTGTCTAAAGCCTCATCCACAGCTCTCTGATGGAGGTCAGATAGTGAGGCTTTAGTTGGTTTGGTAATCTGGTCAAACACATTGATGTTCTTGTTCATAAAGGAGAGATGCACATATAGAGCTGCTAGATGTTCCTGAATGCTCAGATGAACAAAGCAGAAGACTTTCCCCTGATACAAGCCCAACTCCTCTCTGAAGATCTGAGTGCACAATCCTGAGTACACTGATGCTTCTGTCACATCAATGCCACACTCTCTCAGGTCTTCCTCATAGAAGATCAGGTTGCCTTTCACAAGCTGCTGAAATGCCAGTTTCCCCAGTTTGACAATCATGTCTTCATCTTTCACTTTCTTCTCATAGTCCTTCTCATGTTTGATGTTGGTCTGAAGGATCAGGAAGTGTGTGTACATTTGAGTCAGAGTCTTGGGAATCTTTCCTTTCCACGATTTCCTCAACATCTTCTCTAGAACAGTGGCTGAGATCCAGCAGAACACTGGGATGTGACACATAATAAAGAGGCTCCTTGATGACTCCAGGTGTGAGATGATCCTGTTGGCCAGACTCTGATCACTGATTCTCTTCCTGAAGTATTCCTCCTTCTGTGGCTCATTGAAGCCTCGTACCTCTGTCACTCGATGGACACACTCAGAGGGGATGAGATCAGCTGCTGCTGGTCTGGAGGTGATCCAGATGAGAGCAGAGGGAAGCAGATTCCCCGCAATGAGGTTCGTCAGCAGCACGTCCACTGAGGCTGATTCAGTCACATCACACAACCTCACATCGCTCTGAAAATCCAGAGACAGACGACACTCATCCAGACCATCAAAGATGAAGGAAACTTTATACTTATCACTGGATATTTCCATTTCTTTTGTTTCAGGGAAAAAGACATGAAGAAGATCTGAAAGACTGAGTGTTTTGTCCTTCATCAAGTTGAGCTCTCTGAATGGAAGTGGAAATATGAGCTGGATGTCCTGATTCTCTTTCCCTTCAGCCCAGTCCAGGATGAACTTCTGCACTGAGACTGTTTTTCCAATGCCAGCGACTCCCTTTGTCAGCACAGTTCTGATGGGTTTGTCTTGTCCAGGTAAAGGTCTAAAGATGTCACAGTATTTGATCGGTGTGTCCTCTGTTTCTGCTCTCCTGGACTGTGTCTCAATCTGTCTCACCTCATGCTCATTACTGATCTCTCCACTTTCACTCTCTGTGATGTAGAGCTCTGTGTAGATCTCATTCAGGAGTGTTGGGTTTCCCTGCTTTGATATTCCCTCATACAGACACTCAAACTTCTTTCTCAGATTTGATCTCAGTGTGTTTAAGACCTCAGGTTTAGAGTCATGGCTGTAAGATTAAAATACCAGATTATTATACAAGATTAAGAAGTAAATATCCATAAATTACAAAATAGATCATTTTGTTTGCAGTATTATGAGACACAGAATATCATTAGTTTTCTGAAATGTTTAAATTATTAATCATGTGATTGAGTGATGTGTGATGTGCATTGCAGCACCTAAAATTATGCAACAACAAAAAAGTCCTCCATTTTACCTGAAACCAGGATTCATGCTTTCATTAAAGTCTTGTGGTTGAATCACAGGCATGTTCACAGTTTTGTTTTTAACTGGACTGGATAAAAGATTTGACCTTAAATCAGAATGAAGAGGGTAAAGAATCAGACACACTGATATTGATGTAATTGTGTCATTAACTGAGTAACAGACCAACAGATTTTACAGTGTGTGAATGTTTTAACAATACAATACATAGAGCTTTGCACAAGGACACAATGGAAATCATTAATAGACTGAAAAAAACTTACTGAACTCATTACACTGCTGTATGTTAATAATGACTATAAGTAATATTTTATAGAAATAATATACCTGGGATCAGGCTGTGTGTTTCCACTCTTAAACTTCATTGGCAGATCCATAGAGCAGTTACTCTTCACAGACACACAGCTGGACTCTGGGTTTGAGCTCTTCTGCTGGACTGAACTGTAACAGAACAGATTCAGTTCAATCCTTTAGATTACTGTTCATTCTTTATGATAGGAACCATATAATATAAACACATTATCTTTCATCAAAAAGCACTTTGAGGAAACTTCATGACCTTTTTCTTTAATATTTCATGGTAATATGAAAACAAACAAAAACAGGCAAAATAGGATACACATTTTTTCCTGTAAATTGTTTCTGCGATCAAAAACTCTGATCTTTTTCTGTGATTTAATACAATATTTAACAGTGCTTGTTGAAAGTACCTGCATCCTGGAGAAAAATCTCCATCTCTGGATCCTTGTGAATCACCCATGATGAAGCTGCAGAAGAATCTGATGAGTTTGATCTCCTCCACTGACTCTGAAGGGTTTATATACATCATATATACATTCATATTAGTATGAGGAAGTCTCCACACATGAACACTAACCTTGATCAAACTTTCACAAGTTACAGGTTCTCAAATCCTCCAGCTTCAACATCATAAAGATACACGGCAATTCCTGCATAAACTTTGATAAACGTTTCTATTAAACACTTTGACGCTCGTATTCGTATTTTACCTGCTTAAAATGGCGACAGGTGAAGTCTAACTTACTTTCACTTTCTATTTGTGACGAGAGAGAGAGAGAGAGAGAGAGAGGGGGGGGGGGTATCAATCAACTTCTCTCTTTCTCTGAACTCTGATGAGAGATTAAACAGTCTGATCCAAACACAGATCAAGAAGCTCATCACCAATAACATTCAAGTATTAGCAAATACATTTTAATATTTCAAGACAATGTAAAATAAAGAAGAAGGCCTATTTTGTTGCTATAGTGTGTACGTCGCCCACTGCTGACAGAAAACAAACGAACAACAATAATTATGTTTTGTTTTTTATTCGAACAAATTTCATTAAAGGGTTAGTTAACACAAAAATTATAATTCTGTCATTTTACTCACCCTCATGTCGCCAGTAAGACTTTCGTTCATCTTCAGAACACAAATGAAGATCATTTTAATGAAGTCTGTACGATTTCTCCCTCATATATAGACATCATTAAAGTAGGCTACTCCATGTGACTCCAGTGGTTTAACCACAGTTTCATGAAGCGACTCGAGTGCTTTGTTTGAGCAAAAAACAATTTACGACTTTATTTAAAAAATATTAATTTCCAGCGCGTTCAGCACCACAGCGCAAATGTGGAAGATTGGTGTGACATAAACCTGAAAGAATCAGATTAACAGTTTTTATTTATTTTTCCTGCTATAAAAACTTAATTGCATTTTGGACCGCTTTTACTGAAATGGTCAAACTGCATCAAGAGGGAAGGACAGAAATTATTAAGACACCTTAAATAATTAATAAATCCTGATGTTTGGAGGAGGGGGTCAAATAAAGTGCCTTTGAAACTTCACAATTTCCCAAATAAAAAGTTGAGATTTTCCATTTAACGTCATATTTGTTGTATTAAGGAGACCTTGCTAGAAATGCATGTTGGTCAAGCTCCAGCACTTTTTGTAAATTAACTGTAAGCAGACAATGTATGAGCAAACCACAAAATATTTCCACCCTATCATGGACAAAATCAAAGTAGTTTAAATATATTTTCATTGCATAGTGATTTTAAAATGTAGATTTTCAGTAAGATACTTGGTCTCTTTCTCAACAATAAATTTTAGTTAATCTATGGCGGCATTATAATACCAGTAATGACCGAGCGCACAACTGATGCTTGCGCGCGCAGTAAATCACTTCCGCGAGAGGATAACAGATCTACACACGAGGAAACGGGAGCCCACGAGCTAATTTTAAACCCGCGCACACGCATGACATCTCTTCTGCATATCGCAAGCCAAAAGGGTCAGAATTACGCTATAGATTAATCGCGTTTACAATCTAACGCCGTCAAATACGGCATTTTAAACAGTATTTGCGCCGCAAAATACGCCATTGTGATTACAAACACCGTAAAAAATGTGCGAAAATCCGTCAATGACGCCGTGTTTAACGGTGTTTTAGCGTGCATGAAAAGCGCCGCTTTTTACGCCGTCCATCTTGCCATATGACGCCGTAAAAAACGCCGTTTTGGCTGCACAGAGCGTGCATCTTTTACGGCATTTTGCTTACAGTATAATAAGTCACGCCCATGATTTCCACAGCAAGTAGGTTTGAATGGTTTTCACCCAATCAGTGGTAACTGAGTCAGACCAGACCAATTCAGCACGGATCATTTTAGCCAAAGGAGTCCCTATGAATTGATAGGATATATTTATGAACAAACATATAACTATTTTCAACTCTACTAACATTAAACATATTAAAGACCGCACCTCTTTATCATACTTTAATGTATTGCTAAGATTTCATGTCAGCAATACGTACCCCAATCTAGGTTTAACTTATAACCCAGATACTTTTCACGCTAGTAAAAAAACTGAACAATAGCTTTAAGTAATATTTCCCAAATGAGAAATCGTCCCTAGTATAACAGAAGCGAGATAGTGTCTAAAAGTTGTGCAACATATCATGTAGTAGTAGCCTTTTAAAATGCCCGACTCCCAAACCGTGTCAATAGGGATGGGCATATCGATATGAAGTATCGATATATCGATACTGACATTGAGTATCGAAAGTATCGATACTCTAATAAAAATATCGATACCAAGATGTGTTTTTTTAACCAGTGATTTTGTTTATTTAACAATAAATGTAATGCATACAATATGTATTGAATTGGACAAATAACCTATGTTAGCGAATAATTGTGTTGTAGAGCTATTTTCCTGCTCATCTGAACACACGCAAATGTTGCAAGTCAGAACCAATCAATCACAGAGAGCGTTCGCTCACTGCCGACACTACATTCAAACGGTTGCATGCATTTAATATTGTTAGAAATTGATGCTTTTGGGAAACGCAGCCCAGAACGATGCTTAACAGAAGAACGAACAACATAATATGTTTGAGTTATTTCACAAAATGAAAAATGAAATAGCCTACATAGTTTTTGCAATTACATTTTTTTAAATTGAACATTAAATGTTTGTATTGATGTTCTGTTCTGTAACTACACTGTCAGAATACAAAGGTTGCATTTTATGGGTGCAACAGCCTGTCACTGGCAGTCCCTTATGAAACTGAACCATTACTACAGTGACCATAGTTCAGCTAAGCATATAGTATTTGTAGATTTCCATGGTTACCACTACAAATAAACATTTTAACCATGTGTAAACAAAAATCTAATAAATTGCAATTAAGGCATATTGAATGTTAAAATACCTTTATATATATATATGTTATGATACAGAGGGGTCGGACACAGATGTAAACAGGTAAGCAGTCTTTATTATAAAACCAGTGAGCAGATATGGCTAGCAGGAATGAACAGATGAGCAATGGTAATGACTGGTGATAGTTACGGTCCTTTTGTGATTGTAGATGACAGAGTCCTTTAATTGGATGGAGCTGGAGAACGTAGGAGATCTAGGAGCACTCACACATAGACGAGGAACACACTGGGAGATCGGGTCACATATAGCGTTATTTTACTGTCAAATGTCGAGAGCACATTATTGTGACGCGAGAGCATATCAATGTAATGCGCGAGCGCAAATCTGTCCGCTCGCGCGCGGATTTCCTCTGCTCTCGCGCAAATCTGTCCGCTCGCGCGCAGATTTCCTTTGCTCTCGCGCAAATCTGGACACGCGCGCTCAAATATACAGTGCTCTCTTATGAACTGCCTCTCCTCTCGCTCAGATATTGCGTGTGCACGCTCAAACTGTTTCCTGCGTGCTCAAACGTGTCCTGCGCGCTCAAACTGCACATGTGCGCTCACGAATCTCTCCGTGCTCTTGCAGAAATTAATTTGCTTTTGGATTAAACGCTGTCAAAAGTTATAAACCAATCAGAAGAGACGACTCATCCATGAAAATGCTACGTGGAATCGTATTGGCTGAGAGTGAACTGCGCCTGGAATTCTTTCGACAAAAATATATATTTTATTTCTTTACAATTTAATAATATTTATCAAATGTAACCTAGTCAAACTGCATCACATTACAGTTCAAACCCCTATTTATCTAAACAAACAAACAAAAAATGTTTCTTAAAGTTATTGTGGTCATACGTTTTGTGTTGAATTTTTTTTTTAAAAATAGGTAACATTTTACAATAAGGTTTTTATTTGTTAACATTAGTTAATGTATTATCTAACATGAACTAACAATGTGCAATACATTACTGTAATTATTAATCTTTGTTAACATTAAAAATACAGCTGTTTGTTGGTTGTTTACTTCACAGTGCATTTAATAATGTTAACAAATACAACATTTGATTTTAATAACGTATTAGTAAATGTTGAAATTAACATTAACAAATATTAATAAATGCTAAAGAAGAGCAATTCATTATTAGTTAATGTTAACTAATGCAGTTAAATAATGTTAACGCAACCTTATTGTAAAGTATTACCAACAAATATCTTCTGATTTAAGACCGAACAAGATCAGGGTTAAATCGTCATTCCCTTAATACTTAATGTGGAGATCACATATACCACTATAGTCAATTTCTTTTGAGGTCTGGAATTAATGATTCTGATACATCAAATACATTCTGATACATCAAATACATTTTAACAGTCACTGGTCACCACCTACTGGCAGAACAGTGTAACAACATTAGTTTCAACATTCATTTAGCTACTTATTTTAATTGCTGAAATCAGTGTATATTCAGACTATAAATTGTTATTGCAATACTTGCATTATTATTTAATGTTTGCAACACAGATGTAGCAATAGTATGTTGTTGAAAACACTTTGTGAAGCTGTTTAAAACATATAGCTTACATGACCACTGCTTTCAGCAGCAATGCAAAAGCAGGTTTAAATATTCTGGTATGATTGTAATTTCAAAAGGTTTAATAGACATAACCGAATCGTTGTCATTTAGGAATAAGATCGCGTTCTTTTGCTTAATCGTGCATACACAAGAGCTTAGGTATTTTTGTATGTCATGTTTTATACCAGACCTCAAAAGAAATTGACTATGGTGGTATGTGATCTCCACATTAAGTATTAAGGGAATGACGATTTGACCCTGATCTTGTTCGGTCTTAAATCAGAAGATATTTGTTGGTAATACTTTACAATAAGGTTGCGTTAACATTATTTATCTGCATTAGTTAACATTAACTAATAATGAATTGCTCTTCTTCAGCATTTATTAATATTTGTTAATGTTAATTTCAACATTTACTAATACGTTATTAAAATCAAATGTTGTATTTGTTAACATTATTAAATGCACTGTGAAGTAAACAACCAACAAACAGCTGTATTTTTAATGTTAACAAAGATTAATAATTACAGTAATGTATTGCACATTGTTAGTTCATGTTAGATAATACATTAACTAATGTTAACAAATAAAAACCTTATTGTAAAATGTTACCTATTTTTTTTTTAAAAATTTCAACACAAAACGTATGACCACAATAACTTTAAGAAACATTTTTTGTTTGTTTGTTTAGATAAATAGGGGTTTGACCTGTAATGTGATGCAGTTAGACTAGGTTACATTTGATAAATATTATTAAATTGTAAAGAAATAAAATATATATTTTTGTCGAAAGAATTCCAGGCGCAGTTCACTCTCAGCCAATAAGATTCCACGTAGCATTTTCATGGATGAGTCGTCTCTTCTGATTGGTTTATAACTTTTGACAGCGTTTAATCCAAAAGCAAATTAATTTCTGCAAGAGCACAGAGAGATTCGTGAGCGCACATGTGCAGTTTGAGCGCGCAGGACACGTTTGAGCACGCAGGAAACAGTTTGAGCGTGCACACGCAATATCTGAGCGAGAGGAGAGGCAGTTCATAAGAGAGCACTGTATATTTGAGCGCGCGCATCCAGATTTGCGCGAGAGCAGAGGAAATCCGCGCGCGAGCGGACAGAATTGCGCTCGCGCATTACATTGATATGCTCTCGCATCACAATAATGTGCTCTCGACATTTGACAGTAAAATAACGCCATAGTCACACAGGAGACAGGTAAGTAGCAAGCGGGGAGTCCTTGAGGTAAGCATACAGGTAAGTATAGCTCAACGAGACCGACCAGTGAGTGCAGGGTGTGAGTGCTCCATGTACTGGTGGTGATGAAGGGGATAATGATGTGCAGGTGACGGTGATTAGTATTCCGGTGATTGGGAGCGTTGTGATTGGTGCATGGTGGAGCCTGACGTGTCTGTGACAGTAACCCCCCGCCCCCACCACGGCCCGCTCCTGAGGGTCGAGGACCCCGGCGTCGTGGTGGTCGTCCTCTTCAACGCGGGGCAGGTCTGTCAGGGTGGTTACTGTGGAAGACTTGAAGCAGGTTGGGGTCAAGGATGTCGTTTCTTGGGACCCAGGAGCGCTTTTCAGGGCCATAGCCTTCCCAGTCTACGAGGTACTCCAATTGACCACCACGGCGTCGGGAGTCCAAGATCTCATGTACCTCGTATGCTGTGCCGTCCTCCAAGATGAGTGGAAGGGGGGGTTCGGCGGCTGTCACGTCTGGCCCTGTGGGAGTGGAGACAGAAGGGTGGTGAGGTTTGAGTAAGGAAACATGGAATGTGGGGTGAATGCGGTAACCTGGTGGGAGTTGGAGCTGATAGGTGACCGGGTTGATCTGCTTGACGATGGTGAACGGGCCAATGAACCTGGGCTCAGCTTCCTGCAGGGCAGACACAGTCTGATGTCCCTCGTTGACAGCCAAACCTTCTGTCTGGGCTGGTAGACTGGGGTGTCGGAACGGCGAAGGTTGGCTGTCAGTCTGCGTCTGCGCAGGGCTTGTTGCAGCTGATGGTGTGCTGAGTCCCAGACCTTCTCGCTCTCTCAGAACCAGTAATCCGCAGCTGGTATGTTGGAGGGTTCCCCATCCCAGGGGAACAGTGGGGGTTGGTATCCGAGTACGCACTGGAATGGAGTGAGTCCAGTAGTTGGTTGACGTAGGGAGTTCTGTGCGTACTCGGCCCAACCCAAGTACTGGTTCCAAGAGTTCTGGTGGTCATGACAGAAGGTATGGAGGAAGCGGCCGATCTCCTGGATTTTCCTTTCCATCTGCCCGTTCGACTGTGGGTGGTATCCAGATGTTAAACTGACGGCCACACCTAGGAGTGAGTGGAAGGCCTTCCAGACACGGGAAATGAACTGTGGTCCTCTATCGGAAACAATATCTTCAGGAATTCCGAAGTACCGGAACACATGGTTGAATAACAGTTCAGCCGTTTCCATGGCAGTGGTTAGTCCTTACAGAGGGATTAGTCGACATGACTTGGAGAAGTGGTCGATGATAACCAGAATGCAGGTGAATCCATCAGATGCTGGGAGGTCGGTGATGAAATCTACTCCTAGGTGTGACCAGGGTCGATTTGGAACGGGCAGAGGAAGGAGCTTGCCAGCTGGTAGATGACGTGAGCTCTTCGAGATGGCGCACTCCCTGCAGCCCTGCACGTACCTTCTGACGTCTGCCACCATGTTTGGCCACCAGAAGCATTGTGTTAGCAACGAGAGGGTTCCATTGACCCCCGGGTGACCAGTGCCAAGTGACATGTGGGCTGAGTGGATGGTTGGAGTGCGTCGTGACCAGGTGATGAAAAGCAAGCCTGGTGGACAACCCGGCGGAGGATTCGTGGAGGCATTGGAGGAGGGGATGGTCTCTTCTGACCACGTGATGGGACTTACGATGAGGGAGCTTGGAATGATCAGTTCAGGTTCTTCAGATCTTTCTTCAGGAGCATGGAGACGGGAGAGAGCGTCAGCTTTCACATTTTTTGACCCAAGGTGGTAGGAGATGGTAAAGTGAAAGCGGGAGAAAAACATGGCCCAGCGGGCTTGTCTTGGGTTAAGTCTCTTGGCAGCATGGAGATATTCTAGGTTCTTATGATCAGTTAGTACCAGGAAAGGGCGTTTAGCTCCCTCCAACCAATGCCTCCACTCTTCCAGGGCTAGCTTCACAGCGAGAAGTTCTCTGTCACCGATGTCGTAGTTGACTTCCGCCGGGTTGAGCTTGCGGGAGAAGAAGGCACATGGATGGAGTTTGCTTGGGGTCCCCTGCTGCTGGGACAGCACCGCTCCCACTCCGATGGTGGAGGCGTCCACCTCCACGATGAAGGGCAGCTCTGGATCGGGGTGGACGAGGAGAGGAGCGGTGGTGAAGGCTTCCTTTAGGAGATTGAAAGCATTGGTGGCAGCTTGTGACCAGGACAGAGACTTGGGCTGGTGGCGTAGGAGGTTTGTGAGAGGATGAGTGATGGAGCTGTAATTCTTGATGAAACGGCGGTAGAAGTTAACAAATCCCAGGAATCTTTGAAGTTCTTTGATGGTGGTAGGTTCTGGCCAGTTGGTGATGGATTCCACCTTCCTCTCGTCCATCCGGATGCCACTGTGGTCGATGATATACCCAAGGAAGTGTACAGATGGTTGGTGGAATGAGCATTTCTCGGCTTTCAGGAAGAGATGTAACCGCAGTACAGACAGAGATTCAGGGTCAGCCAACATTGTCGCTCAGTGGGGGTGAGACGAGAGTTTTCAACCTCCATAGGTTCGTTGGCTGGTTCTGGGGAGCTGACGGGTTCGGACCGGCAGAGGAGTGAGGTGGAGAATGACTGGCGGTGGTGTTCTTGTAGACATGCTTGCATACGAGTGGTACAGCGGATTGGAGAGCTGGATGAATTTTTCTAGGCCGATGGAATCCTCGTATGCAGCGAGATGCAACCGCACCCGAGGCTCCAATCCTTGGCAGTAGGTAGTGATCAAAGCTTGTTCATTCCATCCACTTACGGCAGCCAGCGTTCTGAATTGCAAAGCATAATCATAAATAGACATGGAACCTTGTTTTAAATTGGAAAGTTTCTCACCAGCAGACGAGTCAGTGATGGGTTTCCCGAAAACCTCCCGGAAGTGGGAAATAAAGGCTGAGTATGACTGAGTTATAGCGCCATGTTGTGACCAGATGGAATCAGCCCATTTCAATGCTTTGCTGGGAGATGAGGAATGCTATTTTGGCTGTGTCGTTCGGGTACAGGTGCGGCTGCATCTCCAGGACCAGTTCACACTGCAGCAGAGGGTACAGAGGGGTCGGACACAGATGTAAACAGGTAAGCAGTCTTTATTATAAAACCAGTGAGCAGATATGGCAAGCAGGAATGAACAGATGAGCAATGGTAATGACTGGTGATAGTTACGGTCCTTTTGTGATTGCAGATGACAGAGTCCTTTAACTGGATGGAGCTGGAGAACGTAGGAGACGTAGGAGCACTCACACATAGACGAGGAACACACTGGGAGATTGGGTCACACAGGAGAGCGGGGAGTCCTTGAGGTAAGCATACAGGTAAGTATAGCTCAACGAGACCGGACAGTGAGTGCAGGGTGTGAGTGCTCTATGTACTGGTGGTGATGAAGGGGATAATGATGTGCAGGTGACGGTGTTCCGGTAGTATTCCGGTGATTGGGAGCGTTGTGATTGGTGCATGGTGGAGCCTGACGTGTCTGTGACAATATATATATATATATATATATATATATATATATATAATTATATGGTACCCACTTAACATTATATAATGTTAAGTGGGTACCATTACCCATTTTACTTATAGTAATTCAATAATTTAGGGACGTAAATTATTAATAATTTAATAAGTATTTAGAAGTATCGGTATCGTATCGTAATCACTTATATCAATGTTATATCGTCATATTGTCCAGCCCTAAAACATATATAGTTTTATAGTATAGTTTTTGTAAGTGTTGTTTATTGAAAAGCACCCAATTATGCAGAATATAAGATGGAAAATATTTAATTGATCAGTTGTCAACACATTATATAACAATACAATATATACGGTATGATTTTACCTCAAAATCCAACAATTTGACACAAAATGATAACTGCAAATCCACGTTTCTCTGCCTGGAGTCGTTGCTTTCTGCAGTTTTTAAATATATACCTCAGGTTTTGTATCAAAGCTATTTGTACAGTCAATCACAAAGCTCTTTCCCGTTTTGGATGTGTTTTGTGTGTTTTTCACGACATTCACGCTGAAAACCAATGCTGCCGCTCAAGGGGCTCGCACACCGGACGTGAAGCTCAGCGCCGCGCTGCGCTGCGACACGTCTTTCAAATTCGAACACATTGTTTTATATTTACATCGAATGTCGCCGCCGGTGTGCATATGCTCATAGAAAACAATGCTTTCAAATTTTAAAGACGTGGCGAGGTGCTGAGCTTCGCGTCCAGTGTGCGGGCCCCTTCAGTGTTTTGCCAGTCAGTGGGCGTGACCGCAGTCGTAACGGTCGACGGTGGCGTCACGTGCATACCCTCTATACTGAGACTTTATAGTTTGTTGTGATTCGATTAGAATATTAAAGTAAACTTGAGTGTTCCACTGTCACAACAGGAAACTAAAAATTTGCACTGCGGGGCTCACAAGTAAGGCTACCATTCCTCCTGCAATGGTAGGTGTATGGTGGTTGATAAACACCATTAAAATGACGTTGATCAATTTATAAATGAATAGGCTAATCACCCGACATGAAATTCAGACAAAGTGTCCGCGACACCAAATGGAAGAGTTTTAAATAATTATCCAAATAGGTGAAATAGCCATGGTTATAGCCTAATTTTATATTTTTGACTAATATAAAATGAGGGAAATGGTAAGCATAAGCAAATGAGGGAAGCATCCCAAACGATTAATGTTAATAGGGCAGTCAAGCAAACAGATTAAAAAACGGACACAGTAAGGTGTAAACAAGCAGTAAAATTAGTCTATAGTTTGGAGCTTCAGACACGTTGAAACCCATAGGCCTATAATATTATTAATTTAGTCACCATGAACTTTCAGTTTGTTTACAGTTTGTCACGTGTTCCTTTGTACAGTTCTCCCGCTCCTCATTATTGGTTCATTCCGTTCAGGCGCACATTATTAATTGTCTTGTTTGAGTCATATAAGATCAGAGAACTTATGTTTTATCTTTTAAAATTATGGAAATTATTTTGCACTATATCCTTCACAATTCGGTTAACGGATTTGTTCAGACCGAACTTCTCCCACAAACGGTGGCCTTTTTTCAAGTCATTTGTTTTAGCCTACCCTAAACTGGACGATCGAAAGTGCAAAAATATTTTAGAGTTCATGCTACAAAAATATATTGGATATGGCGAAATGTAGGCTAATGTTTTTTAATGGATACAATGTAATATGAACAAAACATGAATTTAAGTAAAAAAAAAAAAAAAAAAAAAAACATGTAGCATTTGTTTAAATATTATTTATTTAAATAATTATGGAAAGAAAACAGCATTAGTAAGACAGGATTGTAAGATGCGTAATATGTCGGGAGACATGGGTCAGACATGATTTTGACCATTTCATTAAATTTTGTTTAGTAGAAAGCCTTTCTTTAAAACAAATTTCGTTTTTTATGAATTGTATCTCAATTTTAATCCAATATTCATCATCCAATATAAATAAAAAGCAAATTTAGCAGACACAATAAGCCTAATCATGACATGGAGGCGCAGGCACGATCACCTTTTTTGCACATGAAAAGGAGCGCGTCTCATAAATGAACCGAAACTCAGGAACTGTGGGAGTAAGTGCAAGAATAATCGCACAGGTTTTGATTGCAAAGACGACTTGCTGGCCCTCCAAAACAATCCTCCTCATTGCAGAAAAAAATGTTCAGAAGGATATGTGCTGCAGGAGGTATTGCTGCACATCTCCTTTGTTGATACTTATTTTGTAAGCCTGGAAGAGGACATCCTCTTCACCCAGCAACTGACCAAGTGACGGATGACAACGTCTTCCCAGCTAACAAATTTTGGTTGCCAGAAGGTTCCCTGCACGTTAATTTATGGTTCCCAGAATGTTAGTTTTTGGTTCCCAAAACGTTCTTTTAAATTTTGTTTTTTGCTAAGTAAGTTTACTTAATTTGCTTAATTTTTTCTTAATTTTTTTTTAATAACGTTATTATTTTGGATTACACATTTCAGATTAGTTTAATGGATATTATAGCTCAATCAGCTGGATGGCCTTTGAATGTGTTTATCATATAAAAAAAATAATACGTCGTTTATTTTCTAATATGACAATGTAACTGAAACACCAAATTCAACAATATTTTAATAGATACAACAAAACAAGGTGGATATCGTAAAAAAAAAAACTAGCTCGCAAACAAACAAACAAACAAACAAACAAAAGATTAGGGTGTTTTTTAATAGCAAATACACTCTTAGCCCGGATTTTATATTTACTTAAAAAATATAATTACAATATACTTAAAATATTTAAGTTTGGTTGCATTACTTATAAAATATAAGTATATTCTACTAATTTGTGGGTGTATTTGAATGTGTTAATAAATGTAAGTTAAATGCACTTAAATTATTAAGTTTTTCTCCTGGCCACGCCTCCTTCACACTGGTTTGCGGCAGGTAATGACGCCATTTTGTCGTGGTGTGTATGAATTCAAGGAGCTGTTGATGAGCAGTTGGAACATTTGTTTTGGCTGTTCTACAGACATTTTTTCCTAACATTTACCTTATAGTTTTTCACCAAAGGAGAAAATCACAGTTTTTAAGTTACCATCATCGAGGGTCAGTGTTTGTTTTAGTTGAGCTCTTGACCCTTGACTTTTTAATATTAGATTTTGTTTGGGCAGTTTTAACTGTATTAAAACCAACCAGACAAGCAAAGTTAAAAGATGATCAGGTGATGTTGGTTATGTTTTCACATAATCATTATTTCATGTGAATCACTAAACTCATTTAGAGCCCAATCTCTGAGTTAGATTTACATTATTGATTACAGCAGCACTGTGATTCTACAGCGGAGGATCAACTTCTACAATACAATTTTTTTTTTTTAAAGTTGTCCTTATCACAAAAAAAAAAATATATATATATATATATATATATTTTAGGCACACACAGACATCAAGAATCAGCCTGTGAATCTCAACGACGGTGACAAGCAGCATGTTCTGATAAACAGATCAACTCTGAACATTAGAAAACAAGCTACTAAAAAGTCACAGAAAAACAGCAAAATTTAAATAGTGAGAATAAAGAAAATTACTAAGACAATTCAGCTCATAATTTATTCATGCAGCAATGCATGATGGGAGGCATGGATGAATTTTGATTGGTGGCAAGTTAACTTGCTTAGTACATTGAATTTAAATATACTAGTTGTAATAACTACAAAGTAATTAATATTACAAAACATTTTAAGTTAAATGAACTCGAATTATTAAGTTCACATTACTTAATCATTACTTAATTTTTTTAGGGCAACCAGTTTCCTCAAATTTTTTAAGTAAATTCAACTTATCCGGGCTAACAGTGTACACTCTTTCAAACCAGACCTGCTAAGAGCGGACCACACCAGCTATCAACTACCACATGATATGTTGCACAACTTTTAAACACTATCTCACTTCTAGGGACGATTTCTCGTTTTGGAAATATTACTTGCTAGAGTTCAGTTTTTACTAGCGTGAAAAGTATCTGGGTAATAAGTTGAATACGTGGAATAAGTAGGCTAGGTATTGCTGAACATGACATCTTAGCAATTACATTAGGATAAAGAGGTGCGATCTTTAATATGTTTAATGTTGATGAAAATAGTTATAGGCTATTGTACATAAATATATCCTATCAATTCATAGGCACTCCTTTGGCTAAAATGATCCGTGCTAAATTGGTCTGGTCTGACTCAGTTACCACTGATTGGGTAAAAACCATTCAAACCTACTGGCTGCAGAAATCATGGGCGTGACTCATTTTACTGTAAGCAAAACGCCAAGACGCGCGCTCTGTGCAACCAAAACGGCATTTTTTACGGCGTCATATGGCAAGTTAGACGGCGTAAAAAGCACTGCTTTTCATGTACACTAAAACGGCGTTAAATACGGCGTCATTGACGGATTTTCGCGCATTTTTTTACGGCGTTTGTAATCACAACGGCGTATTTTGTTATACTGTTTAAAACGCTGTATTTGACGGTGTTTGATTGTAAACGTATACGTCTATAGCATAATAGAGGGTATGCACGTGACGTCACCGTCGACCGTTAAGACTGCGGTCACGTCCACTGAGTGGCAAAAGACTGAGCGGCAATGAATGTTGGTTTTCAGCATAAATGTCGCAAAAAACACACAAAACACTTCCAAAACGGGAAAGTATGGAAGCCCGTTTCCGCCACTAAAAAAAAAAAAAAAAACGCCACTTAAAAAAAAAAATGATGAATTGCGACTTATCTCAGAATTCTGACTTTTTAACTCGCAATTGCGTGTTTATATCTCACAATAAGTTATAAAGTTATAAAGTCAGAATTCTGAGATATAAAGTCGCAATTGTGTGACATAAAGTCAGAATTGCGAGATATAAAGTCGCAATTGCGTGATAAAAAGTCAGAATTCTGAGATATAAAGTCGCAACTGCGTGATAAAAAGTCAGAATTCTGAGATATAAAGTCGCAACTGCGTGATAAAAAGTCAGAATTCTGAGATATAAAGTCGCAACTGCGTGATAAAAAGTCAGAATTCTGAGATATAAAGTCGCAATTGCGTGATAAAAAGTCAGAATTCTGAGATATAAAGTCGCAACTGCGTGATAAAAAGTCAGAATTCTGAGATATAAAGTCGCAACTGCGTGATAAAAAGTCAGAATTCTGAGATATAAAGTCGCAATTGCGTGATAAAAAGTCAGAATTCTGAGATATAAAGTCGCAACTGCGTGATAAAAAGTCAGAATTCTGAGATATAAAGTCGCAACTGCGTGATAAAAAGTCAGAATTCTGAGATATAAAGTCGCAACTGCGTGATAAAAAGTCAGAATTCTGAGATATAAAGTCGCAACTGCGTGATAAAAAGTCAGAATTCTGAGATATAAAGTCGCAACTGCGTGATAAAAAGTCAGAATTCTGAGATATAAAGTCGCAATTGCGTGATAAAAAGTCAGAATTCTGAGATATAAAGTCGCAATTGCGTGATAAAAAGTCAGAATTCTGAGATATAAAGTCGCAATTGCGTGATAAAAAGTCAGAATTCTGACTTTATTTCTCGCAATTGTACGTTATTTCTCACAGTTATTACTTTGCTTGCGTTTCCTTTCATTGCGACTGACCATCAGGATTACTGTTTTGTTATTATTATACATTAAATAGACCATCAGGATTGCTGCTTTGTTATTATTATACATAAAATAGAGGACATCATAAAGGATTATTTTTAGCGCCGATTTACCAATAAAGAAATATTGCTGAAAGAAATATTTTACTGGAGGAGACACATAAAGATTAGTCTCCGGACATATGCATTATGCAGGAATATGCATATAGAATGTTTCCACGGTAACCTTGTACACAGCCTTTCAAGGAGAAAAAAATGCTTTTACTGCCATCTAGTGGGCTTAACACTAAAACAACCAATACCTATCATGTTTCATTAACTTTGCAACTCAAGGGTAGAATCATGCAATTCTGCAAATTACAGTCGAGGTATTTGGGTAATAAAAGTTGTTTTTAACAGAATGGATACACTAATGAATTTTACACAATAATAACAATATTATAATAATCATAAGAAGAAGAAGAATCAGCTGTGGCGGAGGCACAATAAATCAGACAAAGCTGAAGTGGCACATTTTATACACCAACAGCTTCAGACTTCACGGCAGCACGGCTATCGTTGGATGCACTGTTACAGACAGAGATAAAAAAAAGAATTCTGACTTTATAACTCACAATTGCGACTTTATATCTCAGAATTCTGACTTTGTATCACGCAATTCCGACTTTATATCTCAGAATTCTGACTTTTCATCACGCAATTGCGACTTATCTCAGAATTCTGACTTTTTATCACGCAATTGTGACTTTATATCTCAGAATTCTGACTTTATATCACGCAATTGCGACTTTATATCTCAGAATTCTGACTTTATAACTCGCAATTGCGACTTTATATCTCAGAATTCTGACTTTATATCACGCAATTGCGAGTTTATAATTAAATATTTTCCATCTTATATTCTGCATAATTGGGTGTTTTTAAATAAACAACACTGACAAAAACTATAAACAATATATGTTTTAAGGCTGAACAATATGACGATATAACACTGATATAAGTGATTACGCAGATTTAGACCTACCGATATCGGAGTTATATAAAGCATTTACAGGCAGATTTGCTTTATGTATTTCCCCGCCGTAAACGTCAAGAAACACGACTCCTGGCTGCATGTCAATATCCATGGATTAGGATTTGACAAGTTGTAAGGAACATTCCAATCTTTAGTGTAATTCGTTAGTTTTACTCGCGTTTTTGCAGTTTCCCCTATTAAATCCAGTCAGGCAGCAGGTTCTTTTGCCACTCAGTCCAGCTAAGGGAGCGCGTTTTCGGCGGGAAAGTGACGTCGTTGCATACCCTCTTTTCAGACCCTTTTGGCTTGCAGATCAAGCCCGCACGTGCGTCATCACTTCCCACACTCGCGCTCGATCTTCTATTTTGCTCGCGCGAACTCGCGGGACTTTACTTATTTCAGTGTAACCTCAAATGTCATTGGTCAATTCAGTTTTTTCCGGAAGTCTAGGTGCGTTCACGCGGCCTCATAATTCCTGTAGTTACGAGATTCAAGCTTGTAAAAAGCGTTCACGTCTTTGTAGATTTTTAGTAGAAAAAAATCAGTGAGGCCTCCCCTATGGAGGCCTCACTGAGCCATCGGATTTCAACTAAAATATCTGGTGGATTCAAAATGGTCAATATTCATATTCATGCATTTCATTCATATTTATGTTAATCGTTTATGGCTTATGATTTATGAATTTTACTTTTGATTTCATATATTTATAATTCTCATCATATTTTCAAGTATTTACTTGTTATTGTACCCTTATGGTTATTCTTATTTTATATTTTAGAGTAAGTATGCTTGCTATATTCAATTGTTCTTCAAGTGTTCCAGTGTGACAGGTCACGTTGACTCCATAGACTGTAAAAAAATATGGACGTAGTGTCCATGACGTCACCCGTAGAGTTCTGAACAGCAGTTTTGAGGCGAAAATGAGGCCGCTGCCATCTTAGGTGCGCGTCACCGCACGTCACTCCTGGATAACTGAGAATGGGCAAAGAGGCGGGACGTGGTTAAACTGAGGTACCATGGTTACTGAAACCACACTGCCTAGCTCGACGTGATTATGTTAGCAGGCAAAGGAGATACTATCTAAAATATTAATATTCTAATGATATAAATTATCTTTATTAGTTAATAAAGATAAGTTATATCATTAGAAAGTTATAAAGGTTTACTGTCAATCTAAGGTGTCTTTTTTATGATATGCTAAAGCACCAGTAACCCAGCTAACACACGACGTAACAGTTACGTAATGTATTCGTACTTTTTGGTAATTTCATGACTTACTAACTGACAGCGTAACTACAACGTCGCATGCCAGTAATTTCATTACCTTCAGAATACCATCTCACAACGTCGTCAGTACGACCCCCTAACGTTATAAGATTACCAAGGACGTTCCAGATACGTACTCTATACGTAATATTGGTAATTCCATGACTTACCAGTAACGTAACTACAACGTTGTATGCCCGTAATATAATTACCATCAAATTACCATATCACAACGTCGTCAGTACGATCTCCTAACGTTATAAGAAAACCAAGGACGTTCCAGATACGTACTCTATTCGTAATATAATGGTCATTCCATGACTTACTGGCAACGTTACAGTAACGTCATGTGCTGGTAATTTCATTACCATCATTTACACGTTCTTTATATGTTATTATTACCAGAATTTGCCATTTAAAATGTGTAATTAAACGTCAGACACAAGACTGAAATGTCCCTTAAGAAAAAAAAATGTTTCTTTTCACCAAGTCAGAATATGGATAACTGCTTTTTATATATAGTGACGTGACATACAGCGTGCGCCTCCACAAATGGGGTGCGCGCACGCCCACAGTATGTTGACAAGAGAGTAAAGTTAATTTTTCTGAGAGAATAATTTATTTTTCCGAGGTGACAACGAATAAATGGCTTTTATAAAAATGTATAAAGTTAACTTTGGAAAGACGCAAAACCTTTTTTTTATTGTTATGTTTACGTTAGTGCTGGTGGCCGTTAGAGTTGCCATGGCAACCGGGAAAACATTCAAGCTACTGGAGAGGACAGCGTCGACGTTTCTCCGTGTTTCTCGTCAGTTTTATAGCAATAAAGTTCAACAACTGCGTCAGACTGGTTAAGTAACATTACCCACAGTCTACCTTAAGTACTTTATGTTAATATTTTTACCTCTGTGATTGAACGTCTGAAATATATGTTGGCAAAATGTTACGCTAGCATATGTTTTTAATGATACTGAGTACAAAACGTCTTGAATGCTTTTATTTTATGTTTCGCTGTAGGCGATATGTTTTATAGTTTGGGTGTATTTTATTATTTTTATTTGGATTTTTGTTCATGTTCTGTGTGTTTTTCAAAATAAATGAATTGAATTCATTTTGAGTCTGCATTCATCGTTCACAGCTGTTGGAATAGCCTTTAAATTAGTTTGGGCTAATGAGGACATAAATTAGGTTAAACTACTGCATGTCCGCCCATAGAAAAATAAATAAATATAAAAATTACCAACTGATTACCAACACACAACTATTGATACACAACGTTGCCACGACGTCGCAGTTACTAACTGGCAACGTCACAAAGTTACGTTGTGGCAACGTATCCGGGAATTTCACTTTTCCGGTTGCCACAAAGTAACTAGTTACGTCGCCACGACGAAAGTTTGGTCACCAAATTACGTTACAGTTACGTAACAGTCACGTATTTTGGTTAGCTGGGAACTTAATTGAAATTTGTGTCAGGTTTGCAAAAATCAAACAGGACTTCATACCTTTATAATGAAACAGTGATCGCGAAATAAATCCAATCCATTGCACTTGGATAAAATGTCCATGAGTGTCCATTGAAAAAACAAATAAAACAGTACTTTTTGTCCACAAAAGCGTTAAATCCATGAAATATTAATATATTATCCATTGTTTGCATCACATTTCTTCTGAATGATCTGCTCTCCATATCGTTCTTCAAGAAATTATGCAACCTGGGCAGCGTTTATGTTGTAAAACTGTATATGATCATATATCTCACAAAAAAATGAGCCCGCGTCCAAAATGCAGCAGTTTTAGTTATAATATCCAAGCAGTGCTGTCAGAGTTTGTGGTGTCTTGAGAGGCATATTCTCCAGCCATAGCCATAGTTAAAGTAAATCTCACGAACAAAACTTTTAGCCAATGCCACAGCGATCCTTTCCTTCCGCATGCGAGCACATCTACACAGATGCACATCTATCTCGACCATTAACGCAGCAAACCATATTATTTTATAATTGTATAAAATAATCCCGAAAACACCACAAACACTGCAGAAATGCCAAATTCAGCATCTGGAATGCCGCTTGGTTGACATGTTTGTGGTTAGATATTGGACGCCTGCCAAGTACTGCAGAAGTGATGTTTTTCAGAATTTGTTGCTCATTTGAACTTAATATGTCTGTTATTATTTCTGCTGACATTTGATAATGTAAGATTTGCAAAATTCCCTTACATGCGTCAAAACAACCCCTACAACTATTTTTGACACTGGACCAGTCTATGACATAATGGGTAAAACCATTTAACCTTATTAGAACAAAAACATCAGTTTGAGTGGGATGTAAATTTCCCTATTCTTATGGTATACAACTGACTGAGTCATTGTTTAGTCTTTTCCTCCTTTGCTCTCCTTGGCTTCTGCTTCTTCTCTCTTATCTGCAAATGTCTTAATTATTGTTCTTTTTGATCTTCATCTATTAGATACAATACTCTGATTTTACAAAACTTTAAAATTGTATTATTAACTATTAATTACTTCTTTCTGATTGTTATTTTACCTTTTGGTTTTATTAAATATTTTCATTAACGATTAAAGTTTGCGTGTGAGGCTAAATTTAATTGAAATGAATAAATAATTTTTCTTCAACGTCATCAACTGCCTGGATCTCATTTTCTTAAGTTTTTGCATCAATATCTTAATTTGTGTTCCGAAGATGAACGAAGGTCTTACGGGTGTGGAATGACATGAGATTATTGACATGAGATTATTTTCTAATCTCATGACATGAGATTAGAAATACATGACATTATTTTCATTTTTGGGTGAACTAACCCTTTAAGTTCAAAGTAAGTACAGTGCACAGTATAAATGAGTACACCTGACCACATCTGAACATAATGTTATAAAAAAAAAACTTAAAAAAAAACTAAATGTGTACTAAACTTTCATACTATATTTAATGGAAAATATATTAACCTGACAATATATTAAACTGACAAAGAATAATAACAAAAAGATTACACAACAACTCTTTAGAATCATAGTTACAACTATTTAATGGACACTTTTCAAATTTCTGTAGTTCTCAGAACTGATATAATTTTGGCTGGGTAAACATAGATCGGCTTACTGTTTATTGGAAGTATAGTGGTAATGTAGCAGTGAACTACAGCAAATATAATATGTGTTCTCATTTTCCCCCAGCATCTACAGCTGTCACAGAACCCTTGTTTCCCTGGACTTCAATTCCCATGTTCCTCCTGTTCTCCACACCTGCACTCACTTCCCTCGTCAGTTCCTCATCAGCACTCATCACCTGCACCTGGACTCTATTGTCTGCACTCCCATATATTGCACTCACTCCCTTCACTCCTTGTCCGTTCTGAATGTTGTTTATATGTGTATGTTGGTGTTCCTTGCCCTTGTTTGATTAAAGTGTTATATTATTGTGGAAATCCGCATCTGCCTCATCTCTACACCACCATACCGTAACAGAAGAACGGACCAAAAACTTTGGATTTCCACAGAATGGAGACTTTCACCGGCTCCCTGGATCCAGCTCCTCCAACGCCTCTCACCCTGACAGCCAGCGATCGCCTTATCGGGCTCCTGCAGGTAGGTCGTTCGCTGGAGAGGTATGTGGAGGAGTTCGTTGAGCTCGCTTATGTGTCTGACTGGCCTGAAGCAGTTTTGATCTCCCTGTTTCTGGATGGACTAGATGATGACACCATCCGTTTTAGTGAACCCGATTATCGTTTCTCCTTAAGCGAAACCATAAATTCCATTTTGTGGTTAAATGATTCCAAATTTATCGTTGATTGGGTTCAGGATGGGTGTCTGTCTCTAGTCCATCCAGAGACACGGTTGGCCGGGCCAGTCAGTCAACCTCCGGCTTCCTCCGCATACCCCTCCAGCGAACTCCCTGCCTGCCCCACACAGAACCCACAATCCTCAACTGGGTCCCGTAAGCGGAGGAGGAGGAAGCAAGCCGCTCCAGTATCTCCAGAGCCCGCTCCAGTATCTCCAGAGCCCGCTCCAGTGTCTCCAGAGCCCGCTCCAGTATCTCCAGAGCCCGCTCCAGTATCTCCAGAGCCCGCTCCAGTATCTCCAGAGCCCGCTCCCGTCCCTACGGGGATTCTAATTGTGTTTGAGGGCATGGATTGGCCCTCTGTTCCAGTCTCCGTCGAGCTAGCCGCTCCAGTCTCCGCCGAGCAAGCCGCTCCAGTCTCCGCCGAGCAAGCCGCTCCAGTCTCCGCCGAGCAAGCCGCTCCAGTCTCCGCCGAGCAAGCCGCTCCAGTCTCCGCCGAGCAAGCCGCTCCAGTCTCCGCCGAGCTAGCCGCTCCAGTCTCCGCCGAGCAAGCCGCTCCAGTCTCCGCCGAGCAAGCCGCTCCAGTCTCCGCCGAGCAAGCCTTCGGCTCCTGACCCGCCATGGCTGCCCGCTGCACCTGACCCGCCATGGCTGCCCGCTGCACCTGACCCGCCATGTATGCCCGCTGCATGGCTGCCCGCTGCACCTGACCCGCCATGGCTGCCCGCTGCACCTGACCCGCCATGGCTGCCTTCAGCCCCTGACCCGCCATGGCTGCCTTCAGCCCCTGACCCGCCATGGTTGCCTTCAGCCCCTGACCCGCCATGGCTGCCTTCAGCCCCTGACCCGCCATGGCTGCCTTCAGCCCCTGACCCGCCATGGCTGCCTTCAGCCCCTGACCCGCCATGGCTGCCTTCAGCCCCTGACCCGCCATGGCTGCCTTCAGCCCCTGACCCGCCATGGCTGCCTTCAGCCCCTGACCCGCCATGGCTGCCTTCAGCCCCTGACCTGCCATGGCTTTTGAACCTGCCCTGGAGACCTCCACTCCAGTTTGCTCCTCCCCCTGCACCAGCTTGAGGTCTCCAGGGCGCCCGCCCCCCTCCCGGTTGTTTCATCTACGGCGCGAGGACGCGCCTACCGGGAGGGGGGGGTAATGTCACAGAACCCTTGTTTCCCTGGACTTCAATTCCCATGTTCCTCCTGTTCTCCACACCTGCACTCACTTCCCTCGTCAGTTCCTCATCAGCACTCATCACCTGCACCTGGACTCTATTGTCTGCACTCCCATATATTGCACTCACTCCCTTCACTCCTTGTCCGTTCTGAATGTTGTTTATATGTGTATGTTGGTGTTCCTTGCCCTTGTTTGATTAAAGTGTTATATTATTGTGGAAATCCGCATCTGCCTCATCTCTACACCACCATACCGTAACAACAGCTCCTTAATAATAATAATAATTATAAGTTAATATAGTATCTAGTAAGGACATATTATAATAATAATGCAATCAATCAGTCAATAAATAAAGTTTATCCCACTTGTATCTGGTCCATTGATGAAGCCATGTCTAATCGTTTTACAACAGGAGTCCAATCACAACAGACTTCTGGAAAAACTGAATCGAGCCCGAGTGTGGGAAGTGCGCGAGTCGTGTCCGAGCACGCAAGGGCTTGATTTGCGCGCAGAGGAGATGTAAAATGAGCTTGCCGGCTCCCGTTTCCTCGCGTGTAGATCTGTTATTGTCACGATCACCGTCAGTTCCTGGACTCCAATTCCCATAATCCTCCCTGCCAGTCACATGCACACACTCCACACCAATCACCCATTGCCACATACAGCTGAAGCTCATTATCTGGACTATTTAAGACTCACTCACACACCACCTCATTGCAAAGTCTTGTTTCCCTGTGTTGATTACCTGCCTGTTTCTGATCCTATTTGCCTTTTGTTTACGACCCTCTGCTGCCTGCCTTTGGACTGTGTATTGTTTCCTGACCTGTGACTGATATCTGCCTGTCCCGACTTCTGCCTGTACTGTGACCACGATTCTGCCTATCCCTTGCTGTTCCTGTTTGCCCCTGCTTTGACCCTGCCTGTACGACCACCTTATTTAATAAAGCTTGCAAATGGATCTCTGCCTGAGTCCCGCCTCATTACAGTTATCCTCTCGCGGAAGTGATTTACTGTGCGCACAAGCATCAGTTGTGCACTCGGTCATTATTGGCATTATAATGCCGCCATATTAATCAGAAACATTTTTTGATAATAATGAATATGCTGAAAAATATTTGTTTCCCTATAAAATATGCAATATTTGCCATTTCTTTTCTAAATAACATCTAACAACAACGATATCTGGTTAAACTCTCAAACAATATTAACTGGCCCCCTTTTCTTTATAAAGAAATCACACAAAAGGTTTTGCTAACTAATTTGCAAATTTTTATAAAAGATGAAGTTGACATAAAAAAATATTCAGTAATGTAATAAATGTTCCACGACATTAAAGTAATGCAATCTGATTACCTTTGGATTACTCCAAGCAGGGGCATAGTTTGTGGGGGGGATGGGGGGGAGGTAACCCCCCCAATATTCAAAGCCATCAGTTACAAGCCCCCCAATACAATACAACCATACCAACGTTCAACCCCCTCAAAGTTGAAACCAAATCTACGCCCTTGACTCCAAGGTCACATATGTAAATTTAAGTTAGATAAAAAGCATCATCAAAATACTTTTAATTATGAATTTAAAATAAAAACACATAAAAAAAAGAAAAAAGCAATCATGTATTGTTGCACCAACTAGAGATTACACAGCCCCGTATTTATATTTATATAAAAGGCTATACAGACATCTAGTGGCTACAGTATGGTATTACAGATGGTTTTATTTTTATTTCTTTAAAGGTGCCATCGAATGGAAAATTGAATTTACCTTGGCATAGTTGAGTAACAAGAGTTCAGTACATGGAAATGACATACAGTGAATCTCAAACACCATTGTTTCCTCCTTTTTATATAAATCTCATTTGTTTAAAAGACCTCCGAAGAACAGGCGAATCTCAACATAACATTAATCATTAATATGTACGCCCCCAATATTTGCACATGCCAGCTCATGATCAAGCATTAGACAAGGGCAGGACGTCTGGATCTGTGCACAGCTGAATCATCAGACTAGGTAAGCAAGCAAGGACAACAGCGAAAAATGGCAGATGGAGCGATAATAACTGACATGATCCATGATTACATGATATTTTTAGTGATATTTGTAAACTGTCTTTCTAAATGTTTCGTTAACATGTTGCTAATGTACTGTTAAATGTGGTTAAAGTTACCATCGTTTATTACTGTATTCACAGAGACAAGAGCCGTCGCTATTTTCATTTTTAAACACTTGAAGTCTGTATAATTCATAAACACATCTTCATTCTTTATAAATCTCTTCAACAGTGTGTAATGTTAGCTTTAGCCACGGATCACAGCCTCAAACTCATTCAGAATCAAATGTAAACATCCAAATAAATACTCACATGATCCAATGCATGCATGCAATATGCATGACAAAATTGGTAAAGATCCATTTGAGGGTTATATTAGCTGTGTGAACTTTGTAAATGCACTGTAATATAGTCGAGAGCTCGGGGGGCAGGGAGCGCAAGGATTTAAAGGGGCCGCGCGATTAATCGGTGCATATTTAATGATGCTTCAAAATAGGCAGTTAAAAAAATTTATTAAAAAAATTCTATGGGGTATTTTGAGCTAAAACTTCACAGACACATTCAGGGGACACCTTAGACTTATATTACATCTTGTAAAAACTGGTTCTAGGGCACCTTTAACATGTACAAGTAAAAAAAAATTAAGGCCGTGATCTTTCTTAATTTCACTGACTGACCCTGGGGTGTTAGTGGTGGGAGTTACATTTTCTGGGAACTTTCATTACTCTGTCTCCTCTCCATCAATAAGCTGGTGTGTGGTGGGCGTTCTGGTGCAATATGGCTGCCGTTGTATCATACAAGTGGATGCTGCACATTGGTGGTGGTTGAGTAGATTCCCCCTTCCATATGAAAAGCGCTTTGAGTACCCAGAAAAGCGCTATATAAATGTAAGGAATTATTATAATTTTTTAAAATTCTTTCTCAGGTTACCAAATCTGGATTACCAGTACCAAATGGGGGTTTTCATTTCACAATGTGTAGGCTGCTATAAGAACAACAGGATTCAATGTGGGTCACTTTAAGTGCTTTTATTTGAAAAGAAAGAAAACATAAACAAACACCCTCTTCCATTTTCAATTTCCTTCAAACAATCAGACCCCTATGGAGGCACCAAAGGGACATGGTGATGGGGGAAAAAAATTAGATGGGAGGAAAATTATACAAGTTTTGTGCTCCCCCAAGAAACCTTGCCTTCACTCGCAAAGAACTCAAATGTTTTGAGAGCGCAGAGCTTCTCTGGGAATGCAAAATATTTGCATTAAAATATAATTTTAAGATTTGAAGTACATTACAGTAGTACACATTCAGTACAATGAGAACACTTCCTTTTCACAGTGTCAGAAACGGTCATAAATCGGTAGAACTTTGAAAAACGGTAGTCTGAGAACTTGAATTCATGTTTATCATCGAATCATCTGTATGCATTTAAACCTTGCAAGTTTAAGCATTCAAGTGGATTGAAACGGTTCAAGAGCAAACTAAAATAATAAGAAAGAGAACTCAATTCAGTACTTTCTTGACATCCATGTAGGCAACCTAGGGTCTGGACATGATGGTCTGGTTTTGCAGTAGTGGCCAAAAGTGATGTCCAGCAGGGATGTGTGCTTTTAATGAACCTAAAGTTCAAATAAACCAACAGAATATGAAAATATTTTATATTTTTAAAATTATTTAAATATAAAGGAAGAACAAAACACTTAACTTGGTTAAGGTATTTATCTGACAAAAGTATTGTCAAAAAGAAACAAACTACAGCTTCAGGTTTTATTTTTAATATGCAAAAAGCATGTTTTATGTTACAGCAGACAATATAACTGAAGGCCCTTGCCTGTCTCTGAATCAGCTTTACACCAGATCAGAGAAGAAGTCCAGACAGTTGATTTCAGAAACACTGTACACTGTGTGCAGAATTATTAGGCAAGTTTATTTTCTGATCATATTTTTTTTTCTAAGCACATTTTACCAATTCCAAACAACATCGATCTTAATAACTACTATTAATATTGTTTTTAATCATTTATAAGTGATATATAATTGTTCATGAAGGCTGGAAATGAAAAATGCCCTATATTCAGGTGTGCATTATTAGGCAGGTTTGCTTTTACAGGCAAAATGAGCCAAAAAAGAGATTTAACTCAGACTGAAAAGTCAAATTATTAAATGCTCATGAGAAAGACGCAATACTAATGCAATGCTAGAAATTGCAAAGTTAAAGCATGACCAATGGACAGCAAAATGCTCATTGGGTCAGCGGGGGCATACAAAAACAGGTGGAGAAGAAAAGACACATGTTAACTGCAAAATAATTAAGAATTAAGGTGAAGAATTAAGTGTGAAACCATCAGGAACCCTTTAGTCTCCAGCGCCACCATTTTCCAGAACCGCAACCTACCTGGAGTCTCCAGAAGTGCAAGGTGTCAGGATCTCAGAGACTTAGGTTAGCTAAAGAATCCTAAAAAATGACCTGCACTTAATAAGAATCACCAGCTGAAGTGTTATAAAATACATGAAGACTGGGTTTTTATAGGCCTTATAGACAGACAGATTGAGAGTGAATCTTGAAGGACCAACACCACATCCTCTTGTACCACTGTTTGAAGAATTTATCTTCCAGAATCTGGCAGTAAGTTTTGGAAGATCATTTTTAGTCCATCTCTGCAAGACGGACATTTCAGGATAAGAGATGGACTAAAAGTGAACTCCCACACCTTACTGCCAGATTCTGGAAGATACATTCTTCAAACAGTGGCAGAACATTTTTTCTAGTACCAGTGTGAGGGGACGGGACACTTTTTTTTTTTTTTTTTTTTTTTTTTTTTTTCTGGGTCATATAATTTTTTTACATTTTTGAGAATACAATACACAAAGCGCACACACACCCATCTTCGTTAATCTAATTTTGACTTAAAGTTTTTTTTTAATTTGACACAATTCAAAATTTCACTACACCTGTTCAAAAGCTTTTTTTTTTAAATTCATGATTAATATTGCATTGCATAATGTGTTCTTATACAAACTGACAACCACAAGTGAATGGCATTCAATTATTTAGTATGGACTAATTTTTTATTTATTTATTTATTTTTTGCAATTTCAAGTAGGCTATATTTACATAAAACTAACCTGACAGTCGAGTCGTTTATACAGGTTTTGTAATGAAAACTAGTCAAAAATTAAGAAACCCTTAGAAAACAGTAAACATTGAATTTACATGTGATTAATTTAAAATACTTAATTTATTATTCCAATATCCAAATATGATTACTAAATCCCACAGAAAAAAAAAGGTTTCTATTTGTTTAGACGTGCTGTCTTTGAACATGACAAACATTCGCTGATTAAAGGTTAGCCAATACAAACATATTTATAGACATTTGACAATTGAATTTATAACAGTTGACAATGAATAGAAAGGAACAATAAGAGCCAAACGTATCGAGTATTCAAGAATATCAAGAAGTTAGTCCGACATATAACGAGGGGTTGTGTTAACTAAAGCGTCCGTCATTTACCGAATCTTAAAAACATGGGTTGATAATTAAAAATGTTTTCTGACAAAAAAATAACACAAGCAAGAACAAATTTTAAACCACGCACGGCCATTTTCATTTTACCTCTCTGTGTGCGCGCGCGCATTTGTGTTTATAAGAGCTCGCGCAGCTTTGAGACAAGTTCAGACAACGGTCATTTTAAATGCATAAGTAACTAATATGCTAGTTTTCATACAAAATAAGTAGGCTATGTAACATAATTAGGTACTTTAGTTAGTATTAACACAATAACGCAACACATGTAGGCTATATGTTTCTCAACACTAAGAATAAATAAACACCTGTTTCTCCAGACTCGCGCTTGTCAGTCAGTCACACATCACAACATTTTCATAATCACTAAGCCATATAGCGATTTCAATTTTATTTAGACTTGTTGTTCAACATTACTTGTGCATTTTATACCCGTTTACCTTAAATGTGCTAAAGAGGATGTTTTGCTTTATACATTTTTGCAATATTTCTTGAAACTGTCTTTACTAACTGATAAAAGACTATTTATTAGATGCACTGAAAGGAATAATATTAATATACATCATCTGTGCACGAGGTAGGGCCTTAAAAACATCAGCCAATCGTTTACGCGATCATCGCGTAAACGATTGGCCCTCTGGCTTGTCAATCACTGCCATTACGTTCCATGTGAGACGTGCGCGGCTGCGCGCTCCAGTAACTTTCCACACTCTACAGGCGCCGCATGCAATGTTTTTATCAGGAGACAGGAGTAACAACTGCAGATTATGAGTTACCTGCGGTGAGTCCGACATAATGAATCCACTAACACGACACAGCGAATGCCGATGGTAAACACTCGTGTTCCAATACTCGTGCACGAGTTTTGGGAGGCATTCCCTCGAAATTCTTACGCATGCGCTCATTTCAAAAACTCAGTAACAGTCTTTGGTTTCTCAGTCGACAAAAAGATCCTCTTTAGCACCTTTAAGGAGTTAAAAGTGCGTGAGTGTACTGTCCTCGCTTGAGATTTCAGTCACTGAGACGGAAGGAGCGGAAGGAGGGATCGAGCGGAATTTTGTGTAGCTGTCGATTTGCATTGTCTTTTTATTGATAGGTCGAACGCATTTGTCAATCATCCCCTCTTGCTAGTTGGGGAAATGAACCCAGCGCTCAGATTGGTCGAACTCTTTTGTTGGATTTGAGTACTACGCGTGCACGGAGGAGTCACCGGGTTTTTGCGTAGTATAGTGACAAATCGTACCAGCGTACTTTGAGGTCAAAATGCGTACCCGCTACGCAAAATGCGTACATGTTGGCAGGTCTGCAGTGGTACAAGAAGATGTGGTGCTAGTCCTTTGAGCTCATTTTGCCTGTAAAAGCAAACCTGCCTAATAATTATGTACACCTGAATATAAGGCATTTTTCATTTCCAGCCTTCATGAACAATTAGATATCGCTTATAAATGATTAAATACAAAATTAATAGTAGTTATTAAGATTAATGTGGTTTAGAATTGGTAAAATGTGCTTGGAAAAAAATATGATCAGAAAATCAACTTGCCTAATAATTCTGCACAGTGAAGTACTGTAGTTTTCCAGATGTGTTTGTTACCCTGTGTATCACAATAGAATCTACAGTACAGCAGGGCAAAATGTGCTGGTCAAGTACAACACAACATTGTTCCGAACAATATTTTTAGACACGTTGTTATTTGATGTGATAACCACAAAAAAAAACGTGGTTTGCTTTGCACTGGATCACTCTTTTGCAGTACAGTGATAATTCAGCACTGATCTGTACTGTAACTAGTGTGTGCCATGAAAACTTTTTAAAGCAGATCGTCATCTTTATATAGGATTTACTTATCTGGTTCTGGAAACAGCTGTTTATGAAGTTCTTCAGAAGCATTTCATAAACAGCTGTTTATGAAGTTCTTCAGAAGCATCAATTCTGAGTTTCCTTATTAAGTGAACATTAGCAGGACTCTATCACCCTCTACTGGAGAAAACAAAGCACAGGCTCACTGTGGAGAAGACTATCAGTGTGGTAAGGCCGTGAATGCATAGATTTTTTTGATCATTGAATGGTGTAGTTAAAACATCTACTAGCAGCAGCTAACTGCTAATGCAAACCAGACAAACCTTGTTCACTCCATGTAGAGTTGACATGCAGCTAAATGTGTTCACGGATTCCAGTCTTTTTGTTGATCTGGTCACACATACTCTTGTAGGCTCTCACAACATGAGGAAAGGCCTGTGAGACCAATTTTAGCGACTATGTCTCCTTTCAACCATAAGTCACACTGATTTACAAGGCTCAGATTTTGAAAATGTTCTTCATAAACCTTAATGAAAAGGCATTACAGTCTAAGTTAGATCGGGTCACTGTGGTGGTCTCAAAAACTCCCAAACTCTGTCCTTCTCCAGGCAGAGATCGAAAGCTGTGTGTGATCTTTTATTCTTCACGACTCGCAAGGCTGGGAAGCGGTTCGCCAACAATTCACAAACCTTGAAATGCCTCTGTTCAGCAGCCTGTGTGCACAAACAATCACAAGCCCAAAACATTAACCAGGGTAGCAAAATATTTAATGTTTGAAAAGAATGAAAATGAGGCGGTGAGGGATAGAATTACAGTGTTCAATGGATTGTACTGTTGTTTAAAGGGTTAGTTCACTGTAAAATGAAAATTCTGTCATTTATTACCGTCATGTCATTTCACCGTCATGTCAAGACTTTTGTTTCAAGAACCAATTAGGTTCGTTCTCATGTGTTACGCACATTTGAGCTTCAACGAAAACCAATCAGGGTTGATGTCGCACGTTGAACTTCTGTTTATGTTCGCTGATCAATGTTTATATGTGAATAAAAGCCTAAATTCAATCTGTTCATTTAAAGAGATTGTTTCTCTTCAGAAAATTTACTAAACTGCTCAATTCATATGAATTAGTTTTACGTCTCTTTATGTACTTTTTGAAGTGTTAAAGGTGCCCTAGAATTAAATATTGAATTTATATTGGCATAGTTGAATAACAAGAGTTCAGTACATGGAAAAGACATACAGTGAGTCTCAAACTCCATTGTTTCCTCCTTATATAAATCTCATTTGTTTAAAAGACCTCTGAAGAACAGGCAAATCTCAACATAACACCGACTGTTACGTAACAGTCGGGATCATTAATATGTACGCCCCCAATATTTGCATATGCCAGCCCATGATCGAGGCATTACACAAGGGCAGCCAGTATTAACGTCTGGATCTGTGCACAGCTGAATCATCAGACTAGGTAAGCAAGCAAGGACAACAGTGAAAAATGGCAGATGGAGCAATAATAACTGACATGATCCATTATAACATGATATTTTTAGTGATATTTGTGAATTGTCTTTCTAAATGTTTCGTTAGCATGTTGCTAATGTACTGTTAAATGTGGTTAAAGTTACCATCGTTTCTTACTGTATTCACGAAGACAAGAGCCGTCGTTATTTTCATTTTTTAAACACTTGCAGTCTGTATAATTCATGAAACTTCATTCTTTATAAATCTCTCCAACAGTGTGTAATGTTAGCTTTAGCCATGGAGCACCATCAAACTCATTCAGAATCAAATGTAATACATCCAAATAAATACTATACTCACATGATCCGATCCATGCACGCAGCATGCATGACGAACATCTTGTAAAGATCCATTTTGAGGGTTATATTAGCTGTGTGAACTTTGTGTTTGCTGTTTAAGGCAAGCACGAGCTCCGGGGCGGGGGAGCACGAGATTTAAAGGGGCCGCAACCTATATATCGGTGCATAGTAAATGATGCCCCAAAATGGGCAGTTAAAAAAATGAATTTAAAAAAATCTATGGGGTATTTTGAGCTGAAACTTCAGACACATTCAGGGGACACCTTAGACTTATATTACATCTTTTAAAAAGAAGTTCTAGGGCACCTTTAAAGTAAGTAGCTGTCATTGACAGCTATAGCTCAGATTTCATTAAAATATCAAAATATATAAATATCTAAAATTTGTGTCCCGAAGATAAACTAAAGTCTTACAGATTTGTAATGACATGAGGGCGAGTAATTAATTAAAGAATTTTCATTTCTGAGTGAACCATCCCTTTAACAACATACACTGTTCAGCTAATGAAACATTTTTCAGAAAAAAGGAGACAAAACTCCATAAAACAGTTTTAAAATTGTGAGTTTTGAAAATTTTGTGATCTATGACCTTCATACAGTGTGTGTCATTGTAAAGACTGTAAGTCTATCCCTCACAGCCTCGTTTTCATCCGCATTGAATTCAATATGCCATCTAACCTGGATAAGGTCTATTACTTAGATCCAGCAAAACATGTTCTGCATTTAAAAAAATAGTTCTATTAAGAATTGAGTGAAATAAAATGAGGCCAATTCATCAAATATAGCCACATTGAGTACCTTATGAAGTGGTGTTGATCCATCATCATCAGTCAGACATGGATCGGCCCCACGGTCTAGCAGTAGCTGGAGCACACTGTAGTGGCCGCAGTAAGCCGCCCTATGAAGCGGGGTTGCCCCACCACGAGTCTGGGCGTTCACACAAGCGCCACAGTCCAGGAGTAACTCGCACACTGACTGCTTACCTGCTCGACTAGCATAATGCTGCTCCAAAGAAAAAAAAGATGTGTATGGAGTCAAATTAATGCCTTAAAGTTTTGCACAAAAATAAAGTTTTGCAAAACAAAAAAAAAGAATTGAGCAATAAAAAAATGTTTTGCAAACAAAAATAAAGAATTGCAAAGGAAAAATAAAGTATTGAGCAGAAAAAATAAGTTTTGCAAGCAAAAATAATAAATTGCAAAATAAAATAACGTAGTGCAAAAATAAAAATATAATCAATTACAAAAATCAATGACAGCTGTAATCCTATTTTATCTTTGCCACATATTTTTCATGCTCAAACCTACTAAATCATTTGCAACGCTCATTTTATTCTGCGTTTCAGTCAAGCGTGCGCTCACGATACCGGCTTTCGTTTGCGCTGCACTGTTCTGTGCGGATCTCTTTATGGCACTGGTTTGACGTGGGGGTGGAGTCAAGAAACGGGGGCACGCCCCCGCGAAACACGTCATCGGCAGGAGACGCAGATCGCAACAGAACAGATCAAGCATAGAGACAGAGCGCATTTATTATAATCTGAAAACCACGCCCACCGGGGGAAAAACAATCCAACCGTCTCTATTGACTTTGTAATGCATGATGCTGCCTCGTCTTTTCTGACTCATTACAAAAAACAGAACAATGCCTAAAAGCTGCTGTGTGACAAGGTGTACAGCTAACAAGCTAAAAAACCCAGAAATAAGTTTTTATAAGCTGTCGACCCCAAAAAACGAATGTTTAAGGACACAAAAGTGGATACAGGCAGTGAGACAGAGCACAACAGGTCATATTACTATAAGAAATGCATTGGAGGGGGTCGTAATTGGCGATAACATATGCTAAACAAACCAACAAAAACAAACCATTCATTATTTTTAACCATGTCAAAGAATTATTTCACCTGTCGCTGATTACGTTCCCCTCCAATGCATTTCGCGGGGGCGTGCCCCCGTTTCTTGACTCCACCCCCACGTCAAACCAGTGCCATAAAGAGATCCGCACAGAACAGTGCAGCGCAAAAGAAAACCTGGGGTGCGTTTCCCAAAGCGAACTATGGTCGCAAGTTCCGTCGTTACCAATAGAGTTCAATGGGACTTACGACCATGGTTCACCAACGATGCTTTCGGGAAACGCACCCCAGTATCGTGAGCGCACGCTTGACTGAAACGCAGAATAAAATGAGCGTTGCAAATGATTTAGTAGGTTTGAGCATGAAAAATATGTGGCAAAGATAAAATAGGATTACAGCTGTCATTGATTTTTGTAATTGATTATATTTTTATTTTTGCACTACTTTATTTTATTTTGCAATTTATTATTTTTGTTTGCAAAACTTATTTTTTTCTGCTCAATACTTTATTTTTTTATTGCTCAATTCTTTTTTGTGTTTTGCAAAACTTTATTTTTGTGCAAAACTTTAAGGCATTAATTTGACTCCATAGATGTGCATTATGAGATGATCAAAATGATTAATGATTAGTGGTGAATTATAAAATAAATGAACAAACCAAAGCACTGTAGTTTGCCTGGTCCCTCATATTTGGATCAATCCCTTTTTTAATAAATGCCCTGACTCTCTCCACATCTCCATCCATTGCAGCTGACCAAATACCTACAAACAAGCAATTCACATGTTTTTGATATACCACTATAGTGTGACATGATGACATGAACATAAGCAGATGATGCACCTCTCTCAAAGTCCATCTCCTCCAGAGTTTGATGCACGCTTGGTGTGGAGCGATGGGCGCTACAGGTGCACTGACTTCCATGGGAATCCATCCTAAAAGCTATATAAAGCATGTTTAAATAACTCTGTGTGAAATAAACGCGTTTATAATAATATAAACCGTATCTAAGATAAATCTCACATACTTCATACTGGTTATGGACACTAACTTTGTAAACAAGAGCTGAACTGATTGTCGCTTTTAGCTGCTTGATAAAATATGTCAAGTTATAATATGACGAGCTTTTGTTTAAGGTTCAATTACTGAACAACCACCAACCAACACCTATAAAAACTGGCATTACCTGCACACGAGCTCAAAAACACTGTAACATATGCGGCTAGTGAAGAGATGTCCTGCATGCATGCAACAAACGGGCTACATTTCAAAATAAGAGTCCTGCGCAGGCTACTTACCATTGGGTCGTTTTGGTTGGGCTGATCTTCAACCAATCTTGTTTTTTGTTTTTTTATGAGTTTTGTGAGCACATATGGGTATGCTGTTTGAGTGTCTCTGCTCAAGAAACATTATTATTAATATTCATAAAAATATTAGCACAAATGTATTCAACATTAATTATAAGATTTATTTTTTATTTTTATTATTTTTTTTTTTTTAGAATATTATAATGATTTCTGAAGGATCATGTGACACTGAAGACTGGAGTAATGATGCTGAAAATTCAGCTTTGATCACAGGAATAAAATACATTTTAACATATAATTTAAATTGTTATAATATTTCACAACATTTCTGTTTTTACTGTATTTTTGATCAAATAGATGCAGCTGTGGTGAGCAGAAGAAAAAAATCTTACTGACCCCAAACCACTGAATGTTTGTCCACATGTGAGTCATTCCACGAAACTGGTACGATTTGAGTCCCTCTGACCTTTTTCAGTGTATTTTATCTATTGGGTCACCAAAATATGTTTTTAAAAGCTTTTTGTATTCATTGAAATGTCTCCTTTAATAATGTTTAAAAACATGACATGCATTTTATCTTCATATTAGAAATTATTTAGTTTTTTTCAGTTGACACCACCTATTTTGTCATGTCCCTCGAGGCCTTCTATGAAAGTGTACTTGAGATATGAATAATAAAATGAGAAAAAAGTCCATACATTTTGCCATTCCCATAAATATCCATCTGTGCTTTTTTGCTGGTAATGTTTTTGCTGGTAAAGTAAATTAATGATTTATTCATTAAAATCACATCATTACCTCAGTAACCCCTCAAACCCGTTACACAAACCATTCTCCCCCTGTAAAAATAATAAACTGATACTAATGTGACATCATTAATAGGAAGTGACATCATGGAAGTCTTCTGAACAACATGAGCAGACACAGGCAATTGTGTTGGTCAAGCTGGATGACTCAACCCCCGTTACATCAATTAAAGATAGAAAACTATTACTTGTGAAAATTAGCTTTGTTATTTCAACATTGATTTCTTAATATCATGCATGCCATGCGCTCATTTATTCACTAGATTTAGAGCAGTGGCCAATTTGGGCAAAAAATCACAATCCTGTCACACCTACATTTTTGTTATTTTGTTAAGTTTATGAAAAAGTAATTTAAAGTTAGTTAAATTCTGTCTGAAATGTTCAGAGCAATCATAAGAATACTGATTTTAGTTCAAATTCTGAAGTTAAGCCTTTGATCAGAAATGATGAGGTTGCTGTCACAAAAAGTGCCCATTTCATGCTTTAGTAGCAAAAGTGTGAGATTGTATGTAACTTTTATATTTGCAATTACTGAATTAGTGTGAGGGACATCTGATTAATAGGAAAATGTTGATTTTATTACAAACACATTTTTTAATAATATTCAGAGAGCTTCCATAGTGTCCATAACTTAAAATAATGACCAATAATAATAGGGATTTGATGCCTGAGATGGGAAAATATGTTTTTCTGGAAGTTAAATATGTCATTAATGTTGTGAGGTGTTCAGAAAAGTAATACATTTTGGTAAAAAATCTAAAAATGTGCAAGTCCAAATTGTACCCGTTTCGTGGAATGACTCATATATACAGTATATATCCACACACATAAATAAAGACAGACAACAGGACAGACTTTGATTATAACAGTCTATTTATGGAAACACATTTCCGTAATAGAGTGCAACAGAGTTCGGTAAAGAGGGAACCGGTAGATCCTCCCCTCCACCACTTACATAAATACAGCCTGATACATAAATAAATAGCTTGCACCCTTTCCACAAGGGTCTGATATACATAGAGAATCACACTTAAAGTGCAAAAGTCTATTTTGATTGCCTTCATTTAACAGGATTGACGGAGTACCAACAATAACATTTGTAAATGAAAAACAACAGCATGTTTTACAACCAAAAAAAAAAAAAAAAAACAACTCTCTGACAGAGATGGTTTGAAGTTTTCATTTTTTAACCATGCAGCAAATAATCTAGGAATAGTTGAGCAGCACTAAGACCTAAGCTGCATTTTATAAATGTGCTACTTTTTCAGTCTTATTACACACAATTTTTGGGCACGAACGCACAAAGTCAAGTTCTAGTTTAGTGCTTCATATGTTAACAAAACGTGGGACAGTATTGATGAACAAATGTTATATTATGATAAACATTAAGGAAGAACTGGATTTGATAATGACCCGAGAAACATCACATGAAAATTTTTGGTGTGGGTTGGTCACTTCAACATTTCACTTCATCAATTAAAAATCAAATTAAAAAATGGGGAAAATAAGAACACTGAAAAGTGAAAAGCATAACATTTCCACATATTATATAGTGATATGATAAACCAGCATATATTGGCACCACAGGTTAATTATTGTGCATATTAACCTATGGCTAAATGTTATTACACAGTTATCAAAGATTGAATAGGTTTTGCAAGAACGCAGCAAAATGTGGTTTCCATTTGGTTGAAGTCTTTGCATGACTGCATGGATTCAAAAACTAAAAATGACTAAAAACTAGAACGGGTTGTATGGGAGGTAGATCAACAAATGGCAAACCGAAAACCAAAATAAGCAAATCATTTTGTTTACATGTAAATGTGAAAATAGAATTTGTAAGAGCTGTATGTTTTTGTTGCATATTTGAAACCAGAACTGTCAGTTATATGAGATGTTTAAGATATATTATTCCATATTTTATATACAAAAGGCTACTATTATGAATTTTGCCTGCAGTAAGCTGTGCAACAATAAGCCTTATCATAAATCTAAAATTCGATAGATATATTTGGTTGTACTGATTGATTGAAATGTTGACTTCATTATTTGAGACAAAACACAAAATGAAACGAATACATTCGGTAAAATTGAACAATAGTTCAACACAAAGCATAAATAAAAACAAAATCGAAAGCAAAACGACTTTGTTAAATATTTGGAATCTCTACGATAAGCTTTCGCTATGTTGGCCATGACTACAGACCCTGGATGTGCACTAGTGCGTGAGAGTAAAGCTCAAAGAGTAGGGGTGGGAAAACCAAGTGCTAGTATTGCATACGGTTCCACGGGAGCGTGAAACAGAAAGGGGGTCGGGGTGAGGGAGAGCTGTGAATAGCTGGCTGGTGAGGTTGCCTGGCACAGAGAAATGTAATTGGTTATCTCACACTTTGGGACATGTGCAGTGGAGTCAGCATCTCCTCAAAGATGGCACCTTTCACATTTGAGCCACGCAGATTCGCTTCCTGCAGATCACAGCCTGAGAGATCACAGTTCTGCACACAATACAGAAATCCTTTTTTCAGTGTTATAATGGTGTCATTATTTTAGCTATGCCCTTTAGTGTCGCTAGATGCCCCAAAATTACACACACCACTAGCTGTGTTTACATGGACCCTAAATAATCTGACTGTAATTGGACTGGTAGCACAGTCGGAATAAAAAAGTCACATGTAATCTTGTCAGCTGGAATGAACTGACCAATGAATCGAGACTGGAATGTTCTGCGCACTTGCAGTGATGTAGAAACGGCGTAATGACGTGTGGAATTATGGAGCTAGAAATATGACAAAACTGTTTGAATTTGAATCATGGAAATTTGAATTATAGACAAGTGTCATTTAAAGGTGCCCTAGAATGTTCTTTCACAACATGTAATATAAGTCTAAGGTGTCCCCTGAATGTGTCTGTGAAGTTTCAGCTCAAAATACCCCATAGATTTTTTTTAATACATTTTTTTAACTGCCTATTTTGGAGCATCATTAACTATGCACCGATTCAGGCTGCGGCCCCTTTAAATCACGCCCTCCCTGCCCCCCGAGCTCTCGACTATAATACAGTGCATAAACAAAGTTCAGACAGCTAATATAACCCTCAAATGGACCTTTACAAGATGTTTGTCATGCATGCTGTATGCATGCACCGGATCATGTGAGTATAGTATTTATTTGGATGTTTACATTTGATTCTGAATGAGTTTGATGGTGCGCCGTGGCTAAAGCTAACATTACACACTGTTGGAGAGATTTATAAAGAATGAAGTTGTGTTTATGAATTATACAGACTGCAAGTGTTTAAAAATGAAAATAGCGACGGCTCTTGTCTCCGTGAATACAGTAAGAAACGATGGTAACTTTAACCACATTTAACAGTAAATTAGCAACATGCTAACGAAACATTTAGAAAGACAATTTACAAATATCACGATAATGTAATCATGGATCATGTCAGTTATTATTGCTCCATCTGCCATTTTTCGCTATTGTTCTTGCTTGCTTACCTAGTCTGATGATTCAGCTGTGCACAGATCCAGACGTTAATACTGGCTGCCCTTGTCTAATGCCTTGAACATGGGCTGGGCATATGCAAATATTGGGGGCGTACATATTAATGATCCAGACTGTTACGTAACAGTCAGTGTTATGTTGAGATTCACCTGTTTTTTGGAGGTTTTTTTAAACAAATGAGATTTATATAAGAAGGAGGAAACAATGGAGTTTGAAACTCAATGTATGTCTTTTCCATGTACTGAATTCTTGTTATTCAACTATGCCAAGGTAAATTAAATTTTTGATTCTAGGGCACCTTTAACAGAATTGAATATTAAGTACCATTTTATATAGTTTTGAATTTGATTTAGAATTTTTTTAACTCGAATCCTGGTCATTTGATATTTAACAAAATTAGCTATGTTAAATGCTATGCTAAATTTTTATGCCATCATTTTCTACATATTTATTTTCAAGCAGTGTATTTTTTTCTGAATTCTTGGACTGCAAATATCCTCTTCTTAAAAATACAGCTTCAAGTTTTAAACATGAAGAACAAATTCGAAACACCAAATTCAATATTCTAAAATACAAAACACAGAAATTCAGAAATTCTGGGTTTCAGAGGGAAGAGTAGAGTCAAATGCCGCATTTTGGCCAATTAAATCTAATTGGCCAACTAAATTACGCCTGCTATGTTACACATATCTGAATGATCATATGTGGGGTTCTTGAGCTCAAAATGCCAGCGAGTGTTTGAAATAGCCTAACATCTAACTTGGATTTGATTCCGATTACAGAATGAAGCAGAAATATAGTAAGCTAATTATAGAGTTATGTGTGACTGTTACGCATACTAATCACTTCCATACTAAATATACTTAGTACTAAAACAAAAAGGCCTAGCAGAGACCCCCAGAATGTCTCACGTGCTGAGAATTATTGCTACTCTGTAATTGGCCGAAGTTAGACTTTTCCGAGATCCTCTACTCTTCCCTGTGGAACCCAGAAGTTGGACCTCTAACCTACTTTCAGTACTATCTGAATTTCTGCGTTTTGAATTTTAGAATATTGAATTTGGTGTTTTGAATTTGTTCTTCATGAAAACTTCAATCTAAAATTCTCCTTCCACTCATTGTTTGTGAAAAGATACAGGGAGCGTCCCAGCAGTCTTTGCTTCGGACTCTCGTCCACAGATGCCTTGGATGTATATGGATGAAACGATTACCGGTTTGACAATAAATCATGATAAAATTCCTAATGGAACTGTTTTCAATTACCGCGATTTTTTCAATAACTCACGATAAATAAATACTGTCCAGCATTAGGCAAAGTCTCATGCAGGCGCAGCACACAGAGTAGTTTCGTTTTATGTGAGAACATGGCGGAAAGCTGTGAGGTTTCATAAGAGTGCATATATATTCATATGTTATTATACAAATAGTTGTCAGTCATGTTGTCATTTGAAATCAGGACATCAATGATAATGTTATGTTATTAGTGTTTTATACAAATAAGACATACTTTTATTTGATTGTTGATTTTAAATGTAAAAATTGGTGAAATGATTTACGTGTCAGTACTTTTTGAACATTTCCAGTACATTTTAACAATACTGTGATAATATTGATAACCGTGATTATTTTGGACACTATAATCGTGATAAGAAATTTTCATACCGTTTCATCTCTAGTTTGGAACTTGAAGGTGAGTAAATGATGACAGAATTTTCATTTTTGGGTGAACTGTCCCTTTAAGTCTGCTTTTTAAAACAGTGGAAAGGAGGATGGTTAGAATGCGACAACAGGAGAAAACTATCCGTGCAGTGTGCGCATGTCAAAAGATCAAATTTGATTTGAAGCTTGTGACATATAAACACACACATTAACCCGATCACTTTATTCAGCGTTCATGTAAACACTGTTCAGATTCATCAATCGGAAGGAAATCATTCAAACAAAAGGTGTCCATGTAAACGCAGCTACTGCACCCTTACCTCGAGATCTGTGCCGGCTAATGTAGCACCTCGCAGGTTACAGTTCTTCAGCTTAGCATTCTTCAGCGTAGCCACACGCAGATTAATACCAGTCATCTGACTGCCCTCCATGTCAACTCCCTTCAGATTAGCTCCTAAAGCGCACAGAGAACACACTAATTAACTAAATGCAAACAAAAACATGACAATGCAACATTAATGCGACATAATTTTCATTAACAATGATATTCTATGAATAATTGGGTGTGCAGGAGTTTTACCCTCTAGATTGGCCTTGAGCCCAGAGGGATCCTCAAAGTTACATCCTTTAAGGGACGCTCCCTCTGCGTTGGAGCAGAGCATCTTCACGCCCTGAAGATTAGCACCCTGGAGCACATGATTTTTTTTAGAAAGTAATCAAGAAAGGCTTCATATCAATTCAAGAGGATTAAAACCAAAAGAAAGCAAGAGATGATCAGCTCACATCCAGGTTGGCTCCAGAAAGGTCCGCTCTCTCCAGGTTTGAGCAGCACAGGTTTGCATAGGTGAGATTGCAGCGACTCAGATTCGCCATCTTAAAATTAATATAGCGCAAATCCAGCCGAGAAAGATCCGCTCCACTGAAATTAAGACCCTGAGAGGGAAAAAGACACCCCAATACCAACATCAGACCAAACTCAGGTGAGAAAAAGTAATAAAAAAGTAACGTAACACATTACTTTCTATACAAAGTAACTAAGTAACATAATTAGTTTTTAGGGAGTAACACAATATTGTAATGCATTTCTTTTAAAAGAACTTTCCCCAACAATGAAATTGTCTACCACAATCTAAATCCAACACAATCTCATGGCAGTTCGTAACTATTTTAAATTTTGCCAAATAGGTGGTTAATTTGTATGAATTTGTACGATTTTGTATGATCTGCTTATGCCCCAGTGGCGATAAGGTTTAGGAGTGCAGTTAGGGGTGGACGTTCATGCTTACTTTTTTCTAAAAATCATATATTTTCATACGATTCGAAATCATGCTAAATCACCACCTTGTAAAATAGTTATGTTTTCCTGTGAGATTGGGTTGGTAAATCTATTTAAATACTCTCCGCCCATAAGTTTTAGTGGTCTGCAAGGAAAACTCCCACAAATGCATATGCAATAAGAACAGGTGCAAAAAATAACTGTCTCCAAGCTAATTTCTCACCGCGTGTCGTAGTAGTTTTTAATGCCAAAAGAGGGTTTGTGTTGGCGGGTCGGCAAGTAAGACATATTTTGATGATCCTGGAACAACCTTCCTGTCTGAAAACATAGTCCTAACCCTATCCCTATCCTAACCCTAACCATAGCTTATTCCTAAAACACCTGACTGAACAATTACAAAACAAAAGTCTTCTACCTGACAGCGTAGCTCTGATTTGGTTGGTGTAGCCAGCAGGAAACGAACAAATTCTTTCCGTGAGAGTGGAGAGTGGTCTTCAGGTGGATGAGAATTCTGCATGTCATGGAAAAAGTAAATTAAATTTAAATATATGCATATACACAACCTCTCAAAAGCTTGGGGTCAGTTTTATTTCTGAAAGAAATGAGTATTTATTACATTACAGATGCATTAAATTGATACAAATATTAAGCGGCACAACTGTTTTCAACA
Source organism: Megalobrama amblycephala (assembly GCF_018812025.1). Taxonomy (NCBI): domain Eukaryota; kingdom Metazoa; phylum Chordata; class Actinopteri; order Cypriniformes; family Xenocyprididae; genus Megalobrama; species Megalobrama amblycephala. The sequence goes on from NC_063055.1 coordinate 36,737,305, forward strand.
TTGATAATAATCAGAAATGTTCAAATGAGTATCAAATCATCATATTAGAATGATTTCTGAAGGATCATGTGACACTGGAGTAATGATGCTGAAAATTCAGCTTTGATCACAAGAATAAATTACATTTTACAATATATTACAGTAGAAAACAGTTATTTCAAATTGTAATAATATTTCACAATATTACATTTTTTTTTTGTGTATTTTTGATCTAATAAATGCAGCCTAGGTGAGCAGAAGAAGAAAACTTTTGAAAGGTAGTGTATCTGTGGATATATTAACAAGAAAAACCTTCCATTCTAATACCTTAATGGCGACTTCTAGCTGTTCTGCCAGTTGCTCTATTCCAAAGAATCTAGCTTCTTCCAGCACTCCTATAAAACATAAAAACATTCCACAAACTAAAGAATAAAACTGGCTTAGGATATGACAAGAATACATTTTCGTTATTAATTATAATTATTTATTGAACAAAAGTGTCTTTTATTTAGGGCTGCAACAACTAATCGATTATTATCGATAATGAAAATAATCGACAACGAATTTGATTATCGTGGTGGGCACATGCGCATCAAACAGACGGGGCACGGTAGAACAGAAGTGCAATAATTCTGACTAAAATATTACACATTTTGCTAAAATATTTTTTGTTAGAAATTAAGTATAGGTTTAAAACTCTACTTGTAACAAGAAATCATATTTATGAGATCAGTAACAGTAAAGGCACTATTAATAGCTCATTAATGTAATATCATTACTATGTTCAGACGAGTGAATGTGTGTGTTCTTCACACCTCGCTCAAGTTAACATTTTGTGCTTTTGTTTTTGTTTATTAACATTTTATATTTAGTCGTTTTAATTTCTGCTTTTAAATAGTAAGCAATCAGTTGATTCTATGTTTAAAATGTAATGTTTGTATTTTAACCCTTTTTTGCTTCTAATGTACAGCATAGCCTACATTCACTATATTTGTTTTTTCATAGGATTTACATTACGCATTGTTTGGAGGACAGCACTGGGAAGAATGTGGAATAACAATGTTTAAAATAATGGATTAAAATTTACTTTTAATAATAATTTTTAGATTTTTCATCCGAATAATCGAAAAAAAAAAAAAATCAACAGATTAATCGATTATCAAAATAATTGTAAGTTGCAGCCCTACTTTTAATGAAATATTTCTATTGCCGTTACTTTATACAAATAAAAAAAAACTGGCCTTGAATTACAGTGATTTACTAAGATTAAAACGTATTGCAATAATCTACACCCCAAGCCTGAATGTGCAGTATATCTAATATGCTATCTAATTTATAGCTAATAAACTTGATGAGAACTAAAAATGCTTTAGTAAACATTCAGGCCTCACTCACCGAGTAAGTTTATTCCTTCATTGACAATGATCTGGCCATGCCTCAGGTAATTCAGGATGGGCTCAAAGTACTCTGGGCTGCGATCAATGAGGTAAGCCCCTCGTTCATCCTGCTTATTACCCCATTCATCTACAGATCAAGAAAGCAGGGGAAACAACTCTGTTATAAGTGTGCTACAAACTGATTCACAATTCGATGAACCAGCAAAACAAACAATGCTTAAATCAGTCAGTGAGTGTACAGGAACTAAACTCACCCTTCTCTCTGAACATGTGTGCCAGCATGCTGTCAGGCTCCTTACTCACAAGAGTACTCCTTAAACAAGAGCAAACAGAGACCAGACTTCAGAAATGATACCTGAAGGAAAGACGACTGCAGACTACTGTTGTTTCAGTATGTTTCAGTGTTGTATTTGTTAATATGCTGAATTATCTATTTTCAGTTTTCATTTGAAGTACCCCTGTGGTGAAAATCAAGTTTTTAATGTTGTTTATATGTCTGTTTGGTGTTTTTAATATAATTTAAGACAAACCATGTGCAAATTCATAAATCAACACCATTCTCTTTAAAACTGCAGTGAAAAAACGTGGTTTGAAACAAAATTTACCACTGCAGACATCAATGACAGTTTTAACTTGGCAATGCTGGCAAATGACCATGGTATAGACCTTATTCACATCAGCGCCATCTTTGATTTTTAGCGGGTATGATAGTGAGGCTGTGAGGGATAGACATACATCTCGTCTGTGGGTTGTACTGTAATTTAATGTGTTTTTGGAGTGTTCTGTTGAGAAAACACTGCAAAAATAGAAATTTCAGTAAACGAAAAAACCCCAGACAGCATAAGCTGTGGAAAATTATAAGTAATCAGGGAGCTTTATACAGCTTTTTACAGCGGATGCCATTGAAAATAAGGTAATCTCACAGCCTCTCTTTCATACCTGTCATGGCGCTGCTTTGAGTAAGGTCTATAAGCGGGATAATCCACAGCTAGCTGTGCATTAAATAATTTGAATGCTTTGCGTCGGGTGGGTCTTTGCCTCCACATCGTGCATTAAAATCGTTTAATTCACACCCAGCCGTGGATTATCTCATACTTATTTTATTTCAGCTTTATTTCAATTAACAAAAACTATTTTAATCCTTTAGTTTTAGTTAACAATAACAATACTGCTATTGTACTTTAAAGGTTCCTGCTCTAAAATCTGGTTGAATAAGCCATATTCAAAGCTGTGGTAAAATACATGACATGTGCACTCCTGTGACTGAATGTTATTATACATTCCATTCTATATTATTATTCTAAATCTATATTAATGTGCCAAACTTGATTTTTTATTTTTTTTTTATTGATATAATCATATTGCTGTTGATCACATTGTATTAATATAGCCACTCAAGACTAAGCATTACTGTGATTTTACTATGGTTAAGACGGTTTCCTTCTTGCCTAAAACACCTCTTAAAAGGGTTAGTTCACCCAAAAATTTAAATTCCCGTAAGTCCTTCATTCATCTTCTGAACACAAATTAAGATATTTTTGATGAAATCCGATGGCTCCGTGAGGTCTGCATAGGGAGCAATGATATTTCCTCTCTCAAGACCCATTAATGTACTAAAAACATATTTAAATCAGTTCATGTGAGTACAGTGGTTCAGTATTAATATTATAAAGCGACAAGAATATTTTTTGTGCACCAAAAAACAAAATAATGACTTTTTAACAATATCTATTGAAGGCTGATTTCATAACACTGCTTCAGGAAGCTTCGGAGCTTTACGAATCAAATCAGTGTATCGGAGCACCAAAGTCACGTGATTTCAGCAGTTTGGCGGTTTGATACGCAATCCGAATCACTGATTTGACACAAAAGATTCAAAACGCTCTGAAGCAGTGTTTTGAAATCGGCCATCACTAGATACTATTACAATCGTTTTCTGTTTTTTTTTTTTGGCACACAAAAATATTCTCGTCACTTTATAATATTAATATTGAACCACTGTACTCACATGAACTGATTTAAATATGTTTTAGTACATTAATGGATCTTGAGAGAGGAAATGTCATTGCTGGCTATGCAGGCCTCGCTGAGCCATCGGATTTCATCAAAAATATCTTAATTTGTGTTCCGAAGATGAACGAAGGTCTTACAGGTGTAGAACGACATGAGGGTGAGTAATAAATGACATTATTTACATTTTTGGGTGAACTATCCCTTTAACTATTGTCAAATCACAGCCTTTCATTCCCTTTGCTTTATTTCCATTCACTTCTATATTAATTCACAAAAATATCTATTAAGAGTAGTTACAGTAATGGATAAGAAGTTGATATTTCAATGAGAGTTACAGAGTAAGCCAACAAGACAGCAAATCATGCTGCGTGGTTACCTAGTGGTTGTGAAAAGCCGCCCACCAATATTCAGCGTCAGCCAATCAGTGTGTGATCCTGAGATGTCATCTGACATTTTCCCATCACTCTGAGGATCTAAAAAACAAACACAGTCATAGTTTTACACACTAACCTATATGTACACCTTCAGTTTCAATGAACAATGATAATACATTTTATGCAAAAGCATTTGTGTTCCCTGGGAATCCAACTCATGACCTTAGCTGAACTACAGTGAAAACAAAATGACGGTGACTCACCAATGAAAGGGTCTCCTTCTGACACATACAGCACATCATCATCTCTGTGGATTACATACATTATAAATAATCAGTCAGTACATGCGACACATCACCTCTCATTTGCCTATCCCACACAAGAATCAAGTACAAGGCTCACTGTAATCGGTTACACTTCATTTTGATGGTCCCTTTTAGACATTCTACTGAGTATAAGTAATGCTACTGATAATCTAATGAGAGTTAGTTGACATGTAGTTACTTATAGTCAACAGAATGTCTAAAGGCATCAACATAAAGTGTTACCCATCAAAGTTTTCCATAATGTTCCCACCATTGTCTTTCCTAATGAATGAATGAATAATAGTTGGAGAACCGTACCTGATGAGCGCAATGTCATCTATAAGACCACCTTTCCCATTATAAAGGTTACAAGCCCTGATTCCCAATTTATTGCTGGCGACTGTCAACAGATCAGACAGAGTCCCATAAACAGCTACAACCTGCAAAATAAACAAACACATGAAGAAGGCATTAATTTTGCAATGTTTGCATTACAGTGTCAGAATGTTTATTACAATAATTATTATGGTAAAGTAGTTAACTACATTAGTTAAAGTCCCCCTGTGGTGAAAATCAAGTTTTTAATGTTGTTTATATGTCTATGTGGTGTTTCTAATATGCTTTAAGACAAACCATGAGCAGATTCATCAGTCAACACCATTGCTGAGAAAAAAAGACAGTCTCAAACCCGCGGTTTGAAATCGCTGGTGTTTCTGACGTCACAAACTACCTTGTAACCAATCACGTCAACTTGCCAGCGCGCTTTAGCATTTCATTAACTTACCGTGTAAGGGAGTCTCAAAAGAAGGTTATCCTGGTTTATTTTTCTGTTGATATGAAAATCGGGTAGATTTAGCAATATAGCGAGTGTTTGATGTATATTACGATGTTATGATGAACTACATGTCTTTCTCTACTTTTGTTCAAAGCGTTTCTAAGGATACTGATTTTTAGAAGAACGAGAACATGGTTTGTAACATTAGCAACACATTATCAGCTGTTTGATAACATAGTCAAGCAAAACGGTAGTTATATTAATTACCGTTATGTGTCCGACGTTGTAAAGAGCGATACCATTGCGCAGCGTTTACCTCAGTATGTTGACCGAGTGGATCTCTGAGCTGGTGTGAGTGAGTGAGTGGAGGCGGGGCAAATTATCATATTCATAGATCCGTGAATATTAAATGAGACAAGGGTGTAGAGTTACATTCAAGCTATTTTAAAGGTGCAATATGTAAGATTTCTGTCTGCTAGAGGTCGCTAGAAGCCTATTCAAAGCAAAGGTGTAGCCTTTGGGACACGTGGTCTTCACATCACAGCCAGTGGAAACAATCGGGATTGGACTCGGGAAGAAATCATGTTCATGGATGTGATTATTAACGTTACTGTAGTATGAAGCAGAGCAGGAGCGAGTGTTGTGGAGCTGAACGAGGAGCTGGAGCGATTGATCAACACACGCCTCACGAGCAGCGGGACTTTTATTATGTCACAGTCGCCGGCGCTGCTTCTGCTTTTCCGGTCATGAGTATGAGGTAACACAGCTCTGTTTATCATATTAGATACATTTGAGTGTGTTGAAAATGATGTTATAACGTTACTCTGTGCGTTCGCTCGGCGGCTGCTGTGAGACACTGTTACACACACAGATAGATCGATTTTACAATATCATATTAAATGCTGGATGGCTTGTGTTGATAAATGGCATGCAATTAATTTTAAAACTTATTGTATGATGGAGAAAATGCTGTATTACTGTTACTAAAAATAAAGCTGCATCTGCCTATAAATATATCAAAACAGTTGTTCCCTTGTCTATTAAACCATGTAAATATTAAAGCATCTTTGGTGTTTCCATGGTTTCTACAAAATAAAACCGGAAACCGAGGGTAACGTGGGAGTGACGCCATTGACAGGCGACTCCTCAAACGTCCCGGAGCCTTGGTTAAAATTGCAATTTTCTCATGATTTACAAATAGTTGGAAACATTTGGGATATTGTCAGTACTCAAGTGAACAAAATATATAACACTGGCCTAGAGGTTTTTGGATATTTTACTGCAAAAATCTTACATATTGCACCTTTAAGACATTTTTTTTTTTTTTTTTTTCACAGGAAAAATTTTTTAAATATGTAATTTTGGTGATCAAAGATGAGTTTTAAGGGATAAAATTATTGACTATGTGGTACTTTAACATGAACTATTTTTCTAAAGCATCACTAATCTCAGTTAATGTTAATTTCAACATTTATTAATACATTATTAAAATCAAAAGTTGTATCTATTAATATAATTTAATGAACCTGAGCTGATATGAACTAAAAGTGACCAGTTGTATTTTTATTAACTAATGCTAACAAAGATTAATAAATAAAACGAATGTATTGCTCATTGTTAGTTAATGCAATAACTAATGGAATCTTACTGTAAAGTGTCATCATTATTATAATCATTATTGCAAGTTGTCTGGATGAACAATGTGGAGTGAATAAAGCAATCTAAAAAAAATTTTACTATTATTGAATATTTCAATAAATATTATTATTTTGACTAAATATAAATGTTTTAATATTACAAATGTATATAACAAAAATAGTTTAAGCTATAAATGTATTGCCGTAACTAGTTGCTGTTGGTAAGGTCAATAAAATAAACAATTGCAATAACGAGGAATAGTAATAAACAATAATGTTAAAATAACAGTAGAGCGAGCTCTTATGTGGCCTTACGCATATCGTCAGGAGTAAATGATCACTTAAATGTTTAGAGTTGCATGCCATCTAGTACTTTCCTAAATAAAGTCAGGCACTTAATAGGTTTCATGGCATTAACAGGACATCTCTGTCCCTCAACACTCACTGGAGTTGAGCAGCTAAACGTGCACTGCGTGTGTTCACTCACCTTGCCATTTTTGGAGGTTCCGTTGACAAAAAGCGTCACCCTTCGCATGCTTTGTTTGCACTAATTTAGAGTATTAACTGTACAAATATTAATAAATTAATATCTCGCTAACTTATCTATGTATTAAACTAATACCTATGTAAAGAGAGTAGGAAGAACCAACCTAGCTACATTGTATCAAGATGACGACGAAGAAGCTGTCCAATGAAAATGCGCATACTGTTGCCGACCTCGATGATTCACCAATCACAGGACGCGTTTCATAAACTGGGCCTGCGGTTCGGACCAATCGGACACAATTGTGGTGATGGTCATTCTAATGAAAAACTTGCCTGGTGAGAATGGAATTTTGACGCAAGGGAAATGATTACCTCAGTGACTGACTGTGGGCTGCTCCAGTCTAACTGCTCATTCATCACAACCCAATATAGCAGGACTGCGGGTGAGGTTCTGGAGGCCCAGCCTGTGATAGACTGTAAACAAACTGTCAAGCTGAGGTAAAAATGTAAAAAACGAATCCAAAATCTCTTATACGTATGCAAACATTTTAATTGAATTTAAACTCTTGGTGGGTGGGGGGGATACAATACAAAATTTTAAAAAAGAAAGAAAGAAAATAATTACCATTGTTTCAAATGATATATGCTGCGGTTGAGCCTTTTTTCTACACTAGGGGGCAGAGTAGGACATCTTTTTATTTTATTTTATTTTTATCCGATCATTTAATTCCTATAAGTTTAACATGGAAACATGAATCTGACACTCCAAGAAGTTCTCAATTAATGTTAATCTTGTTTACTATAGATATGTGTGTGTGTGTGTGTGTGTGTGTGTGTGTGTGTGTGTGTGTGTGTGTGTGTGTGTGTCATTGATGAATAAGGTTTTTAAAAGTGTAAAAAAAAACATAATTGAGAGTAATTAATTAATTTTGAAGTTTTATTCAGTGTTAACAATGAGATTATGTGGTTTTTATAATCAATTAACACTGCTTTTGTCATTTTTTACAAGATGGACAAAATTTGTCACCAAAAAAGTCATTTGGATTAACCAAATTTCAGTTTTACCGAATGACAATATTTTAAAACAATACTAACAGGCTTATTTCTAGCTGGCAAAATGACAGTCAAACATTTTATATTTAGTACAAGTTTTTAAAATATTACAACATTTTCCATGTTTTATAGCGGTTGTACCGAATGACCTGATGTTTCGGGACATGCGTATGAGCAAGTGAAAACATGAATTTTTCAAATAGTTAAAAGAGAGTTAGTAACTTTACTTTACAACCATGTGGTCCTTTGCAGGTGTCTGAATGATGTCACATCCTGTCACATGATATTGACCACATGACTTGATCAAAAATGGTGCCTTTATATAGACCAATTTGGTGTTTGCAAACAGCGATGACGTTTTTTTATGGGCGGAGCCTAGCTGGTTGCAGAAAATGACAGTTGAACAGTAGAAGTCTATGGAAGCCACGAAATAAAAGAATAAAAAAAGTTAATTTCGAGTTTATATCTCACAATTCTGACTTTTATTTCTCGCAAATCTGAGTTTACATCTCACATTTCTTACAAAGAAAAACAGAATTGTCAGATATACTCGTTACTCGCAATTGCAAATCCCGCAATTCTGACTTTTTCCCCCTCAGAATTGTGAAATAAACTCACAATTGCGAGTTATAAAGTCCGAACTGGGAGTAATAAACACGCAAATGCAAGAAAAAAAAGTCAGAATTGTGAAATAAAAATTATTATGTTTAAAAGTTATCTATGTAAAATACTATAGGTTTAAATTATTTTAATTATAATTATTTCATGATGTAACTGCTATGTATGTATGTCCTCTGAACTGCATATGTGAATATTATGTACACTTACTGTTTACATCAAATTCCTGCTTTAATAGTAGACTAATCCTTACAGATGTCATCAGTCCAGTCTGTGAAACATCTCTGTTTATCTTCAAAGGACGTTTTTAACGATGGTTTTCTTTAAAAATGAAGACTATATTTTTTGCATTCCGATTCCAACATCCAGAGGCACAACAAAACATTTTTCTCTTTTTCTGTGGATTTTGCACATTTTCCTTTAATTGCTACCACTATTATTCTGCAACCAGTATGCGCGCGCAGCTGCAAGTGACGTAATTGTGACGTCTGCTCCAAAGTGGTCTATTGGTAACTCAAATAACATCAGTGAAATTCATTTTTCCGGACATTCTTTCTCAAAACAAAGCAACGACTTCTACACATAATTGTAATCTCATTTTGCACTGTGTTGATATATGATGTTATAAAATCATGCCAGAATAAAAAATATATATAAGTTTATTACATTTTAAAATGTTTTAATCACAAATGAAATGGCTGTATTGATCTTTGGACGGTTAAACCGAATGACCTTTCGACACTTAAAAATCTTTAAAATACCTTTATATGTAGCAAAATATAATTAAAAACCTTTTGGATTCAATAAAAGAGATCTAGTTGTACTACCTTACATACTTTGGATGTCATATCTTTGTTTTTTATTATTATTAAGGCCATTGGACAAAAAAAAAATGACCCGTCATGCCATTGACCCATATATGTGTGTATATATATATATATATATATATATATATATATATATATATATATATATATAATTTCTTGTGACAGCCTACACATGCACACACAATATAAATTATCATTAAAATGTATTTTTATTGGCAAAAGAAGTCATTATTATAAAGAATATGCATCTAATTTTCACCTACATGCATTCAAGGGACTAATAACATGAACATTGTGATGTCCTATATAATTATCTGTAAAGATCTAGTCATATCTGCATGTTAACACTTGTTTATTACACTAATTGTTACTTTAATATTTCACATATTAAATGCAATGAGAAATTCTTCAGTAATCCCAGTAAGAACTGTTACAGCTGCTGCAAATTTACAAATCAGCTGTTCACCAATAAAGTTAACTTATGTTATCTTTCTAATACTGACAGTATTAAAAACATCCCCATAAGCTAAAACTGATATTGTTAGTTGGCCAACAGATGTGTTTGTCCGTCTATCTGGAGCATTTAGAAAAATTAAAATAGGGCACATGTAGAAGCATTGATAAAAGACGTTAAACAATAAGGCAGCGAGTGATAATATCCTGCTTAAAGCTGACCGATTCTTACACGTTGTCCCCAGTCTTATCTTCTGTAAAACGACTGTCTTCCAGAATGTCCCAGTATGTCTGTAACTGCCCACATGCTCTGCAAACACAGGGCCGATAATCACTTCTCCTGCTGTTGACAAAATTTCCTTCACCTACAGGGAAGTTTCCAGTTCCCCCTTGAATTCCCGTTCAGTTTATTTGGGTTGGGGATTGCCTTCTTGAAAAATAAATTAGATAAGGAGCCATATGTGCGCTGTGCACACACTATATAGAGTGTGTTTTCTTTACACAGGTTTACAGAGATAACGTTATGACCTGTTGTATATTCAAAATCACTGTCAAGCATGAAAGGTTTGTGCTCCTTAACTGACCTGGCAAGACTTATTAGTTATGTTATCAATTGGGATGTTACCCAGATCACTTTTAGTCTCGTATTGTTTGACTGATTCAACATTTAATCAGTAAATGTGGAACCAAAGCACAGCTGTGCCATAGTTTAGTTTTGAGGCATAAAATAAAAATGATTAAATCCATTTTTCTTCTCTGACTTAAGATCTGACAATACACATTAAATGTCACATTATCATCTGAACTGGACTGATGGAGCAGGGCAGCAGTGAAATTTTAAAGTGCCCATATTATGTTTTTTCAAATATTAACTTTAATGCTGTTTGTGAATGTAAAAGGACTGCAAAGTTTTGAAGATCAAAGTGCACAACAAATAAAGTTATTGCCTCCGAAAAGAAAGAATCATTTCTGAACTGCCTGAAGCGAGTCGTCAGTTATTCCAGTCTCTCTTCCTGTTACAAACCTATGTAACAATGTAACAAATTTGCATAATGGCAGTCTATGGTCTTCATTGGCTGCTTGTGAACGTCTACTTTGCCCTGCCCTCAAACACTGTAGTTGTCGCTGAGACTGGAAGAGGTTCTTGTTGTCGACATGACGAGAAGATGCCATTTTAATGCACTGTGAATCCACTTTCAAAGAATGAGGACTCATTCTGGAATTGATATAGTAAAACCGACTCCATCATTAATGTTAGTATCACGTTTCATGTTAAGAGGACTTGTCCAACTGCATTCAGCATCCATTGTGTGAGGTCTGATCGCGCTCTGACAGTCGAAGTGATGTCTCGCACTCATTGAAGTATAAGCGAGAGACATCACTGCCGTTGTCAGAGCGCGATCAGACCTCACTAAGCGAATGCTGAACTCAGTTGTGATTTGTATTTATTAGAAGGATAGCCCCTTGAGATGTGACATCTCATTTTCGAGGGGGTCCTAAACAAAGCATACAAAAAAAACAGACATGCTCAACTAGACCCTCACACCCACAACAAAATTACAGCAATCAAATCATATATAAGCATGTAGATACACATACACAAACATCTAATCAACATAAGAGAACTTAAAAACATACACAAACAATTTTAAGATGAGAAAATAAAAATGACCTAAAGCAATAATATGAAGTAACAGATCTCAAAGACTGAGGGAGATTATTCCAATCCGAAGGGGCTTTATACTGAAAAGACCTTCGACCAGTTTTACAAAAAATTCTGGGAACAAAAAAGAAAGGCAATTGTTCATGTCTTAGTGAATAAGATGATCTATATGGAATCAAATATTGTTTCAGATATGAGGGACAATCAAAGTAAACACATTTAAAAAGAAACAGAAACCAATTCAGCATTTCATACATATGACAATGATGAGTACAATATGGACATCTTAACACAAATCTACACAAAGAATTATAAACCACGTTAAGAGGCTTCAAATAAATATCGGAGGTATTTTGATATATGATATCAGCATAATCTATAAGAGGTAATAGTACCTGAGAAATAATTATTTTCCTAACCTGGCATGTAAGACAATTGATTAAACGATAAAGTAAACGCAAACAACCGTATATTCTATTAACAATGTAATCAATATGGGGTTTGAAAGTAAGTTCAGGATCAACCCAAAGACCAAGATATTTAAATGAGTCAACATTTTCAATAAGTGATCCATCATCAAAAGTAATATTCAAAACAAAAGGAAACGAACCACGCCTTCGTATACCAAATAACATACAGCAAGACTTCTTCTTATTCGGTACAAGCATATTATTATGAAACCATTTTTGGACCAAATTAAAATCAGATTGCAAAGAGTTCTGGATTTGCAACAAATCAGAATTAGTGGTGTAAATAACAGTATCATCTGCGATAGATCATTAATAAAAATAGAAAAAAGTAATGGTCCCAAAGGGGAACCTTGCGGAACACCTTTATCAACAATCAAATAATCGGACTGAAAACCTAGAAATGCGACATACTGACGCCTGTTATGCAAATAAGCATTAAACCAAAGAAGAGCATTTCTAGTTAAACCAATAGAAGACAATTTATCAAGAAGTTGATAATGATTAACCATATCAAATGCCTTTGAAAGATCAATGAAAATAGCACCAGTAGCTTGGCCTTTGTCAAAGGATGAAAACACGTCATTTGTAAATTTTAAAAGAGCATAGTAGTAGAAAAATTAGGTCTGAAACCAGACTGAAATGGTGATAAAATATTCATTGAACTCATATAGGAAGATAATTGATTAAATATAAGTTTCTCCAAAAGTTTCATGACGGAACAAATTATAGAAATCGGACAGTAATTGTTCATATCGGATGATTCACCACCTTTAAACAGAGGAATAACTCTAGCACATTTCCATATAGAAGGAACAGAACAAGTTGACAAAGACAAATTAAATAAATCAGCAAGAGGATACATAAGTACATGCGCAGCAGATGTGATGAATTTGGCATCCAAGCCATCAGGACCCGCAGAACTATCAGCTTTTAGATCACATATAGCATAGTAAACATCGACAGGCATAACTTTTTTAAAGGAAAATGAACCGGAATAAGTAATGGGATTTAGAGAGCAGGTAATACTATTAAAGTCGAAACACTGAGAACCACAGATAGAGGAAAAATGCTGATTAAAGGCTTGAGAAATAAGTAAAGGATCAGAAATAAAATCATTGTTCAGCTGAATATTTTTGATTACATTTTTATTAGATTTATTAAAGAGTTTATTCAACTGATACCAAAACTGTTTAGGATTATGAAAATCATGCAAGAAATGATCCTTAAAATAATTAGCTTTGGCATTCCTAGATCTAATCTTACATGAATTCCTTAAATATCTGTAGTTTTCCCAATCTGAGGAATCCCTGGTTAACCGATATTTAGCCCAAGCTCTATCCCTTTGCTTAAAAAGTTTAATAAGATCAGAACTTAACCAAGGTAAATGTCTGCCTTTGACTCTAATAGTTCTAATGGGAGCATGTTTGTTAATTACATTCATAACCTCAGAATAGAAGAAGTTCCATGCATCCTCAACAAAAGGAATTAACTGAAACCTATCCCAGTTTATCTCAGTTAAATCATGAATAAATCTCTCAACATTAAAATTTTTGCATTGTCTTGTACTTATATATTTGGGAGGAGGACTAGGAATTTAAATTTTCCAGACGCAATATATAACCGAATGATCACTTAGACAATCTGACATTACGCCAGAGTTAATTATCCTTTCAGGATTAGTAACAAGTATCCAATCCAACAAAGACGATGACCGATGGTCAACTCTAGTGGGCTCCTTAATTAACTGAGTAAGATTTACACTTCCAAATAAATTTCTATCATTAACAGAAGAACGATCTAGCCAATTGCTATTAAAATCTCCCAAAATAATTAATTCAAAATGTTTCTCAAAAGAATTGATAGTTGACAAGATACACATAGTGGAATCAGATGGAGCAGAGGGTGGCCTATAAATATTACCAATAATTAATTTTTTGTTAGTATGAAGAGTAACCTTAATGAAAAGGCACTCAAAATTAACAGGCTCAATATTAGGGATAACACATTCAGAGACAACGTTTACGGAAACATACGTGGCCACCCCACCACCTCTCGAAACTCAGATCTATACAAAACAAAATCATCAATTTTAATTTCATCATCAGAGATTTTACTATGTAGCCATGTTTCTGAAATAGTAATAATATTGGGTTTATACAAAAAAACCCACACTGTTAAAAAATTACTGTAAATTTTACAGTAAAATACTGGCAGCAGGGTTGCCAGCCAGTTACTGTAATTTTTACAGTAGTGTTTCTGTAATTTAATTTACAGAATTTTACTGTAATCGAGAATACAGTAAAATTCTGTAAATTAAATTACAGAAACACTACTGTAAAAATTACAGTAACTGGCTGGCAACCCTGCTGCCAGTATTTTACTGTAAAATTTACAGTAATTTATATATTTTGTATACTGCATTTTTACAAAAAAATATATTGTATACTGCATTTAACATACTTCTTTAAATGGCAAATACACACATTCAAGTAGTTTAGTCAAGTAGAATATGTAAAATGCAGTATACAATATATTTTCCCTATTGCTCACTTAATGACTGGGAGCTTAATTTTAAATTTAATCTATTAACTGCATAAACTTTAAACAAATTTTAACTGCATAAAGTGTTGTATAATGCATAACTTAATTCACCCCCCTCCCAAAAAAATTATGCTTCTTAATCTTGAAAAACAGGTCAAAATGTAATAAATATATCTTTCAAATTTAAATAAAAAAATGCCATAAAAGGTGTATTATTTTGAATTTATTTTTTATTTAGAAAATCATTTTATTTTTTAAAGGGACAAAAGTTTGTCATGAAAATGTTTTTAAATTACTTATTGGCCATCATGGCCCTTCACACAAAGAAATACAATTATAACTATAACTTGACCAACAGGGTCATATAAAAACATTTCTTAAAACCCACATCACTTTTATCACTTCATGAACATACCAACATGGCCAAACAACAAGTCCAACAAACTTGCGATCAAAAAAGAACAATTCTGCTCCAGATGATGTTCCATCCCAGGATTCAAAGAGAGGCTAGAAATATTGAAAGGAACAAAGAGGACAATACATTAGATATATTACAAAACATAATACTTTAAGGGTGCGTTCACACTTGTAGTTCGGTTTGTTTGGTTCATTTGGTCCGGACCAAAGAAGAAAAAAAACATTTAGTCCTGGTCCGGTTAGCGTTCAGATTGGCAATTTTATCACCGAACCAAAAGATACCGAACCTAAAGGCACAGGGAGGGATACATTCACAACGTGATTGGTCGGATTTTATGACGTATTGCCTATTTTGAGACGGAACTTACCGAACATCCAAAACAATGCTGTTTGCTGAGGTAAATGCGCTCATTGTGTGTGCGTAGCGGGGCGTAGCCTGCATGTGATGGTATTTTGGCCAGTTGGGAACTCGTGAAGAGCTTATAAAATGTGTAAAGTAGTCAAAACATCGGCAGGAATCCATCCGTCACACACACAAACGATCTGCTGTGTGGAGACGCGCGTCTGATGCCTGTAATGAGCAAACTCGCGTCTATGACGAGAAAAACCGACATGCGTGAGGATTCTGTCCTTTTTAGGGTCTCATATTCCTGTTTTTGGTTCGGTTACATGTCTTTGGTCCGTGTTGCGTTCATATATCATTCGAACCGCACCCGAGTTCGTTTGGAAGCTTGTTTGGTGCACACCGGGGTTCGGATGGCAGCGTTCACATATGTTCAAATGAACCGCACTAACCGAGCAACCGCACCAGGGTTTGTTTTAATCGAACCAAACATGACAAGTGTGAATGCACCCTAAGAGACTGATAGAGGGATGATAGATACAGTCAGATACAGATATAGAATAATAAAAGTATATAATAAAAGGAAAAATAGATCTTGGTGTGTGTGTGTATTTCTTACATTTCAGAAATTCCACTGAAAATCCATCACTTTGCACAGAAGAGTGGCCACATGTAGGTTGAACGCAACCCGTTTCTTCTGAACTGTCTGCCTGTTGTTTTAGATGGCACTTTTCCTTTCGTCTTTGTTCCTCTCTCCAGATAAATACCTACAAAGTGCATAAAGGGTCAGGAATTCAGATTGGTTTTAACTTTTGAGGCATGTAATCATGTTTATGAAATTATACCATGTGGTAGAGCAGTATTAGCCTACAACTCCAGTCCTGAATACTTACCTCCCAGAAAGTTTTAGATGTCCCACTAATCAACACCTTATTTAACTAATTTTTTTGCCAGCGTCAAATAAAGAGACATCTAAAACATTCACCCTAAAAAATAAATGTCTAATCTAGTTGAGAAACAAATAGTTTGTAGTTGTGTTAAAGGCCTCAATAGATATAAAATGTACGTCTAAAAGACAAGTACAGGATGATCAGTTTGTTCATATCTGTAAATAGCACATTTCATTTCAAGTTAAAAAAGATTTGTTTTCGTAATGGTACGTTAATACATTAAAGCTGCTGTAGGTAACTTTTGTAAAAAAATATTTTTTACATATTTGTTAAACCTGACATTATGTCCTGACAGTAGAATATGAGACAGATAATCTGTGAAAAAATCAAGCTCCTCTGGCTCCTCCCAGTGGTCCTATTGCCATTTGCAGAAATACACCGCTCCCGGTAAGAAACAACCAATCAGAGCCAGGAGGAGTGTCTTAGCAGTGTCAATCAATCAAGCTCGCGTGCGCGCTGATCTCACTCCTGTCATGCACAGTGTACAGGCGTCAAATTCAAGATTACCGGTGTGCCGCAGCTTTGCTTATGGCGAAATAAAACGATGTTATATGCAAAGGACCACCCTGAAATCTACAAGAAACCATGCCATACATAATTTGTCAGTCCTGTTTTGAAATTATCTTAGTTGTGTAGTTCTTAAAAAATTAAACAAATCAAGCAGGGATACTTACTTGTCAAGCAGAAATGTGGCTGACTCTGCATCGGTTTTTAATCCGTTCAGGACACGTAGCTCCCTCCACCTCGGAAAAGCCGCTCCGATATTTACCCTCGTTTTATTTCGGGCTCTATCTAATTCTTTCTTTTTGGCTTTTTTATCATCGTCATCTGTCTTTTTCCGTTTACCCGTCTTTATTTTATGAGCAGGTGCCACTTGAGGAATTGGCAGTTTGGATTGTTTTTCCGCCATAAGCAAAGCTGCGGCACACCGGTAATCTTGAAGCCTGTATGCGCTGGCGCTGTGTATGGGAGGGGTGAGATCAGCGCGCACGCGAGCTTGATTGATTGACACTGCTAAGACACTCCTCCTGGCTCTGATTGGTTGTTTCTTACCGGGAGCGGTGTATTTCTGCAAATGGCAATAGGACCACTGGGAGGAGCCAGAGGAGCTTGATTTTTTCACAGATTATCTGTCTCATATTCTACTGTCAGGACATAATGTCAGGTTTAACAAATATGTAAAAAAATTTTTTTTACAAAAGTTACCTACAGCAGCTTTAACTATACAAGGCAAACTGAAATCAAACAGAGATGTTAAAGTGTTTGCATTACCTTAAGTTAGCAAATGTCCACAAATACATCACATTGGTTACGTTAACAGCATGAAGCAGCACCATTTTGCGTGACACATCCTCCGTGAGCGGCCTGATCGCGTCGCGAGGCTTTTTCGTTTCGGCCCGTGTTAACAGATGACTGTCTGCCTGTACAAATGTGATTTACGCCATAAAATAATCACGACCAAGTGCGCTGATGAACACGAAGTTCTCGTGAATTCCAACTGTTTCTAATTATTAATTTTCGGCCCACAGCCGCTATGCTAAAGCGCCGGGGAATGTGTGAGATCCTACCGCGACCGCGCTGAGGAAAAGCCCGCGCAAGTCTGCTTCGCGCCCCGCGGACGGAGGATGCGTCAATCCGGGGTTACCAATATGAATCGCGAATGTAAATACATACATATTTACCAAAGACTGAGGGGGAAATTAAATAATAAGTCACTTACCACAGTTGTAAATCACTCCTCTTGCTGCTACTCGAATCTTGACCGTTGGAGATCCCACAATGCCTCTGTATATTTGAAATTTACAGCAATATTCTGTAAATTTGATTCAAACCGCCACGCCCACCCGGAATTCATTGCAATTTACAGCAATATGCTGTATTATTAAAATACAGCCATCGGCTGTAAAATATTGCTGTAATTTTTACAGCAATTCATTGCAGGCTCTTAAGTCATCGATTTTTGAAACAATACTTCTGATATTAAGGTGAACAACCTTTAAACCTTTAACTAATTCAATAATAACAAAAACAAAAAATGTATCAAATAAAAATTGAGAGAGAGAGAAAAGAATGAATAAATGATAAGGGTGAAAAAGGAAAAACAGGTTGAGCAAAAAACAAAATAAATAAATAAATAAAATAACGCATACACAACGCACCACATAAACAAAACATGCAACACACACAAACACACAAAAATAAAGCTAGCATCTACAAGGTCAGATTCGAACTGCAATAAGGTATATTGAAAAGAAAAGAAAAGAAAAGAAAAGAAAAGAAAAGAAAAAAGAAAAGAAAAGGGCCAAAGCATTCATATAATCAAAAAAAAAAAAAAAGTTTAAATTAAATACACAACTTTGAATATAAATTTAAAAAAAAAACTTATACAACATCTTATTAAACATCTTATACAACCACAAAAAGATAACTCCATCACTGATCCACGCTTAGGAAGATTGTTTTACATCGTTTCTTTCTTCAAAAAAAAAAAAAAAACAGGAAATATCACTTATGTGACTTAGAGTGGAACAACAATCATGGAGAACTGACAAAGAAGTCTTTGTGGCGTATAGTATACATAGTGGCGTATTAGAGGTAAAAAATGATATAAATACTTTTTGGTTTCTCACACAAACTGATCGTTTTGTGTCTTAGGACATCAATGTGTCGTCACAAGCCGCAGGGTTTAATTTGGATTTGTCTGTGCAAGTTTTTTCGACTCTTATTGATTGTGTTCCCATTCACTCCCATTATTTGACTGACAGATGGCAACGGTTGGAGTTAAAAATCATCATTTGTGTTCTACTGAAGAAACAAAAATCTTGGATGCACTGGGGGTAAGCAGATAAACATCAAATTTTCATTTTTGGGTGAACTATCCCTTTAAGGCCCCGGTATACTTCAAACGAAGTTCTTTTTCGTTCTTTGTTTAGGGGTAAAACGAAGTTCGAAATGCGTGACCAGCGATATACTGTAAACGAACATCTGACGCCGCCCACACCGCTGAGAGCGACGGTTAGATGAATATGTAAATATGTGCCGTGCACTTTCTTCTCAGTAACAAAATAAACACAACAAAAATGAGAAAACAGCAAGCATTTATTACAGAAAGCATAAGAAAAGCATCCGATCATAATAACATTAGTATGTTAGCACGAAATCTGCAAATTAGCACTGCAGTCACGTCACGTCTTCATATAGCACTTTATTTAAAAGATTGCTTAAAATCAAGCATTTTTAGAGTATCAAACATGAAAAACAGTGTTAGTGCCTCATTTTTTTACAAGCACAACTTCATTTTGTACTATAAAGCGGCTATCCAGTGTGTTCATGTTTTCACCCACGGAGCTCTTACCTCGACGAACTCAAACACACGAAATGAGCCAGAGACGCATTCGACACGAGTGAAGGCGGAGCCTCGGCGCACACCTCCTGTTACGTTATTGTCACTGACCAATGGTAGTATGAAGGTGTTTTGCAGCTGGAGCAAACTTTTCCTGAAAGTTCGCTTTGGCAAGCCATTTCGAACTTCCAAAAAGAACACAAAACAAACTTCGTTTTGGCCTGATTTTCTTCAAAATGATGTCACTTCAGTTCGTTCTTCAATTTCGTTTGAAGTATACCGGGGCCTTTAGCCTACCACGCAGCCTCATGTAGATGCAAAATTATTTTTAAACGTAACCGCATTCCATTTCGTTGCAGAATTCTCTGTTAAACCATGTTACTGGAAACCATGAGAAACATTACGCCATGATGAACACAAAGTGTAAACTAAGTGTAACGTAGTAACACTAACAGAAATAACTTGTTTTCAAGTGCTTTCAAGTGATTTACACAACTTTTATATTGCCCAATTGTAATGTTATTTTCAATGTGATGTCCAAAACATTATTTGTTCATCCTTCATAGTTTGTCCCCATTATATAATATATATATATATATATATATATATATATAAAGTAAAATATAACAGCATACATGACATGGGTGAGTAAATATTGACAGATTTCTCATTTTTAGGGTGATTTACTCCTGTAAACATTGACTGGTTTGCTGTAGGTCCACTTTCTAGGTGGCATACCTCCACTAAGCTATACCAGTGTCTTCCAGCGGTTAGAGTAAAAAGTACTGTATGCATAAAGAGGGAAGTGTAAATAGTGGTTAGTACTAAGCTTCTGTCTTCATGCGTGACTTGTGTAAATTGTCTCTAAGCAACTGTGGCCCTCAATATGGTTCTGAAATGGCTAATGGGTTGTAAAGCTCACAGAAAATTATGATAAACAACTGTCCCTGCTGAAAGGGAGAAGACTTTTATATTTACTCTGTATTGTAACATGCCTTTTGAGTTGAGGGTTGCGTTTTTTGCAAAACCTTTTGCCGAGAGCGTGGATGTTGCTGAGGCTGATGAAAATCACAGTGCAACATTTCTTCAGTATTGAGGAAACCGTGTAAGAGCAACCCTTGTGCCAGTGGGTCGTCTGCAAGCTGCACCAGTCCATGAATAAAGCATCTGGTGCCGTGCAGCTCTGATCTGTTTTTTAGGAACTCTTTGAAATAAATCAGA
The DNA here is from genome assembly GCF_018812025.1 of Megalobrama amblycephala. Classification (NCBI taxonomy): domain Eukaryota; kingdom Metazoa; phylum Chordata; class Actinopteri; order Cypriniformes; family Xenocyprididae; genus Megalobrama; species Megalobrama amblycephala. Next base: position 36,758,170 of record NC_063055.1, read on the forward strand.
TGGATAAATAATAAATGCATACAGTCAGAGAGGGGACAAGATAAAGCAGAACACAAACACAGAGCGATGAAGGAAGAGAAAAGGACATCACAAACACTAAATTACCTTACAAACATCTTTAATTACTTCCTCGTCATGCCTTTTATCAGTATATGTCAACAGAATTGCTTTATAACAATAACAACTATATTTTAGGGCTGTCAAAACTATTAATTGCATCTAACATAAAAGTTTGTGTTCATGTAATATACACTGTGTGCAGAATTATTAGGCAAGCTGATTTTCTGATCATATTTTTTTTCCAAGCACATTTTACCAATTCCAATCCTAAGTCTCTGAGACACCTTGCACTTCTGGAGACTCCAGGTAGGTTGCAGTTCTGGAAAATGGTGGCGCTGGAGACTAAAAGGTTCCTGATGGTTTCACACTTAATTCTTCACCTTAATTCTTAACTCTTTTGCAGTTAACATGTGTCTTTTCTTTTCCACCTGTTTTTGTATGACCCCGCTGACCCAATGAGCGGGCTAGTTCATTTTGTTGAAATTTCATTGCAGCAACTCGAAATGGTACTCAGTAGTTTGTATGGCCCCCACATGCTTGTATGCATGCCTGACAAAATCGGGGCATGCTCCTAGTGAGACGACGGATGGGGTCCTGGGGTGTTTCCTCCCAGATCTGGAGCAGGGCATCACTGAGCTCCTTGACAGTCTGAGGTGCAACCTGGCGGCATCGGATGGACCGAAACATAATGTCCCAGAGGTGTTCTATTGGATTTAGTTCAGGCGAGCGTGGGGGCCATTCAATGGTATCAATTCCTTCATCCTCCAGGAGCTGCCTGCATACTCTCGCCACATGAGGCAGAGCATTGTCGTGCACCAGGAGGAACCCAAGACCCACTGCACCAGCGTAGGGTCTGACAATGGGTCCAAGGATTTCATCCCGATACCTAATGGCAGTCAGGGTTCCATTGTCTAACCTGTAGAGGTCTGTGCGTCCCTCCATGGATATGCCTCCCTAGACCATCACTGACCCACCACCAAACCGGTCATGCTAAACGATTTTACAGGCAGCATAACGTTCTCCCCAGCTTCTCCAGACCATTTCACGTCTATCACATGTGCTCAGGGTGAACCTGCTCTCATCTGTGAAATTCCAATTCTGGTGTTCAATTGCTAATGCCAGTTGAGCTCCACGGTGCCGGGCAGTGAGCACAGGGCCCACTAGAGGACGTCAGGCCCTCAGGCCACCCTCATGAAGTCTGTTTCTTATTGTTTGATCAGAGACATTTACACCAGTGGCCTGCTGGAGGTCATTTTGTAGGGCTCTGACAGTACTCATCCTGTTCCTCCTTGCACAAAGGAGCAGATACCGGTCCTGCTGATGGGTTAAGGACTTTCTACAGCCCTGTCCAGCTCTCCTAGAGTAACTGCCTGTCTCCTGGAATCTCCTCCATGCTCTTGAGTGACACTGACTCTATGCAAAACTAGTGAAAAACAGTCAGAAAAGATGAGTAGGTAAAAAAAAAAGGTCAGTGGCCTCCACCTGAAAAACCATTCCTGTTTTGGGGGTCGTCTCATTGTTGCCCATCTAGTGCACCTGTTAATTTCATTAACACCAAAGCAGCTGAAACTGATTAACAACCCCCTCTGCTACTTAACTGACCAGATTAATATCCCAGGTGTTTAAAGGTGCCATAGAACGTTCTTTCACAAGATGCAATATAAGTCTAAGGTGTCCCCTGAATGTGTCTGTGAAGTTTAAGCTCAAAATACCTCATAGATTTTTTTTAATTCATTTTTTTTAACTGCCTATTTTGGGGCATCATTAACTATGCACCGATTCAGGCTGCGGCCCCTTTAAATCTCACACTCCTTGCCCCCCTGAGCTCTCGACTACACTGTCAGAAAAAAAGGTACAGTGCTGTCACTGGGGCGGTACCCTAAATGTACAAAGGTAAAAAGGTACATCTTTGTACCTTACTTACCCCTAAATGGTGCATATTAGTACCTTTTTACCTTAGGGTACTGCCCCAGTGACAGCACTGTACCTTTTTTTTCCTGACAGTGTATAAAACAGTGCATAAACAAAGTTCACACAGCTAATATCACCTAATATAACCCTCAAATGGATCTTTACAAGATGTTTGTCATGCATGCTCATGTGAGTATAGTATTTATTTGGATGTTTACATTTGATCCTGAATGAGTTTGAGGCTGTGCTCCATGGCTAAAGCTAACATTACACACTGTTGGAGAGATTTATAAAGAATGAAGTTGTGTTTGTGCATTATACAGACTGCAAGTGTTTAAAAATGAAAATAGCGACGGCTCTTGTCTTCGTGAGTACAGTAATAAACTATGGTAACTTTAACCACATTTAACAGTACATTAGCAACATGCTAACAAAACATTTAGAAAGACAATTTACAAATATCACTAAAAATATCATGATATCATGGATCATTTCAGTTATTATCGATCCATCTGCCATTTTTCACTGTTGTCCTTGCTTGCTTACCTAGTCTGATGATTCAGCTGTGCACAGATCTAGACGTTAATACTGGCTGCCCTTGTGTAATGCCTTGAACATGGGCTGGCATATGCAAATATTGGGGGCGTAATATTAATGATCCCGACTGTTACGTAACAGTCAGTGTTATGTTGAGAGTCGCCTGTTTTCTGGAGGTCTTTTAAACAAATGAGATTTACATAAGGAGGAAGCAATGGAGTTTGAAACTCACTGTATGTCTTTTCCATGTACTGAACTCTTGTTATTCAACTATGCCAAGGTAAATTCAACTTTTGATTCTAGGGCACCTTTAACTGACTTGATGCTATTCTCTGATTAAAAAGTATTCCTTTAACTTTGAGCAGTGTATATATATATAAAATATACACGCACACACAGTAACGCTATGTGGTTGATAAAGGCGCACGACAAAGGAACTGGTGAAAATAAACAGAGTTTAATCAAGTAACACACAGACGAAGATAACCACATAAACACAAGCAATACATACGAGAACCGACAAGGGACTGAACAGAACAGAGAGTATAGATACATTTAGTAAATGAGGGACCTAAACAGGAACAGCACACACACACATATTACATAAACACAAACTTTTGTTAGATGTGATTAATCACGATTAATCGATTTAACAGCCGTACTACATTTTAATTTTTTAACATGCACTGTAATGAATTGCTGTAAAAATTACAGCAATATTTTACAGCCGATGGCTGTATTTTAATAATACAGCATATTGCTGTAAATTGAAATGAATTCCGGGGGGCGTGGCGGTTTGAATCAAATTTACAGAATATTGCTGTAAATTTCAAATATACAGAGGCATTGTGGGATCTCCAACGGTCAAGATTCGGGTAGCAGCAAGAGGAGTGATTTACAACTGTGGTAAGTGACTTATTTCATTTCCCCCTCAGTCTTTGGTAAATATGTATGTATCTACATTCGCGATTCATATTGGTAACCCCGGATTGACACATCCTCCGTCCGCGGGGCGCGAAGCAGACTTGCGCGGGGTTTTCCTCAGCGTGGTCGCGGTAGGATCTCACACATTCCCCGGCGCATTAGCATAGCGGCTATGGGCCGAAAATTAATAATTAGAAATAGTTGGAATTAACGAGAACTTCGTGTTCATCAGCGCACTTGGTCGTGATTATTTTATGGCGTAAATCACATTTGTACAGGCAGACAGTCATCTGTTAACACGGGCCGAAACGAAAAAGCCTCGTGACACGATCAGGCCGCTCACGGAGGATGTGTCACGCAAAATGGTGCTGCTTCATGCTGTTAACGTAACCAATGTGATGTATTTTTGGACATTTGCTAGCTTAAGGTAATGCAAACACTTTTAACATCTCTGTTTGATATAAGTTTGCCTTGTATAGTTAATTTATCACCATTACCAAAACCAAATCTTTTTTAACTTGAAATGAAATGTGCTATTTACAGATATGAACAAACTGATCATCCTGTACTTGCCTTTTAGATATACATTTTATATCTATTGAGGCCTTTAACACAACTACAACTACAAGTACAACTAACTAGTTGTTTCTCAACTAGATTAGACATTTATTTTTTAGGGTGAATGTTTTAGATGTCTCTTTATTTGACGCTGGCAAACAAATTAGTTAAATAAGGTGTTTTGATTAGTGGGACATCTAAAACTTTCTGGGAGGTAAGTATTCAGGACTGGAGTTGTAGGCTAATACTGCTCTACCACATGGTATAATTTCAAAAACATGATTACATGCCTCAAAAGCTAAAACCAATCTGAATTCCTGACCCTTTAGGCACTATATCTGGAGAGAGGAACAAAGATGAAAGGAAAAGTGCCATCTAAAACAACAGGCCAGACAGTTCAGAAGAAACGGGTTGCGTTCAACCTACATGTTGCGACTCTTCTGTGCAAAGTGATGGATTTTCAGTGGAATTTCTGAAATGTAAGAAAACACACACACACCAAGATCTATTTTTCCTTTTATTATATCCACCTGTTTCCGCGGGGCACTACTGTAAAAGAGAATGTGGGTACAACTTCCGGTGAGGCAGTAGAAGCAGCATACCAATGGTATTTTGTGTGCTAATTAGCGAAGAGGCTAAGTGTTTTTTGGATCATTGTTTACTTTGTAAAGTTGCAAATCTTTATGAGAGATGTCATTACGGTGCTCAGGGACAACATCTCAGTTTACTACATTATTAGTTAATAATATCACAATACAATAAACGGTTTTCGTGCCCTTAATTGCTCTTTACTTTACTGGCCTTCCACAAAAGTGCTGCTGCATGACTAGAGCATCCTGACCCTGCAATAAATGAACAACCGGCTGTCTGTACTTCACCTGTCACTGATGCTAGCACCAAAGCCTTATGATATGATATTTTACTCCTAACGTATCGTGCGTGCCAGAGCCAGTCGCGTTTCCACTGTATGCGATGCTAAAGGCTACTTATGTTAACCATTGCGATATTAAATACACACGTTTATGGAAAATATCAGAGACTGCTTGAGGAACGAAGACAATTCTTATGTGATTTATAATCGTGTATTTATTTGGTTTAATGTTTTATCTGTCTCTTCCCTGTGCCTGTTGATTCCTGACAAATGCATATCTTTCACAGATTCACGCACTCGGGTTAACTCGTATAACTCATAACTCCTGTTGTCTTCTCATGAGCTCCCTCTGTTGCTCTGGCTGAAAGGATCAGGATAGATAGACGGAGAGATCGCGCAAACTTCCTCGGATAGCAATCATCGCATAATTTAGAGGAAAATGAATAGAAATGCTCAGAAAAGTGACGTAAACATAGGGTATGTTATCAACATATTTCTAAATATGTAAGCCTTTGGATTTAAAAGCCTTAGTGGAGTTGTTTTTTGCGTTCTTGTGATCGCAAATAAATGGAAGCATGCGCAACTGAATAGTTCAGTGTTTTCTTTTTATGTCAATATAAATATCAGTTAGATTTAGCATGATTGATGTGCAGTGCACTCCTGACATAAATTAATACATTACTATTACTGTAACATTTTTTATTGTAAAACATTGTTCAAATATTGATGCTGGAATCTTAAATCTTTAAGTAAAAAACAAACGTTCGCAAGTTTGGATCGTTAAATCTTGAATGACTGTCAACTGTTGAATGAATGAGTGTTACGTCCAGCTTGTTTACTTCAAACCGGAAGACGCTCCCACGTTTGACGCAAGGCCTCATGGGGCGTAGGAAACTTGTGGATACTTTTATGATTCTATATCTGTATCTGACTGTATCTATCATCCGTCTATCTGTCACTGACTGTATCTGTCATCCCTCTATCAGTCTCTGAAAGTATTATGTTTTGTAATATATCTAATGTATTGTCCTCTTTGTTCCTTTCAATATTTCTAGCCTCTCTTTGAATCCTGGGATGGAACATCATCTGGAGCAGAATTGTTTTTTTTTTTGATCGCAAGTTTGTTGGACTTGTTGTTTGGCCATGTTGGTCTGTTCATGAAGTGATGAAAGTGATCTGGGTTTTAAGAACTGTTTTTATATGACCCTGTTGGTCAAGTTATAGTTATAATTGTATTTCTTTGTGTGAAGGGCCGTGATGGCCAATAAGTAATTTAAAAACATTTTCATGACAATTTTGTCCATTTAAAAAATAAAATGATTTTCTAAATAAAAAATAAATTCAAACTAATACACTTTTTATGGCATTTTTATGTAAATTTGAAAGATGTGTGTATATATATATATATATATATATATATATATATATATATATATATATATATATATATATATATATATATATATATATATTACATTTTGACCTGTTTTTCAAGATTAAGAAAAATCAAATACTTTTTTTTTTTTTTTTGGGAGGGGGGTGAAATAAGATATGCATTATACAACACTTTATGCTAAAATTTACGTTAAAATTTGTTTAAAGCCTATGCAGTTAATAGTTTAAATTTAAAATTCAGCTCCCACACAATAAATTTGTTATATTAATGAACCAAGGCTAAAGCCTTGCATTTAATGTGCAATCTCCTTTTTTTTTTTTTTTTTTTCTCCTCCATTGTTTCACCAAATACATTTTGGAATCTGGTTATGTTAAATAGCCATTACAATAAATTTGTTATGTTAATGAACCTGTTATTGTGAGTTTTATTTGACAAAAATGCTTTAACTTACAGCAAACAAATAGTGAATTGAATTCCACATCAAATGCTCTAATTTACTGTAAAATGTATAGCAGTACATGTAAGTTCATTGTTGCTCTTGTAATTTCACTTGCATTCAAAAAACATTTCGACTTTAATTTTAGTTACAGCTGTAAAAAATGTACAGCATATATACATGTATATAAGGCAGTGTGCTGTTTTTTACAGTACAATTGTAGTTAATGATTTACAGTACTTTTGGAAATTTTACAGTATTACTGGCAACCAAAATTGCCAGTAAGTTACTGTATATTTTACAGTACATTTGTAGTTAATGATTTACAGTACTCTTGTAAATTTTACAGTCTTACTGGCAACCAAAGTTGCCAGTAAGTTACTGTAAATTTTACAGTCAATTTTTTACAGTGTGGCATTATACGTTTACAAACACATAGGCTTTATACAAATCATTTTATTGCATGCATTGTTTTAAACAAGGAAATATGTTTTCCTATTAACCTTATGTAATATATATTTGTTACAAAACCTTTGTAACAACCAAAATACATTGAGGAAAATGTTGCTAAAATAGTAGAGAGAAAAGAAAATCCTCTTAGAAGTTGATGTATAAATATACTACTTCATATAAGAAACATTTGGAACGCCTACAAGCTCAAACTGGGTAATAATAATTATTATTGTTTATAACCTTAAAATTGCTTAATTGTTTAATTTGTCTGAATACCAAAAATAAATAAATAAATAAATAAATAAATAAATAATTACAGAAGATGGAGTCATTATTAAGGGTCACAGATGGAGGAAAGCTGTCATCTACCTTCTACAATGCATTTGCTCTCATTTGGAGGAGACTGAGTGCACCAGTAGAGCTGCTATCTTTGATTTCTGCAGGACAGCATGAGGCATCAGATCAAAGACCAAGGAAATGGTGTTTCAGATGGTGAAGCAACATCTCACTCTGCTCCTGTCTGGGCTGTCCATGGGTAAATTGTTTTTTTTTTTACAGCGATGGAATTAATTGGAAAGCAGTTCTGAAAGCCTCCTGCTTTTCTGAGAAAAAAAAAAAGTTTAAAGAGTTTCCAGAAGGGATCTCAAAAATGAAATGAGGGTCTACATGAGGAATATATAGAGAACAACCCAACATATACACTATAACATACACTTAAAATATAGATTGTATTCCTGATGTTATTATCCATTTTAAAGTGTATCTTTGGGATTTAAATGATCTTTTATGGCTTGCTGTATTTTTCATCCTATATGTCTCCATAGAGCTTCAGAATGTGAGGATGTGTATCGACTAAAACTGTATGTCCACATGAAATATATAAATTCGCATTGCGTTATACTGTAGCTTAATTCAGTGATAGTCATATTAAAGGGATAGTTCACCCCAAAAATTAAAAATTTACTCACCATCAAGCCATCCTTGGTGTATATGACTTTCTTCTTTAAGCCAAACACAGTCGGAGATATTATATCCCGGCTCTTCCAAGTTTTATAATACAGCATTTTATCATAAAAGTAATCCATAGGACTCCAGGCGATTAATAAAGTCCTTCTGAAGCAAAGCAATGCGTTTTTGTAAGAAAAATATCCATAATTATAACTTTATAAACTGTAATTACTAGCTTCCGGTAATGTCCGTCCACGGGTTCACGAGTGAACCTCTCAAACTCAAGCTCCTCCAAAATTTCTCTTTAAAAATTCTAGTTTTAGACCTCTAATTCCTGACCGCTGTTTTGTGTTGCTCTATCCTCTGTGCTTACGCATTCATCAATACATCATGCGTCGATTCAGAGGTCACTCTTCCACGGCATTCGACTCATAGACAGAAGCCAGTGATCCTAGTTAATAAAGTTAGAAATTTTTATTACAATTATTACAAAAATCCATCGCTTCACTTCAGAAGGCTTTATTAAAATCTCTGGAGCCATATGGATTACTTTTAAGATGATGGATGCGCTTTTTTGGGCTTCAAAATCTTGAGCCCCGTTCAATTGTGTTCATCAGAAAGAAGAATGTCATATACACCTAGGATGGCTTGAGAGTGAGTAAATAAAATTTTTGGGTGAACTATCACTTTAAAGCTCTACTAAAGGCCCTGGAGGAAACTGGCAGCTGGTGAACTGACCAGGCCGCGTGTGTTTCTGAGGGGACTGGACGAGGAAGATATGATTTTCCTTGAACCTCTTCAATTACAAAATCAGAACCATTTAAGAAGAGAATAAGATTAATAGACTCGACTAGGGAGAAGGAACAGGCAGGTTCAATATAACGGATAGTATCCTCGTCCAGGCCCTTCAGAAAGCACGCGTTAAGCGGTGCATCTGGCCAGTTCAACAAACAAGATAGCTCAGAAAATTCCTCCACGTACCTCTCCAGCGGGCGACCGTCCTGTTTAAGGGCCCATACACGGTCCACCGCTGAGCTGTAGTTCTGCGGGACAGCTGGAGGGATTGGCAGGAGGAAGTTTCCCATTTTGCTGTAGAAGTCCTCATAGTTTGGTCCATTCTTCTGTTACAGTTGGTTGTAGTAGAGAATGCACAGAAACGGACTTCAACAGAAAAAGGGTTTTAATCACCAAAGGAACATTACAACCAAACATTAAAGGTGCCCTAGATTCAAAAATTGAATTTATCTTGGCATAGTTGAATAACAAGAGTTCATTACATGGAAAAGACATACAGTGAATCTCAAACTCCATTGTTTCCTCCTTCTTATATAAATCTCATTTGTTTAAAAGACCTCCGAAGAACAGGCGAATCTCAACATAACACCGACTGTTACGTAACAGTCGGGATCATTAATATGTACGCCCCCAATATTTGCATATGCCAGCCCATGTTCAGGGCATTACACAAGGGCAGCCAGTATTAACGTCTGGATCTGTGCACAGCTGAATCATCAGATTAGGTAAGCAAGCAAGAACAACAGCGAAAAATGGCAGATGGAGCGATAATAACTGACATGAAAGATGATATCATGATATTTTTAGTGATATTTGTAAATTTTCTTTCTAAATGTTTCGTTAGCATGTTGCTAATTTACTGTTAAATGTGGTTAAAGTTATCGTTTCTTACTGTACTCACGGAGACAAGAGCCGTCGCTATTTTCATTATTAAACACTTGCAGTCTGTATAATTCATAAACACAACTTCATTCTTTATAAATCTCTCCAACAGTGTGCTTTAGCCACGGAGCACTATCAAACTCATTCAGTATCAAATGTAAACATCAAAATAAACACTGTACTTACGCGATTAGACATGCTGCATGACAAACACTTTGTTAAGATCCATTTTGAGGGTTATATTAGCTGTTTGAACTTTTTTATGTTGTTTAAGGCAAGCGCGAGCTCTTGGGGCGTGGAGCACTAGATTTAAAGGGCCACACACCCTGAATTGGCTCATTTCTAATTATGCCCCAAAATAGGCAGTTAAAAAAATTAATTAAAAAAATCTATGGGGTATTTTGAGCTGAAACTTCACAGACACATTCAGGGGACACCTTAGACTTATATTACATCTTTTTAAAAAAAGTTCTAGGGCACCTTTAAGCAAACAATACAACATCAAGAACGGACAGGGAGTGCAGGGAAGTGAGTCCTTATATAGGGAGTGCTGATGAACCAGTCCAGGTGCAGGTAATCGGTGATGATGGGGAGATGACGAGGAAGTTGGTGCAGGTGTGGAAACAGGGAGGATCATAGGATTTGGAGTCCAGAACGGAAGGGAACTGTGACACATGCAGGTATTTTTAAAATATAAGTACAATGTAAAAACATGTACATTGTATCAAATGATTCATTTAAATGTAAGTACATAGTTGTTAAAGGGATAGTTCACCCAAAAATGAAAATTTTACGTTTATCTGCTTACCACCAGCGCATCCAAGATGTAGGTGTCTTTGTTTCTTCACTAGAACACAAATGATGATTTTTAACTCCAACCGTTGCTGTCTGTCTGTCAAATAATGCTAGTGGATGGGAACTTCTACAATAAGAGTAAATAAAACTTGCTTAGACAAGTCCAAATTAAACCCTGCATCTCGTGACGACACATTGATGTCCTAAGACAAGAAACGAACGGTTTGTGCGAGAAACCGAACAGTATTTATATCATTTTTTACCTCTAATACACCACTATATCCAACTGCATTCATCACTCGATTCGTTTAGGTCTGATCGCGCTCTGACATCGGCAGTGATGTCTCGCTCTCATTGAAGTATATGCGCGAGACATCACTGCCGATGTCAGAGCGCGATCAGACCTAAACGAATCGAGTGATGAATGCAGTTGGATATAGTGGTGTATTAGAGGTAAAAAATGATATAAATACTGTTCGGTTTCTCACACAAAACGATCGTTTCGTGTCTTAAGACATCAGTGTGTCGTCACGAGCCGCAGGGTTTCATTTGGATTTGTCTGTCGTGTTTTATTTACTCTTATAGTCCAAGTTCCCGCTGACTTGCATTATACCACTGACAGACGGCAACGGTTGGAGTTAAAAAATCATCATTTGTGTTCTACTGAAGAAACAAAGTCACCTACATCTTGGATGCGCTGGGGGTAAGCAGATAAACATCAAATTTTCATTTTTGGGTGAACTATCCCTTTAAGGCCACCTAATATAAAGTGGGACCCATGATTTAACTGACATGTAAAAAGCGCCACAAAATTGAGCAAAACACACTAATGACTTAATAAATTATGCGTCATTGATGTGTCAAGGATATTTTAGGCCACAATCAAACATTTATTGAATAAATGAGCAAGAAACAATCTGCAGTAGCAGATGCAATATTAACATTCACATGTTTTATTCCTGATGATGTACTGATTTAAACTATATGTTTGAAGAAAAATAATTTGGTATTTCAGAAGTTACTACCTTAAACCAAATAATATTCTGCTTGCTAAAATCAAAATGTGGCTTTTCCTAACCCTCCTGCTGTTCTGACTGCAGTCATGGAGAGGCTACACAGTGTTTTGTAGGGTGAGAAGGGAAAGCCTGTGATGAATATTTTATGAGCGATCATTCAGCTAGTTTTCTGTGGTATGACAGCTGTGAAGAGTCCTACGCTCTCTTAAAACATCCCATCTGTCAAACAGAATGGCATGCAGGAAAAGATGATAGTATGACAGAGTCTTTGTGAAATCCTCAGCTGACTTAAAATTTAATGTAAAGCTAAGTGACTTCACCATCAAACAATATTATAAAGCTTACATTTATTTTATTTAGCTAATGTTTTTGAGTTAGAAACCTTTGTGTAATAAACTACAGGACAGGAGTCAAACTTACATCATACAACAGGACTGAAATTCATGAATTATTTAAATAATATTATTTTTCTCAACCATGGCCTGGTTATGTAATAGTAAGTTTGATGAAAGTTTATGAAAACATGCAAAAAAGCCTTATTTCCACATGCTACATTCATTCAAACAATGTACAAAAATGTGCGCTGCTGTATTGTTTTTCTTTAAACATGCATGTGACACACTTTCAACCAGAGGTTGTTATCCATCAAGCTGGTTTTAGGTGATTGATACAGACCAATTTGGAAGCATATGTATCCCAGACAGCATATATATCATATTTATTTCTTGTAGTGGCACAGTTGTCAGATGATGTATGGAGCGTCTGTGTGTCAAATCCCGATATTCATGATGATGCTCTCATACATTAAAGTGATATGAAATCTGAGTTTCTGTTGAAAAGAAAAACTATAGTCTACATTTTAACTTCATCATGAGCAGTTACAATGACGGCATCTGCCTTTAAAACATGAATCACCCTAAAATGAAAAGTTTGTCATCATTTATTTATTTATTTCATATTTTGTTGTCCCTCTACTTCTTCTATCAGCAGTAGGAAGTGATACATTTCTGAGTGAAACTGTGAAATTTAGGCTGGGATTTGGATATTATTGAATATTTCAGTAAAATGATTAGTTAAAGGTGCAATATGTAAGAATTTTACAGTAAATTATCTACTAGGCCATTGTTATATATTTTGTTCACTTGAGTACTTACAATATCCCAAATGTTTCCAACTATTTGTAAATCGTGAGAAAATTTTAATTTTAACCAAGGCTCCGGGACGTGTGAGGAGTCGCCTGTCAATGGCGTCATACCCGCGTTACCCTCGGTTACCGGTTTTATTTTGTAGAAACCATGGAAACACTAAAGACGCTTTAATATATTACACATTTTAACAAACAAGAGAACAACTGTTTTGATATATTTATAGACAGAAAACTAATTATTGTTATATAGCTCAACACGTTTAGTCTTATTGTTTAAATCTAATTTTCTTGATGTTTTGCGAGTACCATGCTTTACCACGCCTCAGAGAAAAACACTATTTTGTGAAGTAGCTAACATAGCATAATCAGATGCAGCTTTATTTTTAGTAACAGTAATACAGCATTTTCTCCATCATACAATACATTTTCAAATTAATTGCATGCCATTTATCAACACAAGCCATCCAGCATTTAATATGATATTGTAAAATCGATCTATCTTACTGCAGTGTGTAACAGTGTCTCACAGCAGCCGCCGAGTGAACGCACAGAGTAACGTTATAACATCATTTTCAACACTCTCAAATGTATCTAATATGATAAACAGAGCTGCGTTACCTCATATTCATGACCGGAAAAGCAGAAGCAGCGCCGGCGACTGTGTCATAATAAAAGTCCCGCTGCTCACGGCATGTGTTGATCACTCCAGCTCCTCGTTCAGCTCCACAACACTCGCTCCTGCTCTGCTTCATACTACAGTAACGTTAATAATCACATCCATGATTTCTTCCCGAGTCCTATCCCGATTGTTTCCAGCGGCTGTGAGGTGGAGACCAAATGTCTCAAGATTCCGCGCTCAAACTTGCCTTTGTTTTGAATAGGCCTCTAGCGACCTCTAGCAGACAGAAAAACGTACATATTGCACCTTTAATAGGGGTGTAATGGTACACAAAACACAGGGGGAGAAAACTAAACATAAAATTGCTTCCTTTTTTTATTAAACAGTGGTTTACTGAACAAATTGTCTCTCTTTTTAAATGAATTCAGTTATAATTAAAAGTTTCTTAAAGATAAAAAATGATCTCTGCTAATGTTGTAAACTATATAAGGAGCTCTTACTTGCACATTACTGTAATATTAAAGGTTCACTATTATAATCAACACATAATTTACACAGTGTGTGTCATGTCCATGACAGATTTATTTAAATATACATTATATAATTAAGGCATCACTAACAGGTTAAGTAAAATATAATAAATGTATAGGCTACATATAGTGCATATATTTAGCGAATTTCTCTAGCGAACTAACAAGCTGTGGACACTGAATGACTTACCTGAGGTAAATGTAATGCTATACATGACATATTGTTTACAAGCCGTTTTATTGATGTCTTTCCGCTGTTGAAACACTGATTGAGCGATTACATGAGAAATGACTGTTTCAGTAAGTTGTACTGTATCTTTCAACATACCTTCAGATGTTCATTCATGTTTAGTCTGTAACTAGTATTAAAGAGGAAGAGATGATCGCGTTCAATCGCACTCGTCGCTGCTGCTTGAACTGAGGAACCTGTATGCTAATCTGTCACGCCACATCAAAGAGCATCAAAACGACATTTTTTGGTTGAATTTCCTGATCAAATGGACAGAATTTGAAAGCCGACACTTTATTTCTTATCAAAACTAACAAAACGCGGAGCTTATTGTGATCATTAATGGTTAATGGTGGTTAGGCTACAACGCTGTATTTGTTGTGTACACATACGTACCGAACCATAAGACACGTACCGAAAATTAGCAGGACAAATATGTGTACCGTTACACGCCTATTAGTTAATATTATTTTTATCCTGTGTAGCTTTGGTTATGTCAGCAGAAATCAAAGTCTGTTCTCAAAGCCAAGAAATCGATAGCAAATTATGGGTCATGACTACGCAAACTAAGGTCTATACTGGCGAATGTAAAAGAGGCCAAAAAAGGACAAGCTCCTTGATATGACTCACCTCTCCTGTTTCTATAGAAAATATGTCACCACAAGAAAGAAAGACCAGGAACAGCTTTCTTACACTCGCAGAAAAGCACTTCTGTCATGCTAAACGCTATAGTCACTGGAATACTGTGGGCTGCAGCTGGATTCTTTCAAGGATCAGCCATATCATTGCTCAGTTTTTCTCATCTCTACTTAATCACAAGACGTCATCCTTCTGTCAACACATAAGGCCTCGGATCAGCAGTGATTATAGTCAGGATACGGATTCATCAAGGCTGAATGAAGCAAAATGACCAGGACCTTCTGTTGGTCTCTTCTCCCAGCACCCCTATAATAAATGAAGTTCATTTCCAAATTAATAGCTGCCCTCATTTGTCATGCCTTATTTTCATGTTTATCTGTTTCCAGCTGATGCATAATGAGTTTGAGCTTGTTTTCCACAATTTGTCCACATCTAGACAGTGGTCAAAGGTGCTTGTTGATGGAATGAAGCTGCATTATTCATACTGAAAGGATGTGGATAAAATCACTTGCTCCATGTTGCCTTTTTTTAGCAGCTGTAATTGCAAATGGACCATCCTCCACAAAATAACCATATAAACCAGCAAAACCAAAGAGAAATATGGAATAAACAAAAACGACAAGCACTTTTTCCAGTCACAAACACATTATTAAAGGTGCATTCAGTAGTCTGGTGCTAATATAAAATGCTTTACAAAGTTGAATGAATGGTCTCATAATAGTCATCGTAAAGTTCTATAACAAAATGTATTTTTATTACGTATGGAGCAGGTCAGCCCTCTGTTTCAACACGTTGAAATGGCGTGACCTGCGGTGTTTCACTAAAAGTCAAAGACGCTAGTTGTGTAGTTTGGTTTAGTTTGGCTGTTTGGTGATGCGAAGAATGAAAATCAGATAACAGATCGTGCTTTACCAGCACAGACAACGGGAGACTCAGTCCCTGTAC
The DNA here is from genome assembly GCF_018812025.1 of Megalobrama amblycephala. Classification (NCBI taxonomy): domain Eukaryota; kingdom Metazoa; phylum Chordata; class Actinopteri; order Cypriniformes; family Xenocyprididae; genus Megalobrama; species Megalobrama amblycephala. The sequence continues at coordinate 36,773,861 of NC_063055.1, forward strand.
GGCTCTGAAGCCAGATAACATAAATACCAATGAGTAACCATTGGTACAAATGATTTGACAACAGATATTATCCTGAGTAACGATGCTAAAGTTTCTTAATTTTTTAAAACTCAGAGATGCTCTTGTGAAAAAGAAGTACTTTTATACAAAGCTTATAGATATAATACAGCCTATTAAAGAATATAGGCCTACTTAAGTGTGAACTAAACGTAATGTTTTCAGACATTTAATTACATGTAAATGTCAATTCAATTAAAATGTATTACAGCCTATGTTTTATATAAATTTATATTCAAATTAGTAAGTTGAACTTAAGAGTGCCTTTTTGAACCACTTAAGTAGAACCACTGTTTTATCATATTAGATGCATTTGTGTGTTGAAAGTTGTTTTAATGCTACTCTGCGTGCGCGCGGCGGCTAATATGAGACACTTGTTGCACACTGCAATAAGCTAGTCATGGTAAAACATGGTACTCACAGTAAATCAAGAAAACGAGATTTAATAATAAGACTTACTGTGATGAGCTATATAACATGATTAGTTTTCTGTCGATGAATGAATCCAAATATTTGCTCGCCTGTCTAAAAAAACACATAATATATTAAAGCATCTTTGGTGTTTCCATGGTTTCTACAAAATAAAACGCAGGTATGATGTCATTGATAGGCAACGCATGGACACGGTCCGTGTCCTGGATAAAATGTCTTATTTCTCTGGATTTAAACATTCGGACCCACTTTATATTAAGTGGCATTAACTACTATGTACTTACATTTAAATTAATCATTTGATACAATGCACTTATTGTGTACATACATGTTTTTACATTGTACTTATATTTTAAAAACACCTGCATGTAATTACATCTGTAATTAATTTCTGTAATTACATTTATAATTACACTGTTGACCCATCCCTTAACCCTTACCCCTACCCTTAAACCTACCCATACCACCAAAGCTGTCCCTAACCTTACCCATATCCCACCTCAATAGCTGCAAATGTGTTTTGCAATTCATTATGAACCCAATAAGTACATTGTACTTATTTTTTGATGTAAGTACATAGTAGTTAAGGCCACTTAATATAAAGTGGGACCAAACATTCTTGGAAACATTTGGGGTAATGCAAGTACACAAGTCAACAAAATATATAACATTGTTCTAGTGGTTTTTGGATATTTTTATCCAAAATCCTTACATATTGTGCCTTTTAAGTCTGTTAAACATAGTCATGAAAGTGTACTCCCTTTTAGTGGCCTTTTATTTCAGTAATATTATTTTATATGCAAGTACAGTTTTTTTTAAATATACTTTAAAGTTTTAAGTACACTACAAGTGCACATTCAACAGAATTAAGCACACTTATTTTTTACAAGCTGATCATGCTGATCCACGTCTATAGACAGCAGCGCATCTATAACTAGTGTCGGTACTTAAAGTACATGAAGATCAGTGATGCTAATGATTTAGTTAGAAGTTAGCTCACCTTTTAAAAGCAACCTATTATTTCCCTTCCTTTGAAACCAAATAACTGTGATTTCTTGTTGCATCACTGCAACAATAGGAAGAGAATTATAATAATATAAATGAAGTTCCAAGTGCCCAACCAAATGGAACACTGATCAACATAATGGTGAATCAAAACAAAAACAAAAATAATGAAAAATATCTAGCTTCTGCTAGACCACCTACTGTATTCATCTTACAAAGACATGCACTTTCTTGAGATTCAAACTCATTGCCCCCGCCATTATAAAGCTCGGATGCATCAGGATATTTATTAATATATCTCCGATTGTGTTCATCGGAAAGAAGAAAGTCATATACACCTAGGATGGCTTGAGGGTGAGTAAAGCTTGGGGTAATTTCCATTTTAAAGTGAACTAATACCATGGTACATACACTATATTGCCAAAAGTATTGGGACACCCCTCCAAATCATTGAATTCAGGTGTTCTAATCACTTCCATGGCCACAGGTGTATAAAATCAAGCACCTAGGCATGCAGACTGCTTCTACAAACATTTGTGAAAGAATGGGTCGCTCTCAGGAGCTCTCAGTAAATTCAAGCATGGTACTGTGATAGGTTGCCACCTGTGCAAGTCCATTCTTGAAATTTCCTCACTACTAAATATTCCACAGTCAACTGTTAGTGGTATCATAACAAAGTGGAAACAATTGGGAACAACAGCAACTCAGCCAGGAAGTGGTAGGACACTAAAATCACAGAGTGGGGTCAGCGCATGCTGAGGCACACTGCGCAGAAGTCGCCAACTTTCTGCAGAGTCAATAGCTACAGACCTCCAAACTTCATGTGGCCTTCAGATCAGCTCAAGAACAGTGCATAGAGAGCTTCATGGAATGGGTTTCCATGGCCGAGCAGCTCATCCAAGCCTTACGTCACCAAGTGCAATGCAAAGCGTCGGATGCAGTGGTGTAAACCACGCCGCCACTGGACTCTAGAGCAGTGGAGACGTGTTCTCTGGAGTGACCAATCACGCTTCTCTGTCTGGGAATCCGATGGACAAGTCTGGGTTTGGCGGTTGCCAGGAGAACGGTCCTTGCCTGACTGCATTGTGCCAAGTGTAAAGGTTGGTGGAGGGGGATTATGGTGTGGTGTTGTTTTTCAGGGGTTGGGCTTGACCCTTAGTTCCAGTGAAAGGAACTCTTAATGCTTCAGCATACCAGGACATTTTGGACAATTTCATGCTCCCAACTTTGTGGGAACAGTTTGGGGATGGCCCCTTCCTGTTCCAACATGACTGCGCACCAGTGCGCAAAGCAAGGTCCATAAAGACATGGATGAGCGAGTTTGTTGTGGAGGAACTTGACTGGCCTGCACAGAGTCCTCACCTCAACCCGACAGAACACCTTTGGGATGAATTAGAGCGGAGACTGCGAGCCAGGCCTTCTCGCCAACATCACTGCATGACCTCACAAATGCACTTCTAGAAGAATGATCAAAAATTCCCATAAACACACTCCTAAACCTCATGGAAAGCCTTCCAAGAAGAGTTGAAGCTGTTATAGCTGCAAAGGGTGGGCCAACTCCATATTAAACCCTACGGATCAAGAATGGAATTTCATTAAAGTTCATGTGCACGTAAAGGCAGGCGTCCCAAAACTTTTGGCAATATAGTGTATTTGTATGTTTTCAAGTGAGGTGCTTGTTTGCAGTGAAGTCAAAAAATGTCAATTGTTCCTTATGTAGACACACAAAGCTCCCATTATAAATTTAGTGCTTCTGCAGAACATTTCACAACACAGAGAGGATATTTAGCTTCTCTCTCAACTCACCAGTTCTCAGCTTCCATAATCGCATGCTTTTATTTTTATTTATGCTTGGTGCTTTACAACTGTCATTTAGTGTAATTGCTTTAGGGTAGAGCAGGTGCTGGATCTCAGCTGTAATTAAATAGTCTATTTCAGAGCATTTCAGGCAATCCATTTAGTATTCCATTTAATATTGCGGTATAATATTTCTATAACGGATACACACACACAACGACGGATGAGATCTATTTACAAAGATGGGCCATGGAGAGCAGTGTCACATGTGTTTGTGGGGACTGGTGATAGTTAAATAAATAAAGTTTCCAGTACTGTTTCCAGCAAAAAGTATTCTAAACAGAAAGATGATTAAATATCCCGAACGATCCAGACTGTGTTTACGTGAGGTTATCCAGGATTCTTGTGAAGTCCACACATTCATGTCTTCTTGCAATAAAAAATATTTAATGTTGGTGATAAAAATGTATACACAATGTACTCGTCTGTGTTCTTTTATTCTGTATTAACCCCAGAGTGTGTGTTCTGGTGCCGTATAATAATGCCAATACTCTGTATATGGATTCAAAACTCTGAGACTCGTTTGACATTCTATGAATAAGGCATGAATTTCACAGCGTGGGTTTGCTCATTAAAGACAGGTGAGAACTGAATCCTGAGGCAAAAAGGCAAAATGGAACATAAAAAGGGGGGTAGAAGGAGAGAAACATAACATAAGGTGGGAAAAACAGATCTTATTATAGGTATGGGCTGGTGGAAAGAGAAAATTAAAGTGACAGAGGCTCATTAATACAGCTCATTTTGCTGTCTGTGTCCTGTCAAATCTCTTTCTCCATTTTTCCATGAAGCTGTCGGATTATTTGTCTAAATCTTAGCAGAAATTACTCAAGGTCCCATTCACACTCATTAGAAATGAAGTTAGACTGCTGTGGCATGACATGCTACATCCTAATAGGACATATTATGTGAGCAAAGTACATGTGGAAGAGAAAGATATGTTGTGAGTGAGTCGTTTCTATTCATTATTGTCTCTGCCCTGCCTTAGATATGCATGACCTGATGTAGACGCTGTCCATAAAGCACATTAATTCTGGAATGTCTCATTTGAGTGTCCATGCTGTTTTGTACAATCCTTTAATTTGAACTCACTCAATTCTTAACATGACATCTTCAAATTTTTTGTACAGTAGCATCAAATTACTCAATATTAGTCAAAAGGTTCGACATCCGTCGTGAAAAAGAAGTGTGCACAGCACAATTGTATTGAATGTACACGTCAAATCTTAAAAGTATTTTTTAAAACTGTACTTGCAGCTAATATACTGAAGTAAAAGACCACTTAAATGTACTTAAAGTACACTGCATGACTAAGTTTCTTAACACTTTAAGAAAGTGTACTTTTTTACACATTTCAAAGACAATAGAAGTTGTGAAGTTACATATAAAGATGTACTTAAGTCCTACTTAAATGGGTCAAAAACAGCAGTATGTTCAACAGATTTAAACTTAAATTTAAACTATAATTCATTTTCATTTAATTGCAAAGAACATGCAATAATTCACCCTTCTCCATGAGTTTGATTGACAAGCTATCTGACTAATCATAAGGCCAAAATATTATGTTGGTGGATCCATTTTGTCTAACAAACAAACAAACAAACAAACAAACAAACCAGACTGTAGAGTTAGTAGATTAACGTTGGTGGACTTGGACTTGAAAAATAGTGTGTATTGATGTCTTTCTTCGGATGAAACAACATGGTGTTCATTCATGTTTATTTCATGCTATAACTAGTAAAGAGGAAGAGATGTTCACTTGAACTGAGGTTCTACAGTGACCTGTCACAACACATTAAAGAGCCACAAAATGGTGTTTATTGTTTGAATTTCTTAAAAAAGAAATTGTTCCACAATCACTGCGATAGGATGTTTGCAGTAATGATCATTGCAGTAAGATGTTTACTTGACTCAACCTCTTTACTCCCATTTACATGCTATTTTCATTATTCTGATTATTCGCTATTATACAGTACAGTCCAAAAGTTTGGAACCACTAAGATTTTTAATGTTTTTAAAAGAAGTTTCGTCTGCTCACCAAGGCTACATTTATTTAATTAAAAATACAGTAAAAAACAGTAATATTGTGAAATATTATTACAATTTAAAATAACTGTGTACTATTTAAATATATTTGACAAAGTAATTTATTCCTGTGATGCAAAGCTGAATTTTCAGCATCGTTACTCCAGTCTTCAGTGTCACATGATCCTTCAGAAATCATTCTAATATGCTGATTTGCTGCTCAATAAACATTTATGATTATTTTCAATGTTGAAAACAGTTGTGTACTTTTTTTTTCAGGATTCCTTGATGAATAGAAAGTTCAAAAGAACAGCATTTATCTGAAATACAAAGCTTCTGTAGCATTATACACTACCGTTCAAAAGTTTGGGGTCAGTAAGAATTTTTATTTTTATGTTTTTGAAAAGAAATTAAAGAAATGAATACTTTTATTCAGCAAGGATGCATTAAATCAATCAAAAGTGGCAGTAAAGACATTTATAATGTTACAAAAGATTAGATTTCAGATAAACACTGTTCTTTTGAACTTTCTATTCATCAAATAATCCTGAAAAAAAATATTGTACACAAATATTTTGTACAATTGTACACATTAAATGTTTCTTGAGCAGCAGATCAGCATATTAGAATGATTTCTGAAGGATCATGTGACACTGAAGACTGGAGTAATGATGCTGAAAATTCAGCTTTGCCATTACAGGAATAAATTACTTTGTGAAATATATTCAAATAGAAAACAGTTATTTTAAATTGTAATAATATTTCACAATATTACTGTTTTTACTGTATTTTTAATTAAATAAATGTAGCCTTGGTGAGCAGATGAAACTTCTTTTAAAAACATTAAAAATCTTAGTGGTTCCAAACTTTTGGACTGTACTGTATGTGGTTATTTTTATTGGCATTTTTGATCGACAACACACATAATGAACTCAACTGCATGTTTCTGACCACTGTTTTAATCTACTTACATCAAATGCAAATCCATTATGGACGTATTGGAAGGTTATTCAGCTCCGTTATGAACATTGCAATGCTGCTGTAACCTGGATTTCTTCTTCATGCCTGTGTCCTTACTTTTCATCCTTCCCGTCAGATTGCATCAATATTACATCATTTTTGTCATGATAGATAACACAAAATTACTGTATTTGCATTGTTGCAAGGGTAGGTTTAGGGTTGGGGTAGGTGTAGATATTAATATAACACATCTGATAGGTAGCATTTCGCAAAAAAAAGCTATATCAGATTGTGCTACCATCACTGTACTTGCATTATTGTAAGGGTAGGTTTAGGGTGGGGGTAGATGTAGATGTTAAAAAAGCCTTAAACCAGATTAATATCATGCTGGAAGCACAATCTTTGCAAAGGGTCAATTAAAGTGGACCTATTATGCCTCTTTTCACAAGATGTAATTTAAGTCTCTGATGTCCCCAGAATGTGTCTGTGAAGTTTCAGCTCAAAATACCCCACAGATCATTTATTATAGCTTGTCAAATTTGCGCCTGTTTGGGTGTGAGCAAAAACACGCTGTTTGTGTGTGTCCCTTTAAATGCAAATGAGCTGCTGCTTCCTTTCCAGAAGAGGGCGGAGCTTTAACAGCTCACGCTTCGGTTGCTCAACAACAACAAAACTGGAGAATCTCACTCAGCCAAAATGAGGATTGTCAGTAACGGTGTTCAGCCTTACATTGTTCAAACCGGAGTCGACACTGATGGAGAGACTCAGGAAGAAGTTACAACTTTTAGAATGAAACTGGACGTTTCTGAATGGTTAGTGGATAAATTTATGTAGTTGCTGTGGAGTTGATTCAACTCATCCACTAGCATGTGCCGTCATGTTCATCTTTTGTATAAAACCCATATGGACGCAAACCCGTATGTACCTGTTTGCCAAACTGAGCCATACACGCCAGGCTAACGTTTATGATTGCTATCTCTATGTTTCTGCTCAGGCAGAAACGTTCTTTTTTTAGCAATTGATCTTGCCAGGGTCAACTTGCAGGCTATCCAAGCTAACGAGACTCTAATTAGTGTTCAGTGCTTGTCTGTGCAGCCAACGACAGAACAGTTAGCATATTTTGCTCAAACTCTTGCCATGGCCTTAGAACTGGTACACCGTTGTCGCTTGTGAAAACAAAATGGCGGCTGTGGGTGGAAACGTGCAGATTAAGGGGTGGCAATATTACAATAAGATCCCCTTCCTATGTCACAAGGGGAGAGAAATCTGAGCGGCTTGTTTTTTCACATGCTTTCAGAGAAAGGCTCAACAAAACAAAGTTACTGGGTTGTCCCTTTTCACGTTTTCTGGGTTGGTAAATGCACCAGGACCCAATTATAGCACTTAAACATGGAAAAAGTCAGATTTTCGTGATATGTCCGCTTTAAGTCTCAGAAAACATAACATTCACTTCGCACTTAAGAATATTATTTAGTGAGTATACAATGAATGTCTAATCATTTTACAGTATTAGGCCTATATTTCCCATATACCTCCAACAACACAAATGGGATGTACAGTATAGGAATTCAGTGACTCAAAAAAAAAAAAGATGTTTTAATGAATATGAGGGTTATGTGATTATATGTAATTATAAATGCAGCCAGAGGTGGCTTTTACCCCAAATTTGAGGCATGTCCCCTAGTGATATAGATACAGTGGGTACGGAAAGTATTCAGACCCCCTCAAATTTTTCACTCTTTGTTATATTGCAGCCATTTGCTAAACTCATTTAAGTTCATTTTTTCCTCATTAATGTACACACAGCACCCCATATTGACAGGAAAACACAGAATTGTTGACATTTTTGCAGATTTATTAAAAAAGAAAAACTGAAATATCACATGGTCCTAAGTATTCAGACCCTTTGCTGTGACACTCATATATTTAACTCAGGTGCTGTCCATTTCTTCTGATCATCCTTGAGATGGTTCTACACCTTCATTTGAGTCCAGCTGTGTTTGATTATACTGATTGGACTTGATTAGGAAAGCCACACACCTGTCTATATAAGACCTTACAGCTCACAGTGCATGTCAGAGCAAATGAGAATCATGAGGTCAAAGGAACTGCCTGAAGAGCTCAGAGACAGAATTGTGGCCAAGGTTACAAAAAAATTTCTGCTGCACTTAAGGTTCCTAAGAGCAGAGTGGCCTCCATAATCCTTAAATGGAAGACGTTTGGGACGACCAGAACCCTTCCTAGAGCTGGCCGTCCAGCCAAACTGAGCTATCGGGGGAGAAGAGCCTTGGTGAGAGAGGTAAAGAAGAACCCAAAGATCACTGTGGCTGAGCTCCAGAGATGCAGTCGGGAGATGGGAGAAAGTTGTAGAAAGTCAACCATCACTGCAGCCCTCCACCAGTCGGGGCTTTATGGCAGAGTGGCCCGATGGAAGCCTCTCCTCAGTGCAAGACACATGAAAGCCCGCATGGAGTTTGCTAAAAAACACCTGAAGGACTCCAAGATGGTGAGAAATAAGATTCTCTGGTCTGATGAGACCAAGATAGAACTTTTTGGCCTTAATTCTAAGCGGTATGTGTGGAGAAAACCAGGCACTGCTCATCACCTGTCCAATACAGTCCCAACAGTGAAGCATGGTGGTGGCAGCATCATGCTGTGGGGGTGTTTGTCAGCTGCAGGGACAGGACGACTGGTTGCAATCGAGGGAAAGATGAATGCGGCCAAGTACAGGGATATCCTGGACGAAAACCTTCTCCAGAGTGCTCAGGACCTCAGACTGGGCCGAAGGTTTACCTTCCAACAAGACAATGACCCTAAGCACACAGCTAAAATAACGAAGGAGTGGCTTCACAACAACTCCGTGACTGTTCTTGAATGGCCCAGCCAGAGCCCTGACTTAAACCCAATTGAGCATCTCTGGAGAGACCTAAAAATGGCTGTCCACCAACGTTTACCATCCAACCTGACAGAACTGGAGAGGATCTGCAAGGAGGAATGGCAGAGGATCACCAAATCCTGGTGTGAAAAACTTGTTGCATCTTTCCCAAAAAGACTCATGGCTGTATTAGATCAAAAGGGTGCTTCCACTAAATACTGAGCAAAGGGTCTGAATACTTAGGACCATGTGATATTTCAGTTTTTCTTTTTTAATAAATCTGCAAAAATGTCAACAATTCTGTGTTTTTCTGTCAATATGGGGTGTTGTGTGTACATTAATGAGGAAAAAAAAATGAACTTAAATGATTTTAGCAAATGGCTGCAATATAACAAAGAGTGAAAAATTTAAGGGGGTCTGAATCCTTTCCGTACCCACTGTATATGAGCAATAGTGATATGGTATATATGTCACTATATGAAAATACTTTTCATATGACAAGATAAGAAATATTTAAGAACAGTCATTCATAATATAATCAGAACAGTGTTCTGTTCATTTAATAGTATTTTGTGAGAACTTCTACATTATTAAGCTTTTGTTAAAGCATTTAATGACTTCCACTGGTGTAACCCAATGCCGTTGGGTTGATTCCATCATATTTTTGCCTTGGCTTGAACAAAAGCAGTTAATTTAAATGTTGACTGACATGACTGACAAAATTTATACCATTGTGTACTCAGTCATAATGTCCGAGAAATTCATTATTATCTCTGGACTATAATCTCTGGACTCTGCCCTGAGTTTCAGTCATAATTTATTATGTGTGAGAAAGATAAAAGTGAATTTGGCTTAAGATCAGTTAACACAACCTCTATTAATACCAACATGGAGAAAAAAAGACTGTAGGGCACTTAATGGTGAGATATGATGGGGATTCATTCTCTCTCTCAGCTGTCTGTGCCTTTCTCTGTGCTGTGTCCGTTGCAGATCTACAAACATTAACTGAACAGATCAAAACTTAAAGCATATTTAAAGTTAAGCATCAGCTGCTCTCAGAAATGAGTAACATGCATTAACAAACACAAAAGAAGTGCAAGATATAGAGAGGTTAAAAGTTTTAATATACATGAAAGTATACATTCAAGAATTGAGGAAAAACATCAATAGAAGTTCGATATAAACTTTGGTCCTTTTTATATGTACATCATTACCAAATATCCAATGACATGAATGATGTACAAATGACTACACCGTTGAGAATACTTCAGAGAACATTAGTTGGCCATCTATTCTTCATAAACCAAAGCACATGCTTGGCAGAATTTTAATTGAATTTTCTTGACTAGAAAATAAAATGACACTCATAGGACTTTGGTTCTCCTTATGAAATGAGGCCATAATGAGTCAAATAATGATTCCAGATCATGTAGAACTACCTAACCTGATTTAAGACACTAAATCTTGTTGAGTATGTTACATGAATTATGATTTCTCATTTCTGTAAGCTATGTATGACACATTCCTTTGTCCTGAACAACAAATTATACAGATGTGAATGCTCAATGATATATAAAAGAACATTTAGTATTGTGTTATAATATAAAATTAGGTGCGTATAGTGTTGAGAGCTGCAATTTATCCAGGTGATTTTTGAATACTTCACTGGGTTTGTAAACAGCGTTATTATACTGTATATTTCAGCCTCACGAATGGAAATCTGCCGTATATGACTTTGTGTTTATGGTAGGTCTATTGTAAATGCTTTATTGCGAGCAGTCCAGATACCAACTTGATGCTAAACAGCCAGCTGACCTCAGGCACACGCCACTATTGTGGCCAGCAAAATGAGAAAAAAATATTGATTCACATAAATACCTCAAAGCAATTTTCTAAAGGTCTATTGCTGAAATATAGGCTTCCCACATTGTCCGCTTTCCAGTCAATAACTGACCCTCCAATGTTTGAAAAGAAGAGAGAGAGAGAGAGAAACAGAGAGAGGAAAACTACTCACCAAGAGTTGATGCTTCTGAAATATATTGTATCACACCATAAATATCTTTTTAAATGGTGACTGAATGTTTAAACTTTTCCAGGTGAATGGTTACAATGTTTTTATGGCTACACATTAATGCCTTTCACTCTTCAGAAACTCTCAATGCAACCATGCTTTTGAAAAACTCAAGCTAGTATAGTTAAAGCATAAATCTTCCCATTCAGTCAGGCCTTAAAAACAACATGGACCATTTCAGCAAAACACAATGAATAAAATCAATAAAAGTAAGCATGTAGAGCTACACGGCATGTGAAAAAAAGCGAACAAACGCTAGTCAATGTGCTCTCAGTGCTAACAGCTTTGCTTAATAAATAATAAGAGCAGTGTTTCTCTATGGTCTGAACTGTAACAGAGAGGAAATATCTGATTAATATCAAGCTAGATATCATCAGTGAGAACTTAGGCCCTGTCCCAAATGATGCACAAGTTTTTGTCGAGGTGTCACATTTGTCATGTTTCATGATTTAGTACGATACTATGTGTCGTTTTGCGAAGCCTTCACAGCAGGCTACTTTTTAGCAGCTTATGTGGCATTGTGCCGCCAAAACATTGACTATGAGGACTGCGAGGGTTGATGGTGTCATTTGGGACAGGGCAATAACAACATGTTATGGTTGGCAATACAGTGACAGATAACAGATATAGGTATTTCAAAAGTATAAAAACATAAGGATGGCAAGATATTAGTGTATAATGATCCATGTCGAAGTATACCCTTGTGAAAAAGAACACTTTAGCATACCTTTAAAAAAGGGAATTATTATGGAAAAAGTAGACTTTATAAGGATATATTGAACTGAATGTTTTAGGACACTTAAGTGCATGTTAATTGGAATTAAATGAATATATATAATTATAATTTGCATTTATATTAAATTTTGTGTGTTATTTGACCCACTTAAGTAGGACTTAAGTACATCTTTATATGTCATTTCATAAATACTTCTATTGTCTTTGAAATATAAACACTACTGCCAAATTTACTGACAAGTAATGACTTTAATGTCATTGCTATTTAAATTTGTAGGTCATGTATTTAAAATATTTGTAATTACACATTTGTAATGATGAAGTTACAATTTTTAATGAACACACTACAATTAAAATTATAATCAAATACTTTACATGTGCTTTAGTATGTTAGTCAACACATCAAAATAAGTGTACTTCTTTAAAGCACAACAAAATTATGTGATTTTAGTGATTCATGATGATTAAAAGCTAGTTTAAAACAAAACCTCTAATTTGACATTACAAAAGTGTATTTAAGTATGTTAAGAAACAGCATGAAAGCATACTTCAAGTGCACTTAAGTGGCCTTTTGTTTAATTGATATTAACTGCAAGTTCAGTTGTTTTAAAAATACACTTTTACAATTTAAAGTACATTACAAGTTCACATTCAATACAGTTAAGCACACTTCTTTTTCACAAGGGTACACTAAGATAAGTGGCATTTTAGTAATCTTAATCCAATTTAATTGTAAATTAGTGACCGGAATACTAGCCCAGAAACTTCAAATAAAGTTGATCGATCATTTCCAACATGTGACTAGATGTCTGACATTTGCAGAGTGTTTCAAAGTGTTATTATTCTAATAACTAAATAAAATGATATGACGTTTTGGCCACATATACATATTACAGATATTACTTGCATGCACTTTGCTTTGTTTTGAGCCTCAGTGAAAGTACAAATGAGGAACTTAATCTATAATTCACTTGAATAGCTTTGGCAAAGGAGGACACAGCGTATTTATATTGACTAACATTTAGAGCAGTGAAACACATTACAGCTGTCACACATAGCAACAAAATGTGTAAATTATAGTACATATCAATTTAAAAAGAGCAGACATTCTAATCCTAATCAATGACACAATGTGCTTATATAGTCGTGGTGTTGGATTATAACTATTATAAATAACTCTTATATGTGTTTCAAATGTACACATTATACACATATTGCTAGTTCTGCACCTTCCTTTAAAGAAATAGTTGAAATTTGTGTCACCAGTTACTCACCTTCATGTCGTTCCAAATTTAAATTTATGGAAGCTTGTTTCTGCCATTATATAAAAAATAAAAAAGGTAATTGACTTTTTATCTGGCAATTCTGACTTTTTTTCTTGCGATATGGCTTTTATAATATCTCAGTTGTGTGTTATAAAGTCAGAATTGTGTGATATAAACTCGCAACTCTGAGAAAAAAGTCAGTCTTTTTTCCCTCAGAATTAAATCTCGCAATTCTGAGGAAAAAATAAGTCAGAATTACGAGATAAAAAGTGACAATTATCTTTTAAATTGTTTTATTCCGTGGCAAAAACAAGCTTCCATACCATTTACTTTCTTTTCTTATGAAACAGAAAAGGAGAACGGTTGTTTTTTTCCATGCAGTTGCAACAAATTTGGATTGAAGCTTTTAAGCTTCAAAAGGGACAACAAAGTACTATAAAAGTATCAGAAAAGTGGTCCATATGAGTCATGTGCTGTATTTCAGGTCTTGTGAAGCCAAATGATAGCTCTGGATGAGAAACAGACAGAAATTTAAGTCATCCGCCCTAGCGCTCCTTTAGCATGTTCAAAGAGTTTATGAGAGAATGAATCATTATTTTGAATCAGATGTTTACATTGAATCCAAATGGATCAAAATGGCAGTCTGATTGATCCATTTTCCAAAACATAATGATCTGGATCTGGAGTCATTAACAGCTGACTACGGGGAAGATTTTCAGTTGATAATGACATAATTTTCCTGTCAAGGCTATTGTTTGATTTCAGAAGACTTGGAACAAAGCACACAGGTCATACGATCTAGGTTTAGGATATTTTTATAGTGTTTCTCTGTCCTTTTTGACAGCTTCAGTCCACTTTCATTGCAATTACATGAAAAGAGCGACAAACACAGTCTTCAGAATATCTACTTTTATGTTCCACGGCAGAAAGAAAGTCACACAGATGACACAAGGGTGAGTAAATGATGACTGAATGTGTATTTTAGGTGAATTATCCATTTAATAGTGACAAGAATCTAAATAGTTCATGTCTTTTGCTGTTACTAAGTCATATACTTCCTCCACAGGCCTAACCTGGACAAAGACAGTGAGAAGAAAAGGCCTTCACTCAGTATTTCATTATAACGTCTCAGAGAGAGAACCTTGCTCTAAATAGGGAAAATAGTTTTCTGTGCCACTGAGAACTCACCATATAATGAGCACAACACCAACATGTTTAATTGGCCATTTCAGCAGTGGTTAAAACATCAACACAATTTACTTGGTCCTCATCTGCAGATCCCAGCAACAATTAACCATTCCTTATATGTTTCAGACCATTTCCGTGTTAAAAGAAGACAAGTGGACATCTTTAAATCTTGAAATATCACAGACTTTCACTGTCCAAATTGGGATTCTGCACCTCAAATTCCGTCATGAAACTTGCACAGATTGGCTGACAGTGTTCTCAAGCCATCTCTGAGTGCTTGAAGAAACGTAAAAATCGTCTTCTAGTACATTAAATGGCCTCTTTCTGTTCCAAACTGTTTTTCTTGTGCGGTTGGTAAGTGCTAGTGGAGCCATTGCTCAGGATGGAGCCTTTAGTAATGCCCGTACTGACCGTGGACAAAGGGAAACTCTCGTAACTCTCGGGCGGCCCCCAGCAGCGGCATCTGGAAAGCAGCGATTTCAGCTCCTTCTGGAAGTTATTGTTCAGGAACCCATAGATCACTGGATTGACACATGTCGACGCCATGGCGGTGAGGTGACAAGCTGAGAAAATAGCATCATGCTGGCATGCGGGAATGGCCTCGTGGTTCCAGTCAAAAATTGTGTTGAAAACATTCAGCGGCAGCCAACAGAGGGCGAAAGCTGCTACGATTGAGGCTAGCATGGCGTTGACTCGCTTTGAGCCTTTGGCCTTTTTCTGCCGTCCACCTCGAGCCCTTTCGACCATGTCTTTACGCCGGCTGAGACGCAGGAATATGCGGAAATAGCAGACTAGAATGAGCGCCAACGGTAAGCAGTACTGGCACAGCAGCAGCGTTGTGGTATAAGTGAGCCGGTTGCCCTCAGACGGCCACTGCTCTATGCAGATGAAGTGATCGCTGAAGGGGTTGAAGGGAAGACTGAGGTTGTGGAAGGGCGAGTTTGTGAGGATGTTGAAGGAAAGGAATGGAAGGGAGATAAAACACGCTACGATCCAAATAACCGCTACAGCCAGGTAGGAGTGTCTGACGACTGGCTTCCAACCGGTGGGATGGATGATGAGCTGGTGCCTTTCCAAGGCGATGAGAACCATGGAGAAAATCGAAACTGTGACGGACATACACTGGACGAATGGTGTCACCTTACACAGAGCTTCGCCCAAAATCCAGCGATCCATTAGGGTGTAGATAATGGTGACCGGCAAACACACCAGGCAAACAAGGATATCAGAGCATGAGAGGTTGACGATGAAGATGTTGGTCACGTTGCGCATCTCTTTCTGTCGTGTGATGACTAAGACCAGGCAAGTGTTGCCCACCAGGCCCACCGCTAACATGGTGCTGTATGCTACAATAAGGAAAGTGGTGCTGCTGAGAGAGGTTGGACAGACGGGATCCTCTAATAACCAAGACCCAGAGCTGTTGTTCAGATGAGACCGCTCCATCGCCGCTCAGTTGCAGTTGAGTCTCTTGAAATGTATGATGACCGCTCTGTCTGGCTTACTCTCCAGGGAAGTGAGAAAATGAAGTGGAAATGTCAAGCGTAAGACTGCTCCTTCCCAACACCAATTTTCTTTTAGTTTCCGAGTTGTCTCATCTTGTTTTCTGGCATACCACAGAACTGATGATCTGTGAAACCTGTGGACAGAATGATAAAAAAAAATGTAAAAAAAGCTTTCAGGATCAGAAGAAAAACCAAAGTTGTAAAACATGACAACAATATGAAATCCCCCCACTTGGATTCATTCAAATTGGAGCATTTGCTCCCTCTAGATATCCAAAAAGAGAAATTTGTGATCATTAAATTTCATGATTATAGGTAAAAACAAACAAAACAACTGTTGTTCTAAAATGCTGTTGCATAAAAAAATATACATTTGGTCAGTCCAATCAAGTTGCATCATCTACACAGTTAAATCAACGCTGCTCAGAGTACATATGAAGAGTTTGGTTCCAAAACGCAATAACTCCATTTTGCTTATTTTGAGTAAAAAGGTGTTTTCTTTACAAAGAAAGATGAAAACCCCTATTTTCTGTTTCAAACTTTCACATAGCATCTTTTGGATATAAAAACATTAAAAATTCAAATCTACATTTTGATTTTAAAAAGTTTATTATAAAAATGTATTATTTTTTTCCCCAAAATGCAATAAATCCATGACACTTTTTTTTCAAAATGCAATTAATCCATCAATATAAAAGTTATTTTTCAAACTGAAAATACACAACAAAGTAAGTTGATTCACATATATGACAAAGTCTAAACAATATTTATCTTATATTCAGCCATTTTTCTAAAAATACATTCAGCCGTCGCTCCCAAAATGGTCATCTTGTTAATGTTATGAATTATTTGTCATTACGGATTAAAGAGTATCTGGCGCCACCGCACGGTTAAATAAACACATTTGCAGAGTACGATGGTATTAAAAACGGCTTTTGAAAAAGCCTTTAATGTTTACAGTGCGTAGAATGGTGCGCTGTGATTGGTTGAGAGCGGATATATCGCGTTCTGCAGAAAAAGGAGACTGGCGTTTGTCATGTTTTGGGAAGAAAGGGAGAAAACATGACAGAATAACATGACGGATATCGCATTTTGCGCAAAATTAATAAATGACTTTTCAATATCGACCAGATACAATACTGATTTTGGCAGAAACTCAATTTTTTGAAAATGGCATTTATCGCGTTTTGGAACCAAACTCTTCATATGGTCCCTCTCTAAATAATGTTAAAGTAACACTGAAGCAGAGTTTAAGTTAATGAGATAATTAAGCAATTAATAAGGCTGTGACTGAAGTCAGTTGTAGTTCTTGTGTTTCTCTTTTCTTCAGTGATTCTGCTTGTTAACAGCAGGTGTTCATCACTAATACACAATCATCACTTAATTAATTGCTTAATTATCTCATTAACTTTAACTCTGCTTTAGTGTTATTTTAACACTATTTAGAGAGGGACCATGTGTACTCTGAGCAGAGCTGATTTAACTCTGGAGATTTTGCTGTGTACCCACCCCTCATTTCATTCAAACACACACAGGCAAATTAGTGGCAAGATGCTAAAAATAGGTGCATGACGTCCCTGTCTCGTACAGTCACGTAAAACTGAGAAACACATTGTCATAAATGAGAACAAAATCTAGACCTTTTCAAGTGATCTGTGTTAAAGCAAAGCTGAGTGCTTATCTTTCTGTTCACAAAAATATTCTTATTATAGAGAAATGGGACAGACAGAGGCGTCTTGTTCTCTTCTTTGATATTTCTTTTGTTCTGTTCTTTTTGACTCTAGTCGTTTCATTACTTTAACGTATTCTCTTCATCTCCCTCTTTGTATTCAGCACATACAACACAAAAGTAGTGAATTATGAAACATTCTCTGGTAAATCTCTTTTTTTTGGGGCAGTCTACCTAACACCCCAAAAAGGGCAAATACATCACAAGCAGGCAAAAAAAATTAAAAAAAAAAGCCTCATAAATTTTAATTCTGATTGCAGCTTGTATTATGAATTTTTAATGCAGCAACAGTGAAAAAATATATAAATATCAACACTGTAATAATAACAGACACTCAGTTCAGTAACTCTACTAGAGAGGAATCTTATCCAGACAACACAACAACATGAATATGATTTGACTTCACAAATCTATCTATAAAGGAAAAACATTATACTTTGGACTAACTTAAAAAAACATGTTTTATTGCTTACAGCCAAATTTATTTATTTTTATTTGTTTAAATTATATTTATGGTTTGACTCAAACCTTAAATTTTGAGTTAATATTAATCAAAAATATTTCTTATCCCATGGGAAAAAAACAAAACAAAAAAAAAACATACAAAGTAAAAAGATTATTTATTATAAAGGCCATTAATCAATATATTTTCTTAGACACAAACAAAAATGTTATTTAATAGGTCAAAATAATATAATGGCTTTTTACAATTTAATGGGTTATGCTGCCTTCACATGCTCTCAGAATTATCATAAATATGTGTTTCCTAGGTAAAAATTGCACATGAACATCCTCCCATTTGAATGTGATGAGCTCGTAATTACGACTTCAGAAGTAGGAATTATCAAATTTCCGATAGCTCATGAAGGCAGCATTACTTCACCCAAAAATGAAAATTCTGTCATTAATTACTCACCCTCATGTCGTTCCACACCAGTAAGACCTTCCTTCATCTTCAGAACACAAATGAAGATAGTTTTGATGAAATCCGAGAGTTTTTTTTTTTTAATCTCCCATAGGAAGCAATGAAATCACCACATTCAAGGTCCAAAGAAGTAGTAAATACATTGTTAAAAATAGTCGACATGACTCCACTGACGAAAATACTTTTTGCGTGCAAAAACAAAACAAAAATAACGACTTTATTCAACAATAACAACTTTATTCATAACATTAAGGCTGAACCACTGCAGTTATGTTGACTATTTTAACAATGTTTTTACTACTTCTCTGGACCTTAAATGATGGTAATTACGTTACCAAAAAAAACTCTTGGATTTCATCAAAAATATCTTAATTTGTGTTCTGAAGATGAACGAAGGTCTTACAGGTGTGGAACGACATGAGGGTGAGTAATAAATGACAGAATTTTCATTTTTGAGCCTGGTCTCATTAGAAAAACGTGGGAACGTACCCGTGGGAATGTTTTCACGAGTCCCAAAATACGTACCAATACGTACATATCACTGTAATTTCGATGTGAAATGTTCACTGAGTGGCGCTAAAAGCATGTTCACTTTTTTGCCGGAACAGATAAAGATGAATATGGTACGTTTTTATGACATTGGTTTTTATACGAATCACCGCAGTTCTGATTTGAAATAAACCTACCCAATAGTCTTAACAAAAACAAACGTGACATAAAAAGCATCCGTAATCGTGACGTTTTAGTTTGTTTTGATCTCTCATCTTTGAGCTCTTTTACCGAGACTCATTTTTCACGGGATTTGTACCCAAGGCTTCCTCGTTTTAAGTACAACTCTGTATCAGCTGAGCTACCGAGCAAGTTTATGTCAGAAAAGTGAAACATACGGAGCTGGTTAAGCGATGCAAAGTCCAAAATATATTTGTTTACAAATCGTGCACTATGGTAAAAAGCGTTTTGAAGTCATAACATAATATTGTGCAAGGAGACGTGAAAACAAGTCTTTATTAATCCATAATCTGACCCCATAATCGTAACTGTGTGAAAATGATAAAAAGCGCTTTGCTGTTTAAGAAAAAAAAAAAAAATTAGCTATAATAATAAAACTAAAAACGTTTTATCATTGATCAAACGTTGATCAAACGTTAGCTATAATAATAAAACTAAAAACTTTGATCATTGATCAAACGTTTATAGTTTTATTATTTTAGCTAATATTTTTTTTTTCTTAAACAGCAAAGCGCTTTTAATCATTTTCACACAGTTACGATTATGGGGTCGGATTATGGATTAATAAAGACTTGTTTTCACGTCTCCTTGCACAATATTATGGTGCCATCGAACGTTTTTTTTTTACAAGATGTAATATAAGTCTAAGGTGTCCCCTGAATGTGTCTGTGAAGTTTCAGCTCAAAATACCTCATAGATTTTTTTTTTTTTAATAAAATTTTTTAACTGCCTATTTTGGGGCATAATTAGAAATGCACCGATTCAGGCTGCGGCCCCTTTAATTGCTTGCGCTCTCCGCCCCCTCCCGAGCTCTCGACTCTATCATTGCATAAACAAAGTTCACACAGCTAATATAACCCTCAAAATTGATCTTTACAAAGTGTTCGTCATGCATGCTGCATGCATACATTGGATTATGTGAGTATAGTATTTATTTGGATGTTTACATTTGATTCTGAATGAGTTAATGCTACACTAATGCTACACTGTTGGAGAGATTTATAAAGAATGAAGTTGTGTTTATGAATTATACAGACTGCAAGTGTTTAATAATGAAAATAATGACGGTTCTTGTCTCCGTGAATACAGTAATAAATGATGGTAACTTTAACCACATTTAACAGTACATTAGCAACATGCTAACGAAACATTTAGAAAGACAATTTACAAATATCACTAAAAATATCATGATATCATGGATCATGTCAGTTATTATTGCTCCATCTGCCATTTTTACTACTAACAACAACAACAAAAAAACAGCAGAAAAATTAGGAAATATATTATGAATAATAATAAACAATAGCCTATTTATTGAATGTATAATATCAGCCATCAGATCAGTTATTGTTCAGAACACTAAAAATAAGCAACTATATAATAATAATCTTTACTGGTGCATCCTCAGTAACTGACACAGAACTGGAACAGACTAGAGATGCTTACGTGATGTTATACAACTTTGTTATGAAACTCTTATGGAAGCGCAGGGATGGTGTAGAGACTAAAGCTCAGGGATGCTACCGTTCAATCCCCACTGCACCAAAGTGCCACTGAGCAACACACTTGTTGCTCCAAAAGTCTTGTACTTGCACAAGGGCATAAAACACATACATCCATACTGGGAAACTCTGTCAAAAAATGCGAGCAGAAAACCTGATAATTAAAGCAGCACTTGCAGCAGCACTCCTTCTCTCCATCTGTCTCACACATTTTTTCTTGATGATTTCTTAAAGTGCTCTGGCTTTGCAGTAATAGTTACTGAGCCTGCACATATAAGCACACTGGCAGGTGATGAATAAGCCAGTGAGGTTTAACAATGGGAATCTAATTATGAGCAGAATCCTGCTGTGTTAAACCCATCTGATTTCCTCAAGCCAGAGTGAGACTTCAGTACAGCTCAAATACATACGGCTACGGAGAAAAATACATCCTTTCGCTTTGGCCTGTCTCTCATTTGGCTGAGAAAATACTTAGCCAATCATAGTAAATACATTATTATATACAACAATATGAATATTCCAAACAATTAATAACCTAAACTGCAGCAAACAGAATTGCAAAGAAATTGCCCTGTTAGTTTTCGCAGTCCATCTCCGAGTCTACTCATCACTGCATGACCGCTGGAAAAAAGGGCACACTCATTAGCAGTCTTTAAAAGTTAAAATTACAAATGAGACACCCTACTGAAGAAAGTATTTGAAATCAGTGAAACGTCCCTGATTTAAACGAATGACCCGAGGCTTTGATTGGACAGGAGAGAAATAATGCATTAAGAGTGTAATTCTGCATTCAAACAGCCAAATGACATTTAACAGCAGACACCAGATGCAATTATTGCATAAAGCTTGAGACATTACATAATCACCATAACAATAATAGCTGTGATTGGCATTAATGAATAATTCATTAGATTATGTGCATTTAAATTGATTTATGATTGCAGTCTTTGTCATTTTGAGATTGCTGTAGTTTTTTCATTGAATCCACACACACGGTGAGGCCGGTGTTTATTCTCTCCCTCTGCCGAGTCGTTTCCCTGTTGAACCCCAAAGCGGTTTCATTGGCTGAGACAACTTTTTTCATATGCTTTATTCAGTTATCCAGTGTACTTATTCTTAAAGGATTAGTTCACTTTAAAATGAAAATTAGCCCAAGCTTTACTCACCTTTCTTCATTCTGATGAACACAATCTGAGAAATATTAATAAATATCCTGATGGATCCGAGCTTTATAATGGCATTGAATAGGGGTCACGAGTATGAAGCTGAAGAAAGTGCTTCCCTCCCCATCCATCTATTATAAACATACTCCACACAGCTCCGGGGTGTTAATAAAGGCCTTGAAGAGAAGTGATGCGTTTGTGTAAAAAAAATCCATATTTAACAAGTTATGAAGTAAAATATCTAGCTTCCGCCAGACCACCTTCCATATTCAAGTTACGAAACAAATGGAACTGCCGTCGCATCAGTTAAGCTTTTTCCATAAGTTGAATAGGGAAGGCGTAGGATGTAGCGTAAGCTTTTTGAATTGCAAGAGTTTTACACTTTCTGCGTAAGCATAATACAAAAGGCGGTCTGGTAGAAGCTAGATATTTTACTTCATAACTTGTTAAATATGCATATTTTTCCTACAAAAATGCATCGCTTCGCTTCAGAAGGCCTTTATTAACCCCCGGAGCTGTGTGGAGTATGTTTATGATGGATGGATGTGGAATGGATGGAGGCACTTTCTTCAGCTTCATACTCATTGATCTTTCTCACTGCCATTATAAAGCTTGGATGCATGATGCAATGAAGCTGATTTCTGACAGACTTTTGAGGCAGTGTAACATAGACATGCCACTTCTCCTGGAAGATCCGGGAGTCTCCTGCATATTGATAGCTGCTCCCTGACAGGCGCAAGTTATATACAATATCCCGGAAATCGAGCAAGCGAGAGAGAAAGCCTGTTTCCATCTGGTAATAAGAAGCGATTTCAGTGAACCTATCACAAGTGGTCAGCCAAGACACATTACACCACCGTTACACCAGGTATTATCACGCGTTTCAAATGCATCTTCTGTGACCACTTTCGTTCGGATTTTGTGGAGGCTCTCGCCTGTTTTTTCATCAAACTACTTCACTTTCAGCACACAAATACAAGTAAATAAACGAACCCATGTAAGTCAGTTTATGCAAATAAATATAATAGAATATAATAATATATAATAAAATATAATATTTTAATAATATTATTATAATAAAATGGGGTGCTGTGGTGATAACTAAGCAAATACTGAATTACTCCAATACTAATTTCTTGGTAGAAAGGACACCAAAAGTGAAAAAGTAGGTAAAAAATGTACATTTACACATGAACTATTTATCAGCCGTAACTTTAAGACGCCATATTTTTTTAGTGTCACAGAATGGAAAGCCCAGGATTGTGGGATATCAAAGGCAGCAAAGGATACAACTATGCTGCCTTCAAAAATCGATCAGATGAAGGTATCTCAGGAGACAGGAA
Source organism: Megalobrama amblycephala (assembly GCF_018812025.1). NCBI lineage: Eukaryota > Metazoa > Chordata > Actinopteri > Cypriniformes > Xenocyprididae > Megalobrama > Megalobrama amblycephala. The sequence continues at coordinate 36,797,221 of NC_063055.1, forward strand.
GTGATACAATCATTGCATTTGGACATGCCTTAGTGCCTTCCTACCTCTGTATCCTGCCTGCCGAAGCAGCATTTTTCAGCTTTCGGATGCAGCCTAAATGAGACACAGGTGAAAGTAATGGGTAACTAACATGGGAGTAATGAGTAAATATGGAGCCCGAAACTAAACAGAGCAGAGAAACAGGAACTAATGGAAACAAAACATAATGTCAAAATAAAAGTCTACATAACAGAACATAACCGTCACTATACTTAAGTGTGAAATGAGTGTAATGTTTTCAGACACTTGATTGCATGTTACTTACAATTAAATGAAAATGTATTATAGTTTATTTATATTTAATGCAAATACTTTAACTTAGTGCTTTTTTGACATACTTCAGTAGAACTTAAATGTAGTTTCATGATTGTGTTTGAAATATGGTAAAAGTGTTCTGCCGAACAGACTGACAATCAGTGGTAAACTAAAATATACTTCTGTGTCATTTCTATTTAAACTTGTTTATCATGTATTTAAATATATTTGTAATTACACATTTGTAAGAAGGAAGTTGCAATTCAGTACATTTAAAATATATTAACTTTAAATGTAATATCAAACAACATACTACAGTTAAAATGATAATCAAGTATTTTACATGTGCTTTAGTATGCAAGTCCACATCAAAATAAGTGTACTTCATTAAAACTTGCATTAAAGAAAAACTTTTAATTTGACATTATTACAAAGTGCACCTTTTAAAAAAGTACTAAAGTGTGTTGAGAAACATTCATGAGAGTGTACTCTCTTCAAGTAGCCTTTTATTTAATTAATGGTATATTATCTGCAAGAACAGTTTATATATACTTTAAAGATTTTAATTGTCTTTAAATTGAGTACACTTTTTCACAAGGGTTAGCATCAGCATTATTTAATAAATGATTTGGTCATTAATGATTATGGAAATGAGCAGCGTGAAGATTCTTTTGGGGAAGAAAGATTGAGGGCAAATAAATGCTGCAATTTTCATCATTCCCTTGAAGAAACGCACCATCGGCCCTTTATAGGAGAATCCATCTAAATAGAAATAACTAGCTTAAGTGTAATTAACATAGATCCCGAAGGGTTATTGCAGTTAACTTACAAGTGACAGTAAATCAATCACAGAGTTTCAGCCCAGATGTACCTCACATACGGCTGATAAGTGGTAATAAAGCTCATTATTGCCCCCATCTCTAACCGCCCCTCTATAAAGGACACTGATTGTTTTCAATTAGGATGCTGTAGACTCTGCCAATGAATCTCCTCCTGTGACAGTGTGTTGAAATGAAGCAGAGACACTCTGTTCAATATCCGAGAAAAAGAGCACATGATGCACCATTGCTTGCACACACAAAGGTTAAAACCTCAAAAACAACTTCCCCACAGAGCTCTTGAATCGTTCTCCATGACTCCTCCATTTTCAAACAGACGACATGGAGGAAAGAGACTTCTGGTCAGCCCTGATATGCTGTTGACTTATTTCAGACAGCTGTAACAGTAAGCTTAACGTGTTAACGTTTCTAGGTGGGCCTAGCTGGTTATTTGCTGTATCTGTTATGGTTTAGCACCTTCTGGTAGATGACCTTTCTGATAAAGAAAAAAAAAATACAACGTGAGTGCACTTTTTTTACAGTTCAAGGCTCACGTAACTACATCTGGTTAGACCATTTCCTGTTTTCTCTTTCGGCGGTGGACAGGGGTCAGCATGGGCACCCTGACTGGTCAGCAGCTATGCAGCTCCATACACAACAAACTGATGCACTGTGTATTCTGACACCTTTCTATCAGAACCAGCATTAACTTCTTGAGCAGTTTGAGCAACAGTAACTCGTCTGTTGGATCAGACCACACGGCCCAGCCATCAATGAGCCTTGGCCGCCCATGACCCTGTCTCCGGTTCACCACTGTTCCTTCCTTGGACCACTTTTGATAGATACTGACCACTGCAGACCGGGAACACTCCACAAGAGCTGCAGTTTTGGAGATGCTTTGACCCAGTCGTCTAGCCATCACTTTCTTCAGTCGAAAAGAAATGAAGGTTTTTGATGAAAACATTCCAGGATTATTCTCCATATAGTGGACTTCAATGGCCTCCAAACGGTTGAAGGTCAAAATGTCAGTTTCAGTGCAGCTTCAAAGGGCTTTAAATGATACCAGATGAGGAATAAGGGTCTTATCTAGAGAAACGATTCATTTTCTAAAACTGTATATGCTTTCTAAACACAAATGATTTTGACCTTCTACTGTTTGGAGGCCATTGAAGTCCACTATATGGAGAATAATCCTGGAATGTTTTCGTCAAAAACCTTAATTTCTTTTCGACTGAAGAAAGAAAGACATGAACATCTTTTTTTTTTTTTTCATCAAATTTTTTTTGGAAAGTGAACTAATCCTTTAATGTTCCATTATAGTAGATGTTTTACAAGTGCCTGATTCATTTTGGAGAGGGGGCCATCATTTTCCTGTCAACTATGTAAGTATTTACAGTTAAAAAGTTCTGAAAGAAGATGGCAGATTTTTTTAGCTCATACTTCCAGGGGTTCTGTGCCAGTCGAACAACTTGTATTGAAATGTATGAGAATGCTAACGGATCTCTCCAGGTATTATAGATCTCTTTGTCAGAAACCAGCTGCCGTGCTCCCAAAAACTACCTAAAGATGAATTTCCTAGCAGGGCTCTCAGCTCATTCGGGGCTGTGCTGGCGCAATAGCTGAGAACAGCTAAAACTGCAGGTCCCTGTTGACTGTAGACTTCTGTTTTGCCAGAAGTGCAGGTATGAATTTTTAAGAGGTGCTGCGTGAGTTCATGACTAAGAAAGAAAAATGAAGTAATGCTGAAACTCAAAGTTGCCTACTTGTAATACATTACCACAAGCCATGCCTATCTTTCTGAAACTTAACTGTACCTGTGTTTGGAGACAGAAGTGACAGTGCCTGTTATTCCAGAATTGCTGTATGGAAAACATGCCACAACTTTTTTTGCCAACACTCAAGCTTCAAAAACCTGTGCATCAGCATGCATAAGGCAAAGAGCGCCTATATTTATAACAGAGCCTGCCACGGGCAAACACACCCTGTGATAGCAGGAGGGATCCAAGATGAGCTTTAGCTTTGATAGTTCTCAGATGTGGCACAACCTACAGGGCTCCAGTCGAATGAAAAACATGCATGTTTTATTAAAGTTAATGAACAGTGGCCTGCTGTGATGTGTGGACAGAAATGCATTAGTTGTTTTATATTGTAAAGGGTAAAATCATGATTTGCATTCAAATACAGCAAGTTTTAACCATGTCTCTGTGCCTGCTGAGCATTTATTTAGAAGAAAAACAGCATGAGCTTTACTAAACAGAGGGGTTCAGAAATGTGACACCGCTAACATCTGGGATTTTGTCCTTGATTCTGGAGAGTTTTAGGATTTTGACCGATTTAAAACAAACAAAAGTTCAAATGAAAAAGAAATATTTAAAATAATAATTAAAATAAACCATTATAATAAATAACTACAATTAATGTATAAATTGCGTAATATTATGTAAAAATGAATAATAAATTGATAAATAAAACAATAATAAATACATAAAAAAATATCAAAGTCCTCCTGTGGTGGAAATCAAGTTGTTTATATGTCTATGTGGTGTTTTTAATATGCTTTAAGACAAACCAAATTCATATGAACACCATTGCTGTCTCCAGTATTTTCTCCTTAAAACTGCAGTAAACCAAAGACAGTCTCAAAAACACGGTTTGAAATCACTGGTGTCTGTGACGTCACAAACTACTTTGTAACCAATCATGTCAACGTGCCGGTGGGCTTTAGCATTTCATTAACCATGACCGCTCTGAAGCAGGAGAGTCTCAAGAGAATATATCCTGGTATATTTTCTGTTGATATAAAAAATCATGTAGATTTAGCAATATAGAGGGTGTATGATGTATATTACGATGTTATGATGAACTCTATGTCTTTCTCCACTGACATTAAGGTGTTCAAAGCGTTTGTAAGGATACCGATTGTTAGAAGGCAGCTGTCTGACTTGCGAACGGGAACATGGTTTGTGTAACATTAGCAACACATTATCAGTTGTTTGATAACATAGTCAAGCAAAAGGCTAATCAAATTAATTACTGTTATGTGTCCAACATTGTAAAAAACGATACCATTGTGCAGTGTTTACCTCAGCAAGTTGACCGAGTGGATCTCTGAGTCAGTGGAGGCGGGGCTAATTTGCATATTCATAGATCCACATATAATAATTGAAGCAAGGGTGTAGAGTTATATTCATGCTATTTTAACGCATGAAGATTTTTTTTTTCAAAGGAAAAAAATGATGATCAAAGATGAGTTTTAAGGGATGAAGTTATTGACTACAGGGGGACTATTTCTAGGTTATTAAATGAGTAAATCTAAGTCAATGAACAACTCTTTACTTCCAGTAAAGAACCAGATGCTTTTTGGATTATTCTTAAATTACCCCTGTTGTGCTTTTTCATATATGACCTTTCATAATATAGCTGTTTGTGAATGATCAAAGTGCATGACAAATATAGTTATTGTCTTCCAAAAGAAAGAATCGATTCTGAACTGCCTGAATCGAGTCGTCAGTAATTCCAGTCTCTCTTCCTGCTCAAACATACGCAGGTTTGTAACAAATGTGCATATTATGGTCTTCATTGGCTGCTCGTGAACAACGTCTAATTTGACCCTCAAACACTGTAGCTGTAGCTGAGACTGGAAGAGTTTGGTTCGTGTTTTTGACATTTCAAGAAAATGCAGTTTTCTACTGCGAAAGCAAATCTACTTTGATGCACTTCCAAAGGATGAGGACTCATGCTGTACGGTAAAACTGATGCCATCATTACTGTTCATATCACTGTCTATCAAGTGCTGAGTGTTTGGTTTCCGACACGTGCTGTAAGCGGTCGACCAATCAACAGACGGGACATTCTGACCAATCAGAGCAGAGTAGGCTCTCATAAAGGAGGGGTTTAGAGAGACCGGATCTTTGATTGAACTGTTTCAGACACTGAGGAAAGAGCTGATGCTGCAATGGATATTGTGAGAAAAATTAAGTGTTTTTGACCTTGAATGCTTGTAAACTTATTATACATGATTAAAATCTCACTTGAGTTTAGTCACTTTATATAAAGAATTTATAAAAATTCCTTCAGTGCTGCTGCAGTCCTTCCTCTTCTCAAATCTTACTGTTCAACATGATAAGGGAGAGACAAACAAACTAGTTTTAGATCAGAGAGGCAGCCATCAACTGAACGTGTCAAAGATGAAAGGTGTATCATGGGTGCACTCTGTCAGCCATCTCACTTTCAGACTTTTATAGCATCTCAGTTTTCAGAGAGATAGAAAACTAGCAAGAAGGCTAATAGACCTTATTTTGATACTAAAACCAACAGCTACTACCTCTCTATAACCAAAACTAACTCAGTGATAAAAAACCTAAAGGAACAAGACTTAAAGGATTAGTTCACTTTCAGATTATCCTGAAAATTTACTCACCCCCATATCAACCAAGATGTCCATGTCCTTCTCTCTTCAGTCGAAAAGAAATTAAGATTTTTAATGAAAACATTCCAGAATTATTCTCCATATAGTGGACTTCAATGGCCTCCAGATGGTTGGAGGTCAAAATGTCAGTTTCAGTGCAGCTTCAAAGGGCTTTAAATGATACCAGACGAGGAATAAGGGACTCATCTAGAGAAACCATCGCTCATTTTCTAAAAAAAGATTAAAAGTGTATACGTTTTAACCATGAATGCTCATCTTGAACTAGCTCTCTTCTTCTTCTTCTTCTCTATTTGAATATTCCAGCAGTGTAGACGCTGCTAAGTGTATTACTGCCCTCTACAGGTAAAAGTTTGAATTAAATTGTCATATACAATATGCTAGTGCAAGTATATAACATTTAGTTTATTTGACCTGTGGAGGGCAGTAATACACTTAGCAGTGTCTATACTGCTGGAATATTCAAATAGAGAAGAAGAAGAAGAAGAAGAAGAAGAAGAAGAAGAAGAAGAGAGCTAGTTCAAGATGAGCATTTTTGATTAAAATGTATACAAATTTTAATCTTTTTTTAAAATTGATGGTTTCTCTAGATAAGACCCTTATTTCTCGTCTGGGATCGCGTAGAACGCTTTGAAGCTGCACTGAAACTGCAATTTTGACCTTCAACTGTCTGGAGGCCATTGAAGTCCACTATAAGGAGAAAAATCCTGGAATGTTTTCATCAAAAACCTTAATTTCTTTTCAACTGAAGAAAAAAAGACAGGAACATCTTGGATGACATGGGGGTGAGAAAATTATCAGGAAATTTTAATTTGAAAGTGAACTAATCCTTTAAAGACTTGAGTCAAACCGTTCTAGACCTCAGAAGCAAAACTTCATTTTTAAAAATTATCCATTTCAGGTCACAAGAGATCAGTTAATAAAAACTGGTTTCCCAAAGCTGGCTTCAGAATTCAAAAAACAAAGAATTCTTGAGATGATGCACATACGCATTCTATTTTTAACAATGCCGAGATGACTTATGAATCTGGCTACATATGCTTATTTTTATGAGGCAAAATATGATCATGATAAACCATATGAAATGAGAATACATTTTTCTTTGTCATGCCACCTGTTTTACTGAAACCTTTTGTCTGTGAAGACCTCCAAAACCTGTATTATTAAACTAGAACTGGTACTTACATAAACTAGTATTTTTGTATTAATAAGCAAACACAACGAATTGTCAAACCTTGCCAAAGCTGAACTGATCTGCAGTCAGTCTTAAACTAACATCAAAACATATAGCTGACATTTGTTCCTCATGCACTTATTTATAACTTTATACCACTTATGTAACAGGTGTTTTTAGTTTGCATGTCTTTGGCGGGTGATAATGAGTTGAGTGTGAAATAACATTTATAATGAAAAAGCAGCGCTTGCCCATTTCACCAGCGAGTGTGAAGACAGCGCATGTGAATCAAAGCTTTCGATGCTTCACTGTTTGCATCTGTCTTTGATTCCTTGGGTTGTTAGGCATTTATGACGACAGAGAAACAGCTCTGAAGAGAAACACAGCCCAATTATAATGAGCACAGCAAACCAGTTTTGAATATCCAGCATTTATAATATTCACATGATGGAAATGACTTGGTGTGTTTTTTTCAGAGCCAAGCACTTGTGTTAAGAGGCTGGCTCTTACTGAAAGAGCCATTAGCTTGAGATGAGAAAGATATTTACATATTTCCACAGTAATAAATGCAAAAGCATGAATAATGGCTACGTGACCGTAGCGCATTCTGGTGTACGGAGATTCAACATTTCTTTTCTGTCTTGAATGAGAATGAGATGACATAGTAATTCATTTGATCAATATACTTTGCTAATAACACTAATATTCATATCTGAACTATGATCAATCATGCACCAAAAAAAAAAAAAAAAGCATTTATGGGGACTCTCCATAGACATGATTTTTATTCTGTACACAGGAAACTGTATGCATTTTTTACATTTATATATATATATATATATATATATATATATATATATATATATATATATATATATATATATATATATATATATCCTCATATCCTATGATTTTTCAGCTGTTTTCCTCATGGGGGCCAACAAAAAATGACATTTAGTCCCCATAAAGTAGAGAATACCAAGTACACACACACACACTCACACACAAAACATAAACTGAATAGAACAGAAGAGAACAACAGATTAGAACAGGAAAACAGAATAAACAGAACAGAACAGAATAGAATAGAATAGAACAAATAAGAACAGGTCAGAGCAGTAGAATAGAATAGAATAGAATAGAATAGAATAGAATAAAATATGACAACAAAATAACAGAACACCATAAGAAACCAGAATTTTTCAATATAGAAAATAACAGAATAAAGCAGTGCACGAGAATAGAATAGAATAGAATAGAATAGAATAGAATAGAATGCAGAGATATGATCATAACCATGATCATGCCTACTGACAGCACTGACCAATTGATCCGATCTGAACCGAACATCATCGGAGTCTCCAATGTCATGTACGACTTCGAAAGTATGCAACATCTTTCAGACACTCTGCACCCATAACTGAAGGAGACTGAATCCCTAATGCCACATTGTAAAGATCATTTTACCATGAAACAAATACGCTAAATGTTTCGCTAAGTTCCCCTAATTAAAACCCATTGTGAAACTCTGCTCACGCGCATCTTACCGTGTATGACTGGCGCGAACCCTGTGTCCGTGACTGTAGCTCGATACGGCGCTTTCAGATGTACTGTTCTCTCCTGTGCAGGAGTAACTGGTGGTTTGAGGAGCTGAGGTTTATCAAGCAAACCTGAGGCGCAAGAAGGAGGTGCCTTCAGATATCGAGGGCGAGAGAGACTCGCTCGCACATGGACTCGATCGCGGCGGTGTATCTGTTGACATGGACTTCACCAGAGACCCATTTGTTATAAATAATTATAGGTACTGAAAAACGTTCCAATTATATTGCCTTCAAAAAAAATCCTAATTAAATCCCACATTGAAACTGCAGCCCTCTGTTTTAGCACACAGCTGTGTTCTGTTGAAAAAGGTGTAATCAAAAACAGTGTTTGTGTTTTACCACATAAGGACTTTGGTAAAATGCAGTAAAACAAATATTTTGCATATTCATTTTTCATGCCTGGGTCCTCTGATTTCATGTTGGACATTTGAACATGTTGAAGTTGATATCTATTTAATTACCGGTTCTCATAAATTTAGGAAAAGTCAAGTGTCATCCATGCTTCACTGTTTTTTATGCTTTTGAGCTTTTAAAGGGATAGTCCACCCCAAAACAGTTTCGGTTCTATTATGTTGGATATGTGGTCAATAATTATTTGATTTGAATTAATGTTGAAAGGTATGTTGTTTAAGAGGAATAATCAAAGTAACAGTTATGTAACAGATGTCAATAATGGGTTCAGTGAACTGTATACTTTAAAAGCATGTGTGCAAACATAATTTATTTTTTTAATGGTTGACTTAAATGGTTGATTTTATGACAGCTTAGTCATTTATACTAAGAATAATGGATGGCTTCATAACTCAAAACTTAAAACAAAAATGTTATAATAAATTTCTCAAGCTCAATATTTTTTTGCTCATATACTGCAGTGTATAACATGTCTTCATTTTGGTAAGATATTAAAAGTCCTATAAAGAACCACATTAAGACACAATTATTCTTGAGACTTCAAAGAAATGTAATGCACATTCCCATTAGAGGCACACTCCTATTAGAGCAGTGTCATTAAACACACACTGTGTTTTCTGGAACAATCCATATAGTGCCTCTTCTTGTTCAAATGTTTAATCTGTTCTGCAGGTTTTATCTGGACCTACCTGGAGCTTCCTGGTGCTCTTGTAATTGACATTTCCAAGTGATGTTGTTTTTCCATTCACAGACCACTACTAAGTAGTCTGACTGCACTCTGCATCTACCTTTAAATCTTTAAATTTCAGATTTTTCGACCTACAAATGTGAGAGATAGTGACGTTGCTTAGGGCCGCAGTGTGAATTCATCACTTGAAGCTATTACATGATGGTAATGTTCCTCTTGGTCATGGGACAAAGGTTTATTTTGCCAAGTAGAACATCAACATCTTTAAAGAAAAATAGTCCTAACCCCCACTTGTACAATCCAATAAAAGGGAATGATGGCTGAAAAGAATGTTCAAGGCTCTATAACCTTTTACATTCTGATTGTACAGGAACATTGTGGACCAAAATGATTCTGATCCTGCTTTTTGAAATCACGGTAAGCCCAGGACGCTCACAGTTCTGGTATTTGGCAATTTCATGAATAAAGGTATTGTCAGATTAGTGAAATTTCATGTGCAAAAGGTCCATTATCAATAGTGTAGAGATGTATGAAGCACAGAGCACAGATCACAAGTCACTTTCAAACCAAGCAGCTATCTGTTGGTCAGCATGGCAGATTTGCATGACTAACTTGAACATGAGCGAAACCTGCATGGGGAACTTTTTCGCCCACATACTAAACTCCCGGTTATGCAAATTACTATCAAGCCCCATTCACACCTCCAGCAACTTTTTTCCCTGTATGTCGCAAGTCTCTGTACTGTGAAGACACTTCCCTTATGAAAATTGACCATGGTTTTACTACAAATAAAACAAAACAAAACAAGGTGAATATAGTTCACAAATTAACCATGGTTCCCTTTGGGGAATCTCGCCAGAGAGACCAATCTACTTCGAGTGTAAACTAAACAAGTCAATGCACATTGGCATGCTATATTTGCATATGACTGCCATGCCTTGTTATGTGGGTATAAATAGCATCAGGTCAAGTCACCTTTATTTATATAGCGCTTTTTACAATGTGGATTGTGTCAAAACAGCTTTACAGTGATAACTAGTATATAATTTTGGCTGCACAGCAGCTCTTAAAGAAAATGGTGTCATTGTCCATCTTAAGTAAATTCAGTAGTGATTAATTTGGTTGTAAGAATCAATAGATATTAATTTAGTTAATTTATCTATATCAGCACTGGAGTGAACAGTGATGTCATCATCCAGCTCAGTTCAGTTTGCATAAAATGGTGTCAAAGCAGGCAGATCAAAACACTGTTGAATATCAAATGTCAAGTGTCCCCAACTAAGCAACCCATAGGCGACAGCGGCAAGAAGGTACAACGCATATCAGCTTTGTGCGGTTCAACTGTTTTTTGCTCTACAATTTATAAGAATGTTTTCTACAAGTCAGTTCTTCAGGAAGAAGCCTCTTTTGTTTGGTGTTTGTGTGACGGCACTGCGTCGGTGGTCATGATCTCTGAGAGCACTTCAAAACAGCTGTTTCAATAATGAGATTCAAAGAGGGCCTTCAATTAGATTGTTGTTCGTTCAGTAAAGTTCAGCAACGCGGTCAAGATCTTCGCCCAATAGTTCTAGGCCACACAGAAGCATACTGAGGCCATCAAGCACATCATGCCCCAGCGGACAGCTGCTGTGTCCACCCGACTGCCGGCCGCAGCGCTTCAGCCTGCTTGTCGCCAAGGGCGCCCTCCTGTATCTGCCCCCTCTCCCACAGCAGCATCCACAGCAAAAGGTGGTGGATTATGGCCAATCTTGGATCTGCGAATTTTGAACCGAGCCCTTCACAAGCTACTGTTCAAAATGTTAATGCAGAAACACATTTTCAAATGCATCAATTCCCGAGATTGGTTTGCAGTGATCGACCCGAAGGATGCGTAAGTAACGCCGCTCGGCCTGTTACATATGAGACCACTTCAGCACTGGCTTCATGGCTGAGGCCAGAGATGGGCGTGGCAACATGGCAACGTGGCACTCACTAGGTAAGAATCACACCGGCCAACCACTGAACCTTCAGCCTGTGGTCAGACTGTTTGTTTCTTCAGGCAGGAGTGCCCCTAGAAAAGATGGAGACATTTTGGAGCTGCTCAGGTAGACCTGTTTGCCTCTCCAGAAACCTCTCACTGCCAGTTGTTTTACAGGGAAGACTTGGCACAGACACACTGGCACACAACTGGCCCCAGGGCCTGTGCAAATGTGCATTCCCCCCATTGAGCCTACTTGCACAGACAGGGGAGCAAGTCTTGCTAGTTGCACCCTACTGGCTCAACCAGACCTGGTTCCCAGAACTGATGTTCCTTGTGACAGCCCCTCCCTGGCAGATTAGTCAGAGGAAGGATCTACTTTCTCAGAGACGTGGCACCCTATGGCACCTGAGTCCAGATTTCTGGAACTTCATGTCTGGTCTCTGGATGAGACACAAAGGTTCTAGGTGACCTACCACAGGAGGTACCGGACACCATCACTTCGGCGCAAGCAAGAGACACACTTAGACTTTGAAGTGGAACCTGTTCATTGAGTGGTGTTCTTCTCACCGAGAAGACCCCTGAAATTGCTCGATCAGAGTCGTGCTTTCCTTCCTGCAGCATGGGTTGGAGCAAAGGCTGCCTCCCTCCACCCTCAAAGTATATGCTGCTGCAATTTCTGCATATCACAATCAGGCAAGTCCTCCACACTTTTCCTACGGAAAGGGTACGCTTTCCCAGTGTTATCCAAATCTCACTCATGGGACAGCTGTGATCGACTCTCTCTGCACTCTGTAAGCCCTGTCCCATCTCCAAGAGGGTTCAGCAGGCTTATTCAGGGCTCTGGAAGGGGCAACACCTGTAGTGCTTTGGTAGGGGTTCTCAATTCGTTGGTCACTGACATGACGGTGAACTTGACCGACTGAAAGAGAACATCTCTCCTGAAGGAGGGAAAGGAGACGTCACAAGGCGGCAAGGCATGGCAGTCAGATGTAAATATCGCATGCCATGGCTCATTTAGTTTACACTCGAAGTAGATTGGTCTCTCTGGCAAGATTCCCCAAATCGTCGGACAGTGACATCTCTGTTCCCTCCTTCAGGTAACGAGGATTACATATGTAACCAAGACGTTTTGCTACACTAACCATAGTTTTACTATGGCATTTGTAGCAAAATGTCAAGCAACAGTAAATGTGACCCCACCTTAAGGCGGTAATCCAATGCAATTCAAAACCATATTCTTCATAATAATGAAACTTTACACAGATTTTTCCTAACTATTTTGTTATTTTGATTTAATTAAAAGACTGGCATTAAATGGAGGAAAAGGGGTTCAAGAGGAGGAATACCCAAAAGACTATGGAGAAGAGGTAATAGATTGCCCTTACCAGCCATCATCTTATCAAATGTTAGATCCCCGAGGAATAAAATTGACAAACTGTCTGCATTGATCAAATATGATGTGGATTATCGGCGCACAAGCCTTTTTTGTTTTACTGAGACATGGCTTTCCCAGGAAACAACAGATTTTAATCTAGATGGATTTACTCATTCGGTTTTATCATGACACTTTTAAAACTCAGAAACCGATTGCTCTAAACATTATGAAATCATGGTGGTCTCCTTTCACCCTCATTATCTCTCCCAAGAATTTACCCAAATAACAGTGATACTGGTGTATGTCCCAGGTCCTGATTTTATGTTGGCTGCTGGTGACACCTTTAATAATATGTATGTCACATCTGTCTCTAGGTTGGACAAACCACAATGCTGTTCTACTTCTACCTCGTTATAGGCAAAAATTAAAAATTTAAAAAGTGTAAACTAGGACTATCTAGGTATGGGACACTGATTCCACTGAAACATTAAAAGGATGTTTTGAAGCTACAGATTGAAATTTATTTTTTAAGTCTGTGAAAATGATATGCTCAATGCTTCCATATCTGGGTATGTTGATTTTTGTGTAGACAGTGTAATTCCTGTAAATTGTATGAGGTGTTTCCCTAACAATAAGCCCTGGGTTACAAAAGATCTTAAATATTGTCTAAATCTTAAAAAAAATAGCTTTTTTAAATGGTGATGTATTTGGTTTTAAGCTTTTACAGAAAGAATGAAAGCAAAAAATTAAGGGGGCCAAACAGCAATATAAACGTAAGGTTGAGGAAAAGTTTACAATGGGTAATGCTCGGTTGGCCTAGCGTGGCTTAAATACTATGATGGGAAGAAATCAGAAGTAACACAATATCCAGTGCCCTGATCCTCTCTGTTTTGCTACTGAATTGAATCAATTTTATGCTTGTTTTTATAACAGGTTTTTAGGTGAGCCCTGGACTCCTACAGAGCATCCCGACTTTCCACCCCCAAAATGGTAAAACATGGTGAACATGGTAATCCTGTAGATATGGCAGTGGGACGTCTATACTGTAGATTGATTATGATGAGCAGTGAGGTCCATGCCAGCCGGGACTTGAAAGCCTTATTGATCTGAAACAAAAGAAGACGACAACCAGAAGGTGCACGGTAATATGCTCATGCTTATAATGGGTAGGGAGGGAGGGTTGTGAGCAGTTTGAGCGTACTTACCAAGCAGTAATGCCATGTATATACAGTATATGTCCCGTGTCTAATAGGAGAATGGTAGTGATTGGAGCAATTTGACAGCTGACCGCATCAGCTGGTCGCAGCACTATGCCTACGTGGCTTGACTGAACTAACGCTGAGATCGATTTAAACCTAAAAAGACATCTGGGCCAGATGGAATAAAGGACAATGTACTGAGGGAATGTGCAACTCAGCTGAAGAGTGTGTTGACACAACTTTTTCAGCTGTTTCTTGACTTGAACGTTGTACCTCAGGCCTGGAAGTAAAAGTACCATCATCCCTTTACCAAAAAAGGCACATGCTAAGCAGCTTGTGAACTATAGACTAGTGGCTTTAACATCTGTGCTCTGTAAGTGCATGGAGAGAGTGGTTTGTCAGCATCTCTCCAAAACAATGTCTGGTAAACTCGATCTGCTGCAATTTGCTTATAGAACTGGGCGCGGATTGAAGATGCCACTCTTACTCTGGTGGACAGGGCTGCAAAGCATTTGGACTCGGCAAACTCATACTTTAGGATTTTATTCATGGACTTTTCTTCTGCTTTTAACACTGTGAATATAAACACATGTTTGAGACATCTGGAGGAAGTAGGAACCATGTAAGGTGCACCAAACCCTGATTTTATGGTTGAACACTCTCCTACCGGCCACAACATGTGCTCGTAAATGGTAAAAAGTCTGAAAATGTGGTTTTAAAAACTGGTCTCCACACAGGGTTGTGTTTTATCCCCAAATCTTTTTTCTATTTATACAATTGAGATAACCTGTAATAATGAGAATTTAATGCTTATAAAATATGTGAATGACATGGCACTGGTGGGATGTGTGAAGGATACCCAATCACAGGACAGTTGTATTTTAATTTTGTTAATTTTCTCACAGCCTGGACAGAGGAGAGCTCTTTGCAGCTTAATATTAAAAAAATTAAAGAAATGTGTTGTGGGGCTAGTAATGCATGCACACTTTTTAAGCCCTTGGTACTTAAAGGATTAGTTCACTTTCAAATAAAATTTTCCACTATAAGGAGAATAATCCTGGAATGTTTTCATCAAAAAAGTAAATTATCAGGAAAATTTTATTTGAAAGTGAACTAATCCTTTAATGGTGAGGTAGTTGAACAGGTGGGATCTTTTAAATGTCTGGGTACAGAGATTGACTCCCAGTTTAGATTTAATAAGCATTCAGACAAAACATCTAGGCTACTGAAGAAATTGAGTTTTAACATTGAAAAAGAGATTTTGATAGTTGTATATAAATCACTTATATACTTATGTTAAAAGTCTGTGCTGACTTTTAACATTGTTTCCTGGTTTAATTCTCTTTCTGTTAAATGTAAAAACAGACTTTTAAGAATTATAAATATAGCTGGTAAAATTATCGGTGAGAAACAAGTACCTCTGTCTGATCTCTACACTGTTGCAGTTGCAACAGTTGCTGTTGCAAAGACCTCCGCTATTGTGACAGATACTTTCCATCCCCTTTTAGTTCATTTCAGGTACTTCCATCAGGTAGACATATAAAGTACCTTTGATTAAAAAGTCCAAGTACAAGAAGACATTTGTTCCAACTGCCATTGATATTTTGAATAGGATCTAAAGATGATATTTTATTTGTTTGTGTTAAAGCTTTCTGAATTTGAATTTTGAATTTGATTTTGAATTTTTTTAAAGATTATTATTGAAATATTTTGTGGAAAGGCAGTGTCTGTGTTATTTATGATTATTTGTATTTTTTTTATATTTACCATCTATTTCAAATAAAGCAGCTTTCTGTTGATCAACAAGGTTAATCCACATGACCAACTTGAATCCATTGCAAAATCTACATGGGGAAATCTTTTGCCCTCATGTGAAATTCCCAGTCCCGTGGATTCCTGTTCAAATTATGGATTTTGCCTCTGAAAATTCACTGAACAGCAGTAAATGTGACTGCAGCAGTAATCCAAAGCAAAACAAAAGTTCCTACTATAGTCTTCATATCCTAATAATGAATGCCATCTATTCATTTTGGGGAAACTGGCAGTCAGTTTTTAGAAAGTAGTGAATAACGATGTATCAGTGTGAAATGAAATGAGAAATGAGAAATGGCATAATATTAGCAATTTGACTGCTCAGTCAAGGACACTGTATTCTTTCCCTTGACAGCTCGTCATTAAGAAGGTGAACAATCATGAACTATTTGCATAACCTTGAACCTTATCACATTTGTCAAAAATAGGTTCTTTAAAGCACTCCACATCATAAACATATCTTCCACATTGCGGAGAAGACTCAGCCTACATTTGTCGCTTCCTAAATTGGGCACTATGTAGGAAATGAAGCTTATCCAGAGCCGTCTGTGGCACAGTGGGGGAGTGTTCACGTGATCTCCACATTCATCCCACGAGAACGAGATGTTCATGAAGTGCAACACCTTATTCTCTCTATGAGTCAGGCTGGAGTGATACCAAAGAGCAGCTAGAATATACCTCCTCTCAGACTATGCAGTGATTGCCAGGGCCTTAAATACCACAGAGACTGAGAGAGACACATCAGTGTTCAGAATTATGGTGTACTGATAGTTTCTATTTAATAGATGATTCTTAAATCACTGCATTTGTATAACTTGTATTTGTATTTGTATAACTGAATGTTATGTTTTCAGACACTTAATTGCATGAAAATTGCAATAAAATTAAATTTGGGCTACATTTTATTTGGTAACCCTTTATTTTTACACATATTACATGCATTTACCATAATAATAAAATTATGCATAATTACATGCAGCTAACCCTCATCCTGCCCAAACCCTATAGTAAGTGTAAGATGAAGATGAAGACAGACGAATAGATCAAAATACTCCATGTTTAATTACAATAATCCAAATAGGCAGACAGGCAGGGTGAAAACAGCATAATGTAATGTAGATCGGACAAAGACAGAGTAAACAGGAGGAACTAAAATAGCGAACACAACCAAGGATAAATAAGAGAACACAGCTGACATATGAACTGATAACAATGGTAAAGAGGGGAGACAGACGGATGGCGGAAAACTGAACAAAGGAACATGTAACAAATGAAAACAAACTGAAAGTCCATGAAACAGAACATAATGGTGACAGCAAGTACATGTTGTTAATTATTATTACTCAGTACTCAAATTTATAATCACACTGTAACAATGACACCTTAAAATAAAAGTGTAACCTTTTATTTTAAGGTGTCCATGTTACAGTGTAATTCTACATTTAAGTTCTGAGTAATAATAATTAACTACCTGTAATTACTTTAGGGTTAGGGTTAGGATTTTTATAGAAATTACTACAGTAACTACTGTACATGTAACATGTGTAACAAGGACACTGTTAAAATAAAGTGTTACAGAAATGTCAATGTATTATAGCTTAATTTATAGTTTAAATGCAATCAGTTGAACTTAAGACTGCTTTTTTGACCCACTTAAATACATCTTTATATGTAATTTCATAATTACTTCTTTGAAATATGGTTATTGTCATGAGCCGGGTTTGATTTTCTTCTTGTTTTCTCCCTTTTCTCTCTGTTGTTTGTGTGTTCATCCTAGTCTTAGTCCCTGCCGAGTAGTCATCTTGTGAACCAGCTGTCTGAGCCCTCTGTTCCTCAAGCCTGGTTTCTTCCAGCTGCCAGGCATTGAGCACTCCATCTTCTGTCTGAGGCGCTTCCAGATCTGAGACCAAGCTACTGTGCACTGCAAAGCCTTCGCCTGTTACTGTTACCTGTTTTGTGTTTACCAGCTGCAGCATTCCTGTGTGACGACGCTTGGCATAAGCCTTTGTTGAACTTATTTCTCATTGGAAATAAATCCTGTTAATCAGCACCTTTGCTTCTGGGTTTTCTGCTTCACACACAACAGAATCATCTGACCAACATGGACCCGGAGAAGGAAGGACCTATCCATTCTGCTGTCGAGATGCAGGGAGACATGCTTGGCAGGCATGGGGAGGAGCTTACCGCGGCCAGACACGAAGTAGAGAATCTCACTGTTCAGGTGATGGACTTGAGTCAACGTTTCCAGTTTCTCCACCACGAGCAGTCTGATCCTCCGTCTCCCAGCACCTTCCCAGAACCAAGAGTCAACAATCCGCCACAATATTCGGGTGAGCCAACCGAATGCAGAGCATTTTTAACCCAGTGTGAGGTTGTCTTTTCCCTTCAGCCCACTACATAAGCGGCTGACCGCGGCAGGATTGCGTTTGTAATTTCTCTGTTGACTAGAAGGGCGCGTGACTGGGCTACGGCTTTCTGGGAGGCGGAGGCTGCCTGTTGCCAGAATTTCATCGCCTTTAAGGAGGAGATGACCAAGGTGTTTGATCGATCTGTTTTTGGATGTGAGGGTTCCCGTGTGCTTGCGGTGCTGCACCAGGGGAAACGTTTGGTTCCCGACTACGCCATCGAATTTCGCACTCTCTCTGCGACATGTGAGTGGAACGAACCGGCCCTGACAGCACGTTTTCTGGAGGGATTGAACCCCGATCTCAAAGATGAGATTTATGCATGTGAAGTCCCCACTGCTTTTGATCAGCTGATGGTATTGGCTATCAGACTGGACAAGCGAGCTGATCTTCAGCGGCATGCCCGTGTTGTGCCCCCTGTACCATCCACTCCGCCTCCTTCTTCCACGGAGGTGTCGTTCGAGGCTGATCAGTTCCCCGAACCCATGCAGGTGTCAGGAATTTGGATTTCTCCCTCCAAACGCCAGTGCCGAGATCTCCATCACCTCTGTATTTACTGTGGCCGTTCGGGCCATGGTCACTGTCTGCCCGTTAAAAGGATGTGCTCGCCAGTAGAATGGGGAGTACTGTCGAGCACTACTTCGCATTCCCCTCCTGGAAAGATTCGCACCACTTTTCCCGTCACCCTTTGCTGGACTGGCTCTGTTGCTTCTTGTTTAGCCTTCACTGATTCATGATCGGAGGGTAACATCATGGACGAGGCTTAGGCCCTTGAGAGAAACATTCCCTTATGCGAACTTGATGATCCAATCACCGTGTTCGCTCTAGATGGCAGTGAGCTGTCAAGGATTCGTCATGTCACCGTTCCGGTGAGTCTCACCATCTCTGGCAATCATCAAGAGACTATTTCTTTTTTAATTTTTCGTTCAACAATTGCCCCTATTGTTTTGGGTCATCCTCTGGCTCCTTTGGCTCGTTCAACATAATCCTCAGATTAACTGGGCCAAGGAGACCATTTTGTCCTGGAAATTATCGTGTCATGTTCAGTGTCTTGTGTCTGCTGTTCCTGCCATTTCTTCTGTTTCTGTGTTTCAGGAGGAGCCTGGTGATTTGTCTGGAGTGCCGGAGGAGTACCACGATCTGCGGGTTGCCTCTCTTCCTCCTCATCGCCTGTACGACTGTAGCATTGAGCTACTTCCCAGTACTACCCCCCTTCACGGCTGGTTGTACTCTTTATCCGCACCTTAATGCAAAGCTCTTGAGAAATATCTCACTGAGAGTCTCGCTGCTGGTACTATTGTTCCGTCCTCCTCGCCCGCTGGTGCGGGGTTCTTCTTCGTGAAAAAGAAGGATGGGTCCTTGTGTCCCTGTATAGATTATCGGGGGCTTAATGACATAACAGTCAAGAACCATTATCCCTTGCCTCTTATGTCGTCGGCTTTTGAGATCTTGCAGGGAGCTAAGGTTTTCACGAAGCTGGACCTCTGTAACGCTTACCATTTAGTATGAATAAAGGAGGGTGATGAATGGAAGACGGCGTTTGATACTTCCTAAGGGCACTTAGAATAATGGATTCTTCCATTCGGCCTAGTCAACGCACCATTCATATTTCAAGCACTAGTAAATGACGTTCTGAGAGACATGCTTAACATTTTTGTTTTTGTCTATCTGGACAATATCCTAATTTTCTCACCCTCTCTCCAGGTGCACATCCAGCATGTTTGTCATGTCTTGCAGTGCCTATTAGAGAACCGCCTCTTCATTAAGGCTGAGAAATGTGCTTTTCACGTCCAGTCAGTAACGTTCCTTGGCTCGGTAGTATCAGCTGAAGGCATCAGTATGGACCCAGCCAAGGTACATGCTATCATCGAGTGGCCCATTCCTGACTCCCAAACTGCACTCCAATGATTTTTGGGGTTTGCAAACTTTTATCTCCGATTTATCTCCAATTTCAGTCTTATTGCCACTCCTTTGACTGCTCTCACCTTGTCTAAGACTCATTTCGTTTGGACCGAATCCGCGCAACGCGCATTTGACGAACTCAAGGAGCTGTTTACCACAGCTCCTATTCTAATAACACCTGACCCCGAAAGACAATTCATCGTTGAGGTCGATGCCTCCGATGTGGCTGTAGGTGCAGTGCTTTCTCAGTGCTCACCGCATGATGGAAAGGTTCATCCATGCGCTTATTTTTCTCACCGGCCGAGCGCAACTATGATATTGGCAACTGCGAACTTGCCGTTCGGTTGGCCCTAGGTGAATGGCGTCACTGATTAGAGGGTTCCTCTGTTCCATTTGTAGTATGGACGGATCACAGGAACCTTGAATATATTCATACGGCAAAGAGACTAAATGCTCGCCAAGCTCATTGGGCGCTTTTCTTTGGACGCTTTGATTTTACCATTTCGTTTCAGCCTGGCATTAAGAACACAAAGCCTGACACTCTCTCTCGCCAGTTCAGTACCTTGGAGAGCGCCTCCACCACTGAGACTGTCTTACCTGACGGGTGTGTGGTTGGAGGCATTACCTGGGGAATAGAGAGGCAGGTAAAGGTGGCGTTATCCAACGTGTCTTTTCCTCGACAATGTCCCCAGGATCTGTTATTCATTCCCAAGTCCATTCGTCCTGCTGTCCTCTGCTGGTGGCATTCTTCTAAAGTAGTCATGCATCCTGGGGTAAGAGGAACTCTCGCAGCCATTAGTCAGCGATTTTGGTGGCCCACAAGAGCTTGTGATGTGCGCCAGTTCGTCGCCTCTTGTGCAATTTGCGCTCAGACAAAGTCGAGTAGTTCTCCTCCCGCTGGACTACTTAGGCCTCTTCTGATTCCGTCTCGTCCATGGTCCCATATTGGTCCCATATTTCGTGACAGGGCTTCCGTCGTCTGCCAATAATACGGTCATTCTGACTATTGTTGACCGCTTCTCTAAAGCTGCCCACTTTGTTCCGCTCTGTAAACTTCCCTCTGCTAGGGAGACGGCCTCCCTTCGGATATCGTTTCTGACAGGGGGCCCCAATTTGCGTCTCAGTTTTGCTGTCGTGTCAAAGCGCTCAGATACGTTTGCGGTCAAAGAGTGTGGCTTTCCACTCGGGATTTACCCCTGCAGTGTGCTTCCCGTAAATTGGCGCTGCGCTTCATCGGTCCCTTTCCCATAGTTAAGGTTCTTAGTCCTGCAGCCGTCATACTCAAATTACCTCCCAACTTGCGACGTGTCCACCCTGTTTTCCACGTATCTTGTATTAAGCCGGTTATTTGCGCTCCCGCCCAACCCACCCATTGTCCTGTTCTTGTCGAGGGTTCTCCTGTTTACAGGGTTAGGAGACTGGACGTGCGCCGCCGGGGGCTTGGTTACCAGTATTTGGTTGATTGGGAGGGTTACGGTCCTGAGGAGAGGAGCTGGATTGAACTGCTCGCTCATCGAGGACTTCCTTCGCTCTCGCCAGTCCTCTTCCTCGGGAGCGCCAGTGGGCGCTCCTCGGGGGAGGGGTACTGTCATGAGCCGAGTTTGATTTTCTTCTTGTTTTCTCCCTTTTCCCTCTGCCTTCTTTGCCTATTGGCTTCAGCTATTTGTTATTACTATCGTCGCTCGCGCTGATTGCTTTCACACCTATTGTACTACTTCTTTGATTGTCTTGGCTATTTCTCCCTGCTGTTTGCTCGTTTCTTTATCAGATGATTAACTACCTATTAGTGGCATTTTCTCTGCTCT